>NW_027192732.1:627833-933000 GCF_949987515.2 Delphinus delphis | reverse complement strand
AGGATTAGGGGACGGGTGAGGGTCAGGCTTCGGGGAAGGGTTAGGGTTAGGGTTCGGGCTAGGGTTAGGGTTAGGGGACGGGGACGGTTTAGGGTCCAGGTGAGGGTACGGCAACGCTTTAGGGGGAGCGTGCGTGTGAGGGCGCGGGTTAGTGTTAGCGTACGGGTTACGATTAGGGGACGGGTGAGGGTCAGGCTTCGGGGAAGGGTTAGGGTTAGGGTTCGAGCTAGGGTTAGGGTTAGGGGACGGGGACGGTTTAGGGTCCAGGTGAGGGTACGGCAACGCTTTAGGGGGAGCGTGCGTGTGAGGGCGCGGGTTAGTGTTAGCGTTCGGGTTAGGATTAGGGGACGGGTGAGGGTCAGGCTTCGGGGAAGGGTTAGGGTTAGGGTTCGGGCTAGGGTTAGGGTTAGGGGACGGGGACGGTTTAGGGTCCAGGTGAGGGTACGGCAACGCTTTAGGGGGAGCGTGCGTGTGAGGGCGCGGGTTAGTGTTAGCGTACGGGTTAGGATTAGGGGACGGGTGAGGGTCAGGCTTCGGGGAAGGGTTAGGGTTAGGGTTCGGGCTAGGGTTAGGGTTAGGGGACGGGGACGGTTTAGGGTCCAGGTGAGGGTACGGCAACGCTTTAGGGGGAGCGTGCGTGTGAGGGCGCGGGTTAGTGTTAGCGTACGGGTTAGGATTAGGGCACGGGTGAGGGTCAGGCTTCGGGGAAGGGTTAGGGTTAGGGTTCGGTCTAGGGTTAGGGGACGGGGACGGTTTAGGGTCCAGGTGAGGGTACGGCAACGCTTTAGGGGGAGCGTGCGTGTGAGGGCGCGGGTTAGTGTTAGCGTACGGGTTAGGATTAGGGGACGGGTGAGGGTCAGGCTTCGGGGAAGGGTTAGGGTTAGGGTTCGGTCTAGGGTTAGGGGACGGGGACGGTTTAGGGTCCAGGTGAGGGTACGGCAACGCTTTAGGGGGAGCGTGCGTGTGAGGGCGCGGGTTAGTGTTAGCGTACGGGTTAGGATTAGGGGACGGGTGAGGGTCAGGCTTCGGGGAAGGGTTAGGGTTAGGGTTCGGGCTAGGGTTAGGGTTAGGGGACGGGGACGGTTTAGGGTCCAGGTGAGGGTACGGCAACGCTTTAGGGGGAGCGTGCGTGTGAGGGCGTGGGTTAGTGTTAGCGTACGGGTTTGGATTAGGGGACGGGTGAGGGTCAGGCTTCGGGGAAGGGTTAGGGTTAGGGTTCGGGCTAGGGTTAGGGTTAGGGGACGGGGACGGTTTAGGGTCCAGGTGAGGGTACGGTAACGCTTTAGGGGGAGCGTGCGTGTGAGGGCGCGGGTTAGTGTTAGCGTACGGGTTACGATTAGGGGACGGGTGAGGGTCAGGCTTCGGGGAAGGGTTAGGGTTAGGGTTCGGGCTAGGGTTACGGTTAGGGGACGGGGACGGTTTAGGGTCCAGGTGAGGGTACGGCAACGCTTTAGGGGGAGCGTGCGTGTGAGGGCGCTGGTTAGTGTTAGCGTACGGGTTAGGATTAGGGCACGGGTGAGGGTCAGGCTTCGGGGAAGGGTTAGGGTTAGGGTTCGGGCTAGGGTTAGGGTTAGGGGATGGGGACGGTTTAGGGTCCAGGTGAGGGTACGGTAACGCTTTAGGGGGAGCGTGCGTGTGAGGGCGCGGGTTAGTGTTAGCGTACGGGTTACGATTAGGGGACGGGTGAGGGTCAGGCTTCGGGGAAGGGTTAGGGTTAGGGTTCGGGCTAGGGTTAGGGTTAGGGCACGGGGACGGTTTAGGGTCCAGGTGAGGGTACGGCAACGCTTCAGGGGGAGCGTGCGTGTGAGGGTGCGGGTTAGTGTTAGCGTACGGGTTAGGATTATGGGACGGGTGAGGTTCAGGCTTCAGGGAAGGGTTAGGGTTAGGGTTCGGGCTAGGGTTAGGGTTAGGGGACGGGGACGGTTTAGGGTCCAGGTGAGGGTACGGCAACGCTTTAGGGGGAGCGTGCGTGTGAGGGCGCGGGTTAGTGTTAGCGTACGGGTTAGGATTAGGGGACGGGTGAGGGTCAGGCTTCGGGGAAGGGTTAGGGTTAGGGTTCGGGCTAGGGTTAGGGTTAGGGGACGGGGACCGTTTAGGGTCCAGGTGAGGGTACGGCAACGCTTTAGGGGGAGCGTGCGTGTGAGGGCGCGGGTTAGTGTTAGCGTTCGGGTTAGGATTAGGGGACGGGTGAGGGTCAGGCTTCGGGGAAGGGTTAGGGTTAGGGTTCGGGCTAGGGTTAGGGTTAGGGGACGGGGACGGTTTAGGGTCCAGGTGAGGGTACGGCAACGCTTTAGGGGGAGCGTGCGTGTGAGGGCGCGGGTTAGTGTTAGCGTACGGGTTAGGATTAGGGGACGGGTGAGGGTCAGGCTTCGGGGAAGGGTTAGGGTTAGGGTTCGGGCTAGGGTTAGGGTTAGGGGACGGGGACGGTTTAGGGTCCAGGTGAGGGTACGGCAACGCTTTAGGGGGAGCGTGCGTGTGAGGGCGCGGGTTAGTGTTAGCGTACGGGTTAGGATTAGGGCACGGGTGAGGGTCAGGCTTCGGGGAAGGGTTAGGGTTAGGGTTCGGTCTAGGGTTAGGGGACGGGGACGGTTTAGGGTCCAGGTGAGGGTACGGCAACGCTTTAGGGGGAGCGTGCGTGTGAGGGCGCTGGTTAGTGTTAGCGTACGGGTTAGGATTAGGGGACGGGTGAGGGTCAGGCTTCGGGGAAGGGTTAGGGTTAGTGTTTGGGCTAGGGTTAGGGTTAGGGGACGGGGACGGTTTAGGGTCCAGGTGAGGGTACGACAACGCTTTAGGGGGAGCGTGCGTGTGAGGGCGCAGGTTAGTGTTAGCGTACGGGTTACGATTAGGGGACGGGTGAGGGTCAGGCTTCGGGGAAGGGTTAGGGTTAGGGTTCGGTCTAGGGTTAGGGGACGGGGACGGTTTAGGGTCCAGGTGAGGGTACGGCAACGCTTTAGGGGGAGCGTGCGTGTGAGGGCGCGGGTTAGTGTTAGCGTACGGGTTAGGATTAGGGGACGGGTGAGGGTCAGGCTTCGGGGAAGGGTTAGGGTTAGGGTTCGGGCTAGGGTTAGGGTTAGGGGACGGGGACGGTTTAGGGTCCAGGTGAGGGTACGGCAACGCTTTAGGGGGAGCGTGCGTGTGAGGGCGTGGGTTAGTGTTAGCGTACGGGTTTGGATTAGGGGACGGGTGAGGGTCAGGCTTCGGGGAAGGGTTAGGGTTAGGGTTCGGGCTAGGGTTAGGGTTAGGGGACGGGGACGGTTTAGGGTCCAGGTGAGGGTACGGTAACGCTTTAGGGGGAGCGTGCGTGTGAGGGCGCGGGTTAGTGTTAGCGTACGGGTTACGATTAGGGGACGGGTGAGGGTCAGGCTTCGGGGAAGGTTTAGGGTTAGGGTTCGGGCTAGGGTTACGGTTAGGGGACGGGGACGGTTTAGGGTCCAGGTGAGGGTACGGCAACGCTTTAGGGGGAGCGTGCGTGTGAGGGCGCTGGTTAGTGTTAGCGTACGGGTTAGGATTAGGGCACGGGTGAGGGTCAGGCTTCGGGGAAGGGTTAGGGTTAGGGTTCGGGCTAGGGTTAGGGTTAGGGGATGGGGACGGTTTAGGGTCCAGGTGAGAGTACGGTAACGCTTTAGGGGGAGCGTGCGTGTGAGGGCGCGGGTTAGTGTTAGCGTACGGGTTACGATTAGGGGACGGGTGAGGGTCAGGCTTCGGGGAAGGGTTAGGGTTAGGGTTCGGGCTAGGGTTAGGGTTAGGGCACGGGGACGGTTTAGGGTCCAGGTGAGGGTACGGCAACGCTTCAGGGGGAGCGTGCGTGTGAGGGCGCGGGTTAGTGTTAGCGTACGGGTTAGGATTAGGGCACGGGTGAGGGTCAGGCTTCGGGGAAGGGTTAGGGTTAGGGTTCGGTCTAGGGTTAGGGGACGGGGACGGTTTAGGGTCCAGGTGAGGGTACGGCAACGCTTTAGGGGGAGCGTGCGTGTGAGGGCGCTAGTTAGTGTTAGCGTACGGGTTAGGATTAGGGGACGGGTGAGGGTCAGGCTTCGGGGAAGGGTTAGGGTTAGGGTTTGGGCTAGGGTTAGGGTTAGGGGACGGGGACGGTTTAGGGTCCAGGTGAGGGTACGACAACGCTTTAGGGGGAGCGTGCGTGTGAGGGCGCGGGTTAGTGTTAGCGTACGGGTTAGGATTAGGGCACGGGTGAGGGTCAGGCTTTGGGGAAGGGATAGGGTTAGGTTTCGGGCTAGGGTTAGGGTTAGGGGACGGGGACGGTTTAGGGTCCAGGTGAGGGTACGGCAACGCTTTAGGGGGAGCGTGCGTGTGAGGGCGCGGGTTAGTGTTAGCGTACGGGTTAGGATTAGGGCACGGGTGAGGGTCAGGCTTCGGGGAAGGGTTAGGGTTAGGGTTCGGGCTAGGGTTAGGGTTAGGGGACGGGGACGGTTTAGGGTCCAGGTGAGGGTACGGCAACGCTTTAGGGGGAGCGTGCGTGTGAGGGCGCGGGTTAGTGTTAGCGTACGGGTTAGGATTAGGGCACGGGTGAGGGTCAGGCTTCGGGGAAGGGTTAGGGTTAGGGTTCGGGCTAGGGTTAGGGTTAGGGGACGGGGACGGTTTAGGGTCCAGGTGAGGGTACGGCAACGCTTTAGGGGGAGCGTGCGTGTGAGGGCGCGGGTTAGTGTTAGCGTACGTGTTAGGATTAGGGCACGGGTGAGGGTCAGGCTTCGGGGAAGGGTTAGGGTTAGGGTTCAGGCTAGGGTTAGGGTTAAGGGACGGGGACGGTTTAGGGTCCAGGTGAGGGTACGGCAACGCTTTAGAGGGAGCGTGCGTGTGAGGGCGCGGGTTAGTGTTAGCGTACGGGTTAGGATTAGGGGACGGGTGAGGGTCAGGCTTCGGGGAAGGGTTAGGGTTAGGGTTCGGGCTAGGGTTAGGGTTAGGGGACGGGGACGGTTTAGGGTCCAGGTGAGGGTACGGCAACGCTTTAGGCGGAGCGTGCGTGTGAGGGCGCGGGTTAGTGTTAGCGTACGGGTTAGGATTAGGGGACGGGTGAGGGTCAGGTTTCGGGGAAGGGTTAGGGTTAGGGTTCGGGCTAGGGTTAGGGTTAGGGAACGGGGACGGTTTAGGGTCCAGGTGAGGGTACGGCAACGCTTTAGGGGGAGCGTGCGTGTGAGGGCGTGGGTTAGTTTTAGCGTACGAGTTAGGATTAGGGGACGGGTGAGGGTCAGGCTTCGGGGAAGGGTTAGGGTTAGGGTTCGGGCTAGGGTTAGGGTTAGGGGACGGGGACGGTTTAGGGTCCAGGTGAGGGTACGGCAACGCTTTAGGGGGAGCGTGCGTGTGAGGGCGCGGGTTAGTGTTAGCGTACGGGTTAGGAGTAGGGGACGGGTGAGGGTCAGGCTTCGGGGAAGGGTTAGGGTTAGGGTTCGGGCTAGGGTTAGGGTTAGGGGACGGGGACGGTTTAGGGTCCAGGTGAGGGTACGGCAACGCTTTAGGGGGAGCGTGCGTGTGAGGGCGCGGGTTAGTGTTAGCGTACGGGTTAGGATTAGGGGACGGGTGAGGGTCAGGCTTCGGGGAAGGGTTAGGGTTAGGGTTCGGGCTAGGGTTAGTGTTAGGGGACGGGGACGGTTTAGGGTCCAGGTGAGGGTACGGCAACGCTTTAGGGGGAGCGTGCGTGTGAGGGCGCGGGTTAGTGTTAGCGTACGGGTTAGGATTAGGGCACGGTTGAGGGTCAGGCTTCGGGGAAGGGTTAGGGTTAGGGTTCGGGCTAAGTTTAGGGTTAGGGGACGGGGACGGTTTAGGGTCCAGGTGAGGGTACGGCAACTCTTTAGGGGGAGCGTGCGTGTGAGAGCGCGGGTTAGTGTTAGCATACGGGTTAGGATTAGGGCACGGGTGAGTGTCAGGCTTCGGGGAAGGGTTAGGGTTAGGGTTCGGGCTAGGGTTAGGGTTAGGGAACGGGGACGGTTTAGGGTCCAGGTGAGGGTACGGCAACGCTTTAGGGGGAGCGTGCGTGTGAGGGCGCGGGTTAGTGTTAGCGTACGGGTTAGGATTAGGGGACGGGTGAGGGTCAGGCATCGGGGAAGGGTTAGGGTTAGGGTTCGGGCTAGGGTTAGGGTTAGGGGACGGGGACGGTTTAGGGTCCAGGTGAGGGTACGGCAACGCTTTAGGGGGAGCGTGCGTGTGAGGGCGCGGGTTAGTGTTAGCGTACGGGTTTGGATTAGAGGACGGGTGAGGGTCAGGCTTCGGGGAAGGGTTAGGGTTAGGGTTCGGGCTAGGGTTAGGGTTAGGGGACGGGGACGGTTTAGGGTCCAGGTGAGGGTACGGCAACGCTTTAGGGGGAGCGTGCGTGTGAGGGCGCGGGTTAGTGTTAGCGTACGGGTTAGGATTAGGGCACGGGTGAGGGTCAGGCTTCGGGGAAGGGTTAGGGTTAGGGTTCGGGCTAGGGTTAGGGTTAGGGGACAGGGACGGTTTAGGGTCCAGGTGAGGGTACGGCAACGCTTTAGGGGGAGTGTGCGTGTGAGGGCGCGGGTTAGTGTTAGCGTACGGGTTAGGATTAGGGGACGGGTGAGTGTCAGGCTTCGGGGAAGGGTTAGGGTTCGGGCTAGGGTTAGGGTTAGGGGACGGGGACGGTTTAGGGTCCAGGTGAGGGTACGGCAACGCTTTAGGAGGAGCGTGCGCGTGAGGGCGTGGGTTAGTGTTAGCGTACGGGTTAGGATTAGGGGACGGGTGAGGGTCAGGCTTCGGGCAAGGGTTAGGGTTAGGGTTCGGGCTAGGGTTAGGGTTAGGGGACGGGAACGGTTTAGGGTCCAGGTGAGGGTATGGCAACGCATTAGGGGGAGCGTGCATGTGGGGGCGCGGGTTAGTGTTCGCGTACGGGTTAGGATTAGGGGACGGGTGAGGGTCAGGCTTCAGGGAAGGGTTAGGGTTAGGGTTCGGGTTAGGGTTAGGGTTAGGGGACGGGGACGGTTTAGGGTCCAGGTGAGGGTACGGCAACGCTTTAGGGGGAGTGTGCGTGTGAGGGCGCGGGTTAGTGTTAGCGTACGGGTTAGGATTAGGGCACGCGTGAGGGTCAGGCTTCGGGGAAGGGTTAGGGTTAGGGTTCGGGCTAGGGTTAGGGTTAGGGGACGGGGACGGTTTAGGGTCGAGGTGAGGGTACGGCAACGCTTTAGGGGGAGCGTGCGTGTGAGGGCGCGGGTTAGTGTTAGCGTACGGGTTAGGATTAGGGGACGGGTGAGGGTCAGGCATCGGGGAAGGGTTAGGGTTAGGGTTCGGGCTAGGGTTAGGGTTAGGGGACGGGGACGGTTTAGGGTCCAGGTGAGGGCACGGCAACGCTTTAGGGGGAGCGTGCGTGTGAGGGCGCGGATTAGTGTTAGCGTACGGGTTAGGATAAGGGGACGGGTGAGGGTCAGGCTTCGGGGAAGGGTTAGGGTTAGGGTTCGGGCTAGGGTTAGGGTTAGGGGACGGGGACGGTTTAGGGTCCAGGTGAGGGTACGGCAACGCTTTAGGGGGAGCGTGCGTGTGAGGGCGCGGGTTAGTGTTAGCGTACGGGTTAGGATTAGGGCACGGGTGAGGGTCAGGCTTCGGGGAAGGGTTAGGGTTAGGGTTCGGGCTAGGGTTAGGGTTAGGGGACGGGGATGGTTTAGGGTCCAGGTGAGGGTACGGCAACGCTTTATGGGGAGCGTGCATGTGAGGGCGCGGGTTAGTGTTAGCGTACGTGTTAGGATTAGGGCACGGGTGAGGGTCACGCTTCGGGGAAGGGTTAGGGTTAGGGTTCGGGCTAGGGTTAGGGTTAGGGGACGGGGACGGTTTAGGGTCCAGGTGAGGGTACGGCAACGCTTTAGGGGGAGCGTGCGTGTGAGGGCGCGGGTTAGTGTTAGCGTACGGGTTAGAATTAGGGGACGGGTGAGGGTCAGGCTTCGGGGAAGGGTTAGGGTTAGGGTTCGGGCTAGGGTTAGGGTTAGGGGACGGGGACGGTTTAGGGTCCAGGTGAGGGTACGGCAACGCTTTATGGGGAGCGTGCGTGTGAGGGCGCGGGTTAGTGTTAGCGTACGGGTTAGGATTAGGGCACGGGTGAGGGTCAGGCTTCGGGGAAGGGTTAGGGTTAGGGTTCGGGCTAGGGTTAGGGTTAGGGGACGGGGACGGTTTAGGGTCCAGGTGAGGGTACGGCAACGCTTTAGGGGGAGCGTGCGTGTGATGGCGCGGGTTAGTGTTAGCGTACGGGTTAGGATTAGGGGACGGGTGAGGGTCAGGCTTCGGGGAAGGGTTAGGGTTAGGGTTCGGGCTAGGGTTAGGGTTAGGGGACGGGGACGGTTTAGGGTCCAGGTGAGGGTACGGCAACGCTTTAGGGGGAGCGTGCGTGTGAGGGCGCGGGTTAGTGTTAGCGTACGGGTTACGATTAGGGGACGGGTGAGGGTCAGGCTTCGGGGAAGGGTTAGGGTTAGGGTTCGGGCTAGGGTTAGGGTTGGGGACGGGGACGGTTTAGGGTCCAGGTGAGGGTACGGCAACGCTTTAGGGGGAGCGTGCGTGTGAGGGCGCGGGTTAGTGTTAGCGTACGGGTTAGGATTAGGGGACGGGTGAGGGTCAGGCTTCGGGGAAGGGTTAGGGTAGGGTTCGGGCTAGGGTTAGGGTTAGGGGACGGGGAAGGTTTAGGGTCCAGGTGAGGGTACGGCAACGCTTTAGAGGGAGCGTGCGTGTGAGGACGCGGGTTAGTGTTAGCGTACGGGTTAGGATTAGGGGACGGGTGAGGGTCAGGCTTCGGGGAAGGGTTAGGGTTAGGGTTCGGGCTAGGGTTAGGGTTAGGGGACGGGGACGGTTTAGGGTCCAGGTGAGGGTACGGCAACGCTTTAGGGGGAGCGTGCGTGTGAGGGAGCGGGTTAGTGTTAGCGTACGGGTTACGATTAGGGGACGGGTGAGGGTCAGGCTTCGGGGAAGGGTTAGGGTTAGGGTTCGGGCTAGGGTTAGGGTTAGGGGACGGGGACGGTTTAGGGTCCAGGTGAGGGTACGGCAACGCTTTAGGGGGAGCGTGCGTGTGAGGGCGCGGGTTAGTGTTAGCGTACGGGTTAGGATTAGGGCACGGGTGAGGGTCAGGCTTCGGGGAAGGGTTAGGGTTAGGGTTCGGGCTAGGGTTAGGGTTAGGGGACGGGGACGGTTTAGGGTCCAGGTGAGGGTACGGCAACGCTTTAGGGGGAGCGTGCGTGTGAGGGCGCGGGTTAGTGTTAGCGTACGTGTTAGGATTAGGGCTCGGGTGAGGGTCACGCTTCGGGGAAGGTTTAGGGTTAGGGTTCGGGCTAGGGTTAGGGTTAGGGGACGGGGACGGTTTAGGGTCCAGGTGAGGGTACGGCAACGCTTTAGGGGGAGCGTGCGTGTGAGGGCGCGGGTTAGTGTTAGCGTACGGGTTAGGATTAGGGGACGGGTGAGGGTCAGGCTTCGGGGAAGGGTTAGGGTTAGGGTTCGGGCTAGGGTTAGGGTTAGGGGACGGGGACGGTTTAGGGTCCAGGTGAGGGTACGGCAACGCTTTAGGGGGAGCGTGCGTGTGAGGGCGCGGGTTAGTGTTAGCGTACGGGTTAGAATTAGGGGACGGGTGAGGGTCAGGCATCGGGGAAGGGTTAGGGTTAGGGTTCGGGCTAGGGTTAGGGTTAGGGGACGGGGACGGTTTAGGGTCCAGGTGAGGGTACGGCAACGCTTTATGGGGAGCGTGCGTGTGAGGGCGCGGGTTAGTGTTAGCGTACGTGTTAGGATTAGGGCACGGGTGAGGGTCAGGCTTCGGGGAAGGGTTAGGGTTAGGGTTCGGGCTAGGGTTAGGGTTAGGGGACGGGGACGGTTTAGGGTCCAGGTGAGGGTACGGCAACGCTTTAGGGGGAGCGTGCGTGTGAGGGCGCGGGTTAGTGTTAGCGTACGGGTTACGATTAGGGGACGGGTGAGGGTCAGGCTTCGGGGAAGGGTTAGGGTTAGGGTTCGGGCTAGGGTTAGGGTTAGGGGACGGGGACGGTTTAGGGTCCAGGTGAGGGTACGGCAACGCTTTAGTGGGAGCGTGCGTGTGAGGGCGCGGGTTAGTGTTAGCGTACGGGTTAGGATTAGGGCACGGGTGAGGGTCAGGCTTCGGGGAAGGGTTAGGGTTAGGGTTCGGGCTAGGGTTAGGGTTAGGGGACGGGGATGGTTTAGGGTCCAGGTGAGGGTACGGCAACGCTTTAGGGGGAGCGTGCGTGTGAGGGCGCGGGTTAGTGTTAGCGTACGTGTTAGGATTAGGGCACGGGTGAGGGTCACGCTTCGGGGAAGGGTTAGGGTTAGGGTTCGGGCTAGGGTTAGGGTTAGGGGACGGGGACGGTTTAGGGTCCAGGTGAGGGTACGGCAACGCTTTAGGGGGAGCGTGCGTGTGAGGGCGCGGGTTAGTGTTAGCGTACGGGTTAGAATTAGGGGACGGGTGAGGGTCAGGCTTCGGGGAAGGGTTAGGGTTAGGGTTCGGGCTAGGGTTAGGGTTAGGGGACGGGGACGGTTTAGGGTCCAGGTGAGGGTACGGCAACGCTTTATGGGGAGCGTGCGTGTGAGGGCGCGGGTTAGTGTTAGCGTACGGGTTAGGATTAGGGCACGGGTGAGGGTCAGGCTTCGGGGAAGGGTTAGGGTTAGGGTTCGGGCTAGGGTTAGGGTTAGGGGACGGGGACGGTTTAGGGTCCAGGTGAGGGTACGGCAACGCTTTAGGGGGAGCGTGCGTGTGATGGCGCGGGTTAGTGTTAGCGTACGGGTTACGATTAGGGGACGGGTGAGGGTCAGGCTTCGGGGAAGGGTTAGGGTTAGGGTTCGGGCTAGGGTTAGGGTTAGGGGACGGGGACGGTTTAGGGTCCAGGTGAGGGTATGGCAACGCTTTAGGGGGAGCGTGCGTGTGAGGGCGCGGGTTAGTGTTAGCGTACGGGTTACGATTAGGGGACGGGTGAGGGTCAGGCTTCGGGGAAGGGTTAGGGTTAGGGTTCGGGCTAGGGTTAGGGTTGGGGACGGGGACGGTTTAGGGTCCAGGTGAGGGTACGGCAACGCTTTAGGGGGAGCGTGCGTGTGAGGGCGCGGGTTAGTGTTAGCGTACGGGTTAGGATTAGGGGACGGGTGAGGGTCAGGCTTCGGGGAAGGGTTAGGGTTAGGGTTCGGGCTAGGGTTAGGGTTAGGGGACGGGGAAGGTTTAGGGTCCAGGTGAGGGTACGGCAACGCTTTAGAGGGAGCGTGCGTGTGAGGACGCGGGTTAGTGTTAGCGTACGGGTTAGGATTAGGGGACGGGTGAGGGTCAGGCTTCGGGGAAGGGTTAGGGTTAGGGTTCGGGCTAGGGTTAGGGTTAGGGGACGGGGACGGTTTAGGGTCCAGGTGAGGGTACGGCAACGCTTTAGGGGGAGCGTGCGTGTGAGGGAGCGGGTTAGTGTTAGCGTACGGGTTACGATTAGGGGACGGGTGAGGGTCAGGCTTCGGGGAAGGGTTAGGGTTAGGGTTCGGGCTAGGGTTAGGGTTAGGGGACGGGGACGGTTTAGGGTCCAGGTGAGGGTACGGCAACGCTTTAGGGGGAGCGTGCGTGTGAGGGCGCGGGTTAGTGTTAGCGTACGGGTTAGGATTAGGGCACGGGTGAGGGTCAGGCTTCGGGGAAGGGTTAGGGTTAGGGTTCGGGCTAGGGTTAGGGTTAGGGGACGGGGATGGTTTAGGGTCCAGGTGAGGGTACGGTAACGCTTTAGGGGGAGCGTGCGTGTGAGGGCGCGGGTTAGTGTTAGCGTACGTGTTAGGATTAGGGCACGGGTGAGGGTCACGCTTCGGGGAAGGTTTAGGGTTAGGGTTCGGGCTAGGGTTAGGGTTAGGGGACGGGGACGGTTTAGGGTCCAGGTGAGGGTACGGCAACGCTTTAGGGGGAGCGTGCGTGTGAGGGCGCGGGTTAGTGTTAGCGTACGGGTTAGGATTAGGGGACGGGTGAGGGTCAGGCTTCGGGGAAGGGTTAGGGTTAGGGTTCGGGCTAGGGTTAGGGTTAGGGGACGGGGACGGTTTAGGGTCCAGGTGAGGGTACGGCAACGCTTTAGGGGGAGCGTGCGTGTGAGGGCGCGGGTTAGTGTTAGCGTATGGGTTAGAATTAGGGGACGGGTGAGGGTCAGGCATCGGCGAAGGGTTAGGGTTAGGGTTCGGGCTAGGGTTAGGGTTAGGGGACGGGGACGGTTTAGGGTCCAGGTGAGGGTACGGCAACGCTTTATGGGGAGCGTGCGTGTGAGGGCGCGGGTTAGTGTTAGCGTACGTGTTAGGATTAGGGCACGGGTGAGGGTCAGGCTTCGGGGAAGGGTTAGGGTTAGGGTTCGGGCTAGGGTTAGGGTTAGGGGACGGGGACGGTTTAGGGTCCAGGTGAGGGTACGGCAACGCTTTAGGGGGAGCATGCGTGTGAGGGCGCGGGTTAGTGTTAGCGTACGGGTTACGATTAGGGGACGGGTGAGGGTCAGGTTTCGGGGAAGGGTTAGGGTTAGGGTTCGGGCTAGGGTTAGGGTTAGGGGACGGGGACGGTTTAGGGTCCAGGTGAGGGTACGGCAACGCTTTAGGGGGAGCGTGCGTGTGAGGGCGCGGGTTAGTGTTAGCGTACGGGTTAGGATTAGGGCACGGGTGAGGGTCAGGCTTCGGGGAAGGGTTAGGGTTAGGGTTCGGGCTAGGGTTAGGGTTAGGGGACGGGGATGGTTTAGGGTCCAGGTGAGGGTACGGCAACGCTTTAGGGGGAGCGTGCGTGTGAGGGCGCGGGGTAGTGTTAGCGTACGTGTTAGGATTAGGGCACGGGTGAGGGTCACGCTTCGGGGAAGGGTTAGGGTTAGGGTTCGGGCTAGGGTTAGGGTTAGGGGACGGGGACGGTTTAGGGTCCAGGTGAGGGTACGGCAACGCTTTAGGGGGAGCGTGCGTGTGAGGGCGCGGGTTAGTGTTAGCGTACGGGTTAGGATTAGGGGACGGGTGAGGGTCAGGCTTCGGGGAAGGGTTAGGGTTAGGGTTCGGGCTAGGGTTAGGGTTAGGGGACGGGGACGGTTTAGGGTCCAGGTGAGGGTACGGCAACGCTTTAGGGGGAGCGTGCGTGTGAGGGCGCGGGTTAGTGTTAGCGTACGGGTTAGAATTAGGGGACGGGTGAGGGTCAGGCATCGGGGAAGGGTTAGGGTTAGGGTTCGGGCTAGGGTTAGGGTTAGGGGACGGGGACGGTTTAGGGTCCAGGTGAGGGTACGGCAACGCTTTATGGGGAGCGTGCGTGTGAGGGCGCGGGTTAGTGTTAGCGTACGTGTTAGGATTAGGGCACGGGTGAGGGTCAGGCTTCGGGGAAGGGTTAGGGTTAGGGTTCGGGCTAGGGTTAGGGTTAGGGGACGGGGACGGTTTAGGGTCCAGGTGAGGGTACGGAAACGCTTTAGGGGGAGCGTGCGTGTGAGGTCGCGGGTTAGTGTTAGCGTACGGGTTACGATTAGGGGACGGGTGAGGGTCAGGCTTCGGGGAAGGGTTAGGGTTAGGGTTCGGGCTAGGGTTAGGGTTAGGGGACGGGGACGGTTTAGGGTCCAGGTGAGGGTACGGCAACGCTTTAGGGGGATCGTGCTTGTGAGGGCGTGGGTTAGTGTTAGCGTACGGGTTAGGATTAGGGGACGGGTGAGGGTCAGGCTTCGGGGAAGGGTTAGGGTTAGGGTTCGGGCTAGGGTTAGGGTTAGGGGACGGGGACGGTTTAGGGTCCAGGTGAGGGTACGGCAACGCTTTAGGGGGAGCGTGCGTGTGAGGGCGCGGGTTAGTGTTAGCGTACGGGTTAGGATTAGGGGACGGGTGAGGGTCAGGCTTCGGGGAAGGGTTAGGGTTAGGGTTCGGGCTAGGGTTAGGGTTAGGGGACGGGGACGGTTTAGGGTCCAGGTGAGGGTACGGCAACGCTTTAGGGGGAGCGTGCGTGTGAGGGCGCGGGTTAGTGTTAGCGTACGGGTTAGGATTAGGGGACGGGTGAGGGTCAGGCTTCGGGGAAGGGTTAGGGTTAGGGTTCGGGCTAGGGTTAGGGTTAGGGGACGGGGACGGTTTAGGGTCCAGGTGAGGGTATGGCAACGCTTTAGGGGGAGCGTGCGTGTGAGGGCGCGGGTTAGTGTTAGCGTACGGGTTAGGATTAGGGCACGGGTGAGGGTCAGGCTTCGGGGAAGGGTTAGGGTTAGGGTTCGGGCTAGGGTTAGGGTTAGGGGACGGGGACGGTTTAGGGTCCAGGTGAGGGTACGGCAACGCTTTAGGTGGAGCGTGTGTGTGAGGCCGCGGGTTAGTGTTAGCGTACGTGTTAGGATTAGGGCACGGATGAGGGTCAGGCTTCGGGGAAGGTTTAGGGTTAGGGTTCGGGCTAGGGTTAGGGTTAGGGGACGGGGACGGTTTAGGGTCCAGGTGAGGGTACGGCAACGCTTTAGGGGGAGCGTGCGTGTGAGGGCGCGGGTTAGTGTTCGCGTACGGGTTAGGATTAGGGGACGGGTGAGGGTCAGGCTTCGGGGAAGGGTTAGGGTTAGGGTTCGGGCTAGGGTTAGGGTTAGGGGACGGGGACGGTTTAGGGTCCAGGTGAGGGTACGGCAACGCTTTAGGGGGAGCGTGCGTGTGAGGGCGCGGGTTAGTGTTCGCGTACGGGTTACGATTAGGGGACGGGTGAGGGTCAGGCTTCGGGGAAGGGTTAGGGTTAGGGTTCGGGCTAGGGTTAGGGTTAGGGGACGGGGACGGTTTAGGGTCCAGGTGGGGGTACGGCAACGCTTTAGAGGGAGCGTGCGTGTGAGGGCGCGGGTTAGTGTTAGCGTATGGGTTAGGATTAGGGCACGGGTGAGGGTCAGGCTTCGGGGAAGGGTTAGGGTTAGGGTTCGGGCTAGGGTTAGGGTTAGGGGACGGGGACGGTTTAGGGTCCAGGTGAGGGTACGGCAACGCTTTAGGGGGAGCGTGCGTGTGAGGGCGCGGGTTAGTGTTAGCGTACGGGTTAGGATTAGGGGACGGGTGAGGGTCAGGCTTCGGGGAAGGGTTAGGGTTAGGGTTCGGGCTAGGGTTAGGGTTAGGGGACGGGGACGGTTTAGGGTCCAGGTGAGGGTACGGCAACGCTTTATGGGGAGCGTGCGTGTGAGGGCGCGGGTTAGTGTTAGCGTACGTGTTAGGATTAGGGCACGGGTGAGGGTCAGGCTTCGGGGAAGGGTTAGGGTTAGGGTTCGGGCTAGGGTTAGGGTTAGGGGACGGGGACGGTTTAGGGTCCAGGTGAGGGTACGGCAACGCTTTAGGGGGAGCGTGCGTGTGAGGGCGCGGGTTAGTGTTAGCGTACGGGTTACGATTAGGGGACGGGTGAGGGTCAGGCTTCGGGGAAGGGTTAGGGTTAGGGTTCGGGCTAGGGTTAGGGTTAGGGGACGGGGACTGTTTTTTGTCCAGGTGAGGGTACGGCAACGCTTTAGAGGGAGCGTGCGAGTGAGGGCGCGGGTTAGTGTTAGCGTACGGGTTAGGATTAGGGGACGGGTGAGGGTCAGGCTTCGGGGAAGGGTTAGGGTTAGGGTTCGGGCTAGGGTCAGGGTTAGGGGACGGGGACGGTTTAGGGTCCAGGTGAGGGTACGGCAACGCTTTAGGGGGAGCGTGCGTGTGAGGGCGCGGGTTAGTGTTCGCGTACGGGTTAGTGTTAGGGGACGGGTGAGAGTCAGGCTTCGGGGAAGGGTTAGGGTTAGGGTTCGGGCTAGGGTTAGGGTTAGGGGACGGGGACGGTTTAGGGTCCAGGTGAGGGTACGGCAACGCTTTAGGGGGAGCGTGCGTGTGAGGGCGCGGGTTAGTGTTAGCGTACGGGTTAGGATTAGGGCACGGGTGAGGGTCAGGCTTCGGGGAAGGGTTAGGGTTAGGGTTCGGGCTAGGGTTAGGGTTAGGGGACAGGGACGGTTTAGGGTCCAGGTGAGGGTACGGCAACGCTTTAGGGGGAGTGTGTGTGTGAGGGCGCGGGTTAGTGTTAGCATAAGGGTTAGGATTAGGGGACGGGTGAGTGTCAGGCTTCGGGGAAGGGTTAGGGTTCGGGCTAGGGTTAGGGTTAGGGGACGGGGACGGTTTAGGGTCCAGGTGAGGGTACGGCAACGCTTTAGGAGGAGCGTGCGCGTGAGGGCGTGGGTTAGTGTTAGCGTACGGGTTAGGATTAGGGGACGGGTGAGGGTCAGGCTTCGGGCAAGGGTTAGGGTTAGGGTTCGGGCTAGGGTTAGGGTTAGGGGACGGGAACGGTTTAGGGTCCAGGTGAGGGTATGGCAACGCATTAGGGGGAGCGTGCATGTGGGGGCGCGGGTTAGTGTTCGCGTACGGGTTAGGATTAGGGGACGGGTGAGGGTCAGGCTTCAGGGAAGGGTTAGGGTTAGGGTTCGGGTTAGGGTTAGGGTTAGGGGACGGGGACGGTTTAGGGTCCAGGTGAGGGTACGGCAACGCTTTAGGGGGAGTGTGCGTGTGAGGGCGCGGGTTAGTGTTAGCGTACGGGTTAGGATTAGGGCACGCGTGAGGGTCAGGCTTCGGGGAAGGGTTAGGGTTAGGGTTCGGGCTAGGGTTAGGGTTAGGGGACGGGGACGGTTTAGGGTCGAGGTGAGGGTACGGCAACGCTTTAGGGGGAGCGTGCGTGTGAGGGCGCGGGTTAGTGTTAGCGTACGGGTTAGGATTAGGGGACGGGTGAGGGTCAGGCATCGGGGAAGGGTTAGGGTTAGGGTTCGGGCTAGGGTTAGGGTTAGGGGACGGGGACGGTTTAGGGTCCAGGTGAGGGCACGGCAACGCTTTAGGGGGAGCGTGCGTGTGAGGGCGCGGATTAGTGTTAGCGTACGGGTTAGGATAAGGGGACGGGTGAGGGTCAGGCTTCGGGGAAGGGTTAGGGTTAGGGTTCGGGCTAGGGTTAGGGTTAGGGGACGGGGACGGTTTAGGGTCCAGGTGAGGGTACGGCAACGCTTTAGGGGGAGCGTGCGTGTGAGGGCGCGGGTTAATGTTAGCGTACGGGTTAGGATTAGGGGACGGGTGAGGGTCAGGCTTCGGGGAAGGGTTAGGGTTAGGGTTCGGGCTAGGGTTAGGGTTAGGGGACGGGGACGGTTTAGGGTCCAGGTGAGGGTATGGCAACGCTTTAGGGGGAGCGTGCGTGTGAGGGCGCGGGTTAGTGTTAGCGTACGGGTTACGATTAGGGGACGGGTGAGGGTCAGGCTTCGGGGAAGGGTTAGGGTTAGGGTTCGGGCTAGGGTTAGGGTTGGGGACGGGGACGGTTTAGGGTCCAGGTGAGGGTACGGCAACGCTTTAGGGGGAGCGTGCGTGTGAGGGCGCGGGTTAGTGTTAGCGTACGGGTTACGATTAGGGGACGGGTGAGGGTCAGGCTTCGGGGAAGGGTTAGGGTTAGGGTTCGGGCTAGGGTTAGGGTTAGGGGACGGGGACGGTTTAGGGTCCAGGTGAGGGTACGGCAACGCTTTAGGGGGAGCGTGCGTGTGAGGGCGCGGGTTAGTGTTAGCGTACGGGTTAGGATTAGGGCACGGGTGAGGGTCAGGCTTCGGGGAAGGGTTAGGGTTAGGGTTCGGGCTAGGGTTAGGGTTAGGGGACGGGGATGGTTTAGGGTCCAGGTGAGGGTACGGCAACGCTTTATGGGGAGCGTGCATGTGAGGGCGCGGGTTAGTGTTAGCGTACGTGTTAGGATTAGGGCACGGGTGAGGGTCACGCTTCGGGGAAGGGTTAGGGTTAGGGTTCGGGCTAGGGTTAGGGTTAGGGGACGGGGACGGTTTAGGGTCCAGGTGAGGGTACGGCAACGCTTTAGGGGGAGCGTGCGTGTGAGGGCGCGGGTTAGTGTTAGCGTACGGGTTAGAATTAGGGGACGGGTGAGGGTCAGGCTTCGGGGAAGGGTTAGGGTTAGGGTTCGGGCTAGGGTTAGGGTTAGGGGACGGGGACGGTTTAGGGTCCAGGTGAGGGTACGGCAACGCTTTATGGGGAGCGTGCGTGTGAGGGCGCGGGTTAGTGTTAGCGTACGGGTTAGGATTAGGGCACGGGTGAGGGTCAGGCTTCGGGGAAGGGTTAGGGTTAGGGTTCGGGCTAGGGTTAGGGTTAGGGGACGGGGACGGTTTAGGGTCCAGGTGAGGGTACGGCAACGCTTTAGGGGGAGCGTGCGTGTGATGGCGCGGGTTAGTGTTAGCGTACGGGTTAGGATTAGGGGACGGGTGAGGGTCAGGCTTCGGGGAAGGGTTAGGGTTAGGGTTCGGGCTAGGGTTAGGGGACGGGGACGGTTTAGGGTCCAGGTGAGGGTATGGCAACGCTTTAGGGGGAGCGTGCGTGTGAGGGCGCGGGTTAGTGTTAGCGTACGGGTTACGATTAGGGGACGGGTGAGGGTCAGGCTTCGGGGAAGGGTTAGGGTTAGGGTTCGGGCTAGGGTTAGGGTTGGGGACGGGGACGGTTTAGGGTCCAGGTGAGGGTACGGCAACGCTTTAGGGGGAGCGTGCGTGTGAGGGCGCGGGTTAGTGTTAGCGTACGGGTTAGGATTAGGGGACGGGTGAGGGTCAGGCTTCGGGGAAGGGTTAGGGTTAGGGTTCGGGCTAGGGTTAGGGTTAGGGGACGGGGAAGGTTTAGGGTCCAGGTGAGGGTACGGCAACGCTTTAGAGGGAGCGTGCGTGTGAGGACGCGGGTTAGTGTTAGCGTACGGGTTAGGATTAGGGGACGGGTGAGGGTCAGGCTTCGGGGAAGGGTTAGGGTTAGGGTTCGGGCTAGGGTTAGGGTTAGGGGACGGGGACGGTTTAGGGTCCAGGTGAGGGTACGGCAACGCTTTAGGGGGAGCGTGCGTGTGAGGGAGCGGGTTAGTGTTAGCGTACGGGTTACGATTAGGGGACGGGTGAGGGTCAGGCTTCGGGGAAGGGTTAGGGTTAGGGTTCGGGCTAGGGTTAGGGTTAGGGGACGGGGACGGTTTAGGGTCCAGGTGAGGGTACGGCAACGCTTTAGGGGGAGCGTGCGTGTGAGGGCGCGGGTTAGTGTTAGCGTACGGGTTAGGATTAGGGCACGGGTGAGGGTCAGGCTTCGGGGAAGGGTTAGGGTTAGGGTTCGGGCTAGGGTTAGGGTTAGGGGACGGGGACGGTTTAGGGTCCAGGTGAGGGTACGGCAACGCTTTAGGGGGAGCGTGCGTGTGAGGGCGCGGGTTAGTGTTAGCGTACGTGTTAGGATTAGGGCACGGGTGAGGGTCACGCTTCGGGGAATGTTTAGGGTTAGGGTTCGGGCTAGGGTTAGGGTTAGGGGACGGGGACGGTTTAGGGTCCAGGTGAGGGTACGGCAACGCTTTAGGGGGAGCGTGCGTGTGAGGGCGCGGGTTAGTGTTAGCGTACGGGTTAGGATTAGGGGACGGGTGAGGGTCAGGCTTCGGGGAAGGGTTAGGGTTAGGGTTCGGGCTAGGGTTAGGGTTAGGGGACGGGGACGGTTTAGGGTCCAGGTGAGGGTACGGCAACGCTTTAGGGGGAGCGTGCGTGTGAGGGCGCGGGTTAGTGTTAGCGTACGGGTTAGAATTAGGGGACGGGTGAGGGTCAGGCATCGGGGAAGGGTTAGGGTTAGGGTTCGGGCTAGGGTTAGGGTTAGGGGACGGGGACGGTTTAGGGTCCAGGTGAGGGTACGGCAACGCTTTATGGGGAGCGTGCGTGTGAGGGCGCGGGTTAGTGTTAGCGTACGTGTTAGGATTAGGGCACGGGTGAGGGTCAGGCTTCGGGGAAGGGTTAGGGTTAGGGTTCGGGCTAGGGTTAGGGTTAGGGGACGGGGACGGTTTAGGGTCCAGGTGAGGGTACGGCAACGCTTTAGGGGGAGCGTGCGTGTGAGGGCGCGGGTTAGTGTTAGCGTACGGGTTACGATTAGGGGACGGGTGAGGGTCAGGCTTCGGGGAAGGGTTAGGGTTAGGGTTCGGGCTAGGGTTAGGGTTAGGGGACGGGGACGGTTTAGGGTCCAGGTGAGGGTACGGCAACGCTTTAGTGGGAGCGTGCGTGTGAGGGCGCGGGTTAGTGTTAGCGTACGGGTTAGGATTAGGGCACGGGTGAGGGTCAGGCTTCGGGGAAGGGTTAGGGTTAGGGTTCGGGCTAGGGTTAGGGTTAGGGGACGGGGATGGTTTAGGGTCCAGGTGAGGGTACGGCAACGCTTTAGGGGGAGCGTGCGTGTGAGGGCGCGGGTTAGTGTTAGCGTACGTGTTAGGATTAGGGCACGGGTGAGGGTCACGCTTCGGGGAAGGGTTAGGGTTAGGGTTCGGGCTAGGGTTAGGGTTAGGGGACGGGGACGGTTTAGGGTCCAGGTGAGGGTACGGCAACGCTTTAGGGGGAGCGTGCGTGTGAGGGCGCGGGTTAGTGTTAGCGTACGGGTTAGAATTAGGGGACGGGTGAGGGTCAGGCTTCGGGGAAGGGTTAGGGTTAGGGTTCGGGCTAGGGTTAGGGTTAGGGGACGGGGACGGTTTAGGGTCCAGGTGAGGGTACGGCAACGCTTTATGGGGAGCGTGCGTGTGAGGGCGCGGGTTAGTGTTAGCGTACGGGTTAGGATTAGGGCACGGGTGAGGGTCAGGCTTCGGGGAAGGGTTAGGGTTAGGGTTCGGGCTAGGGTTAGGGTTAGGGGACGGGGACGGTTTAGGGTCCAGGTGAGGGTACGGCAACGCTTTAGGGGGAGCGTGCGTGTGATGGCGCGGGTTAGTGTTAGCGTACGGGTTACGATTAGGGGACGGGTGAGGGTCAGGCTTCGGGGAAGGGTTAGGGTTAGGGTTCGGGCTAGGGTTAGGGTTAGGGGACGGGGACGGTTTAGGGTCCAGGTGAGGGTATGGCAACGCTTTAGGGGGAGCGTGCGTGTGAGGGCGCGGGTTAGTGTTAGCGTACGGGTTACGATTAGGGGACGGGTGAGGGTCAGGCTTCGGGGAAGGGTTAGGGTTAGGGTTCGGGCTAGGGTTAGGGTTGGGGACGGGGACGGTTTAGGGTCCAGGTGAGGGTACGGCAACGCTTTAGGGGGAGCGTGCGTGTGAGGGCGCGGGTTAGTGTTAGCGTACGGGTTAGGATTAGGGGACGGGTGAGGGTCAGGCTTCGGGGAAGGGTTAGGGTTAGGGTTCGGGCTAGGGTTAGGGTTAGGGGACGGGGAAGGTTTAGGGTCCAGGTGAGGGTACGGCAACGCTTTAGAGGGAGCGTGCGTGTGAGGACGCGGGTTAGTGTTAGCGTACGGGTTAGGATTAGGGGACGGGTGAGGGTCAGGCTTCGGGGAAGGGTTAGGGTTAGGGTTCGGGCTAGGGTTAGGGTTAGGGGACGGGGACGGTTTAGGGTCCAGGTGAGGGTACGGCAACGCTTTAGGGGGAGCGTGCGTGTGAGGGAGCGGGTTAGTGTTAGCGTACGGGTTACGATTAGGGGACGGGTGAGGGTCAGGCTTCGGGGAAGGGTTAGGGTTAGGGTTCGGGCTAGGGTTAGGGTTAGGGGACGGGGACGGTTTAGGGTCCAGGTGAGGGTACGGCAACGCTTTAGGGGGAGCGTGCGTGTGAGGGCGCGGGTTAGTGTTAGCGTACGGGTTAGGATTAGGGCACGGGTGAGGGTCAGGCTTCGGGGAAGGGTTAGGGTTAGGGTTCGGGCTAGGGTTAGGGTTAGGGGACGGGGATGGTTTAGGGTCCAGGTGAGGGTACGGTAACGCTTTAGGGGGAGCGTGCGTGTGAGGGCGCGGGTTAGTGTTAGCGTACGTGTTAGGATTAGGGCACGGGTGAGGGTCACGCTTCGGGGAAGGTTTAGGGTTAGGGTTCGGGCTAGGGTTAGGGTTAGGGGACGGGGACGGTTTAGGGTCCAGGTGAGGGTACGGCAACGCTTTAGGGGGAGCGTGCGTGTGAGGGCGCGGGTTAGTGTTAGCGTACGGGTTAGGATTAGGGGACGGGTGAGGGTCAGGCTTCGGGGAAGGGTTAGGGTTAGGGTTCGGGCTAGGGTTAGGGTTAGGGGACGGGGACGGTTTAGGGTCCAGGTGAGGGTACGGCAACGCTTTAGGGGGATCGTGCGTGTGAGGGCGCGGGTTAGTGTTAGCGTACGGGTTAGAATTAGGGGACGGGTGAGGGTCAGGCATCGGGGAAGGGTTAGGGTTAGGGTTCGGGCTAGGGTTAGGGTTAGGGGACGGGGACGGTTTAGGGTCCAGGTGAGGGTACGGCAACGCTTTATGGGGAGCGTGCGTGTGAGGGCGCGGGTTAGTGTTAGCGTACGTGTTAGGATTAGGGCACGGGTGAGGGTCAGGCTTCGGGGAAGGGTTAGGGTTAGGGTTCGGGCTAGGGTTAGGGTTAGGGGACGGGGACGGTTTAGGGTCCAGGTGAGGGTACGGCAACGCTTTAGGGGGAGCGTGCGTGTGAGGGCGCGGGTTAGTGTTAGCGTACGGGTTACGATTAGGGGACGGGTGAGGGTCAGGTTTCGGGGAAGGGTTAGGGTTAGGGTTCGGGCTAGGGTTAGGGTTAGGGGACGGGGACGGTTTAGGGTCCAGGTGAGGGTACGGCAACGCTTTAGGGGGAGCGTGCGTGTGAGGGCGCGGGTTAGTGTTAGCGTACGGGTTAGGATTAGGGCACGGGTGAGGGTCAGGCTTCGGGGAAGGGTTAGGGTTAGGGTTCGGGCTAGGGTTAGGGTTAGGGGACGGGGATGGTTTAGGGTCCAGGTGAGGGTACGGCAACGCTTTAGGGGGAGCGTGCGTGTGAGGGCGCGGGTTAGTGTTAGCGTACGTGTTAGGATTAGGGCACGGGTGAGGGTCACGCTTCGGGGAAGGGTTAGGGTTAGGGTTCGGGCTAGGGTTAGGGTTAGGGGACGGGGACGGTTTAGGGTCCAGGTGAGGGTACGGCAACGCTTTAGGGGGAGCGTGCGTGTGAGGGCGCGGGTTAGTGTTAGCGTACGGGTTAGGATTAGGGGACGGGTGAGGGTCAGGCTTCGGGGAAGGGTTAGGGTTAGGGTTCGGGCTAGGGTTAGGGTTAGGGGACGGGGACGGTTTAGGGTCCAGGTGAGGGTACGGCAACGCTTTAGGGGGAGCGTGCGTGTGAGGGCGCGGGTTAGTGTTAGCGTACGGGTTAGAATTAGGGGACGGGTGAGGGTCAGGCATCGGGGAAGGGTTAGGGTTAGGGTTCGGGCTAGGGTTAGGGTTAGGGGACGGGGACGGTTTAGGGTCCAGGTGAGGGTACGGCAACGCTTTATGGGGAGCGTGCGTGTGAGGGCGCGGGTTAGTGTTAGCGTACGTGTTAGGATTAGGGCACGGGTGAGGGTCAGGCTTCGGGGAAGGGTTAGGGTTAGGGTTCGGGCTAGGGTTAGGGTTAGGGGACGGGGACGGTTTAGGGTCCAGGTGAGGGTACGGAAACGCTTTAGGGGGAGCGTGCGTGTGAGGTCGCGGGTTAGTGTTAGCGTACGGGTTACGATTAGGGGACGGGTGAGGGTCAGGCTTCGGGGAAGGGTTAGGGTTAGGGTTCGGGCTAGGGTTAGGGTTAGGGGACGGGGACGGTTTAGGGTCCAGGTGAGGGTACGGCAACGCTTTAGGGGGATCGTGCTTGTGAGGGCGTGGGTTAGTGTTAGCGTACGGGTTAGGATTAGGGGACGGGTGAGGGTCAGGCTTCGGGGAAGGGTTAGGGTTAGGGTTCGGGCTAGGGTTAGGGTTAGGGGACGGGGACGGTTTAGGGTCCAGGTGAGGGTACGGCAACGCTTTAGGGGGAGCGTGCGTGTGAGGGCGCGGGTTAGTGTTAGCGTACGGGTTAGGATTAGGGCACGGGTGAGGGTCAGGCTTCGGGGAAGGGTTAGGGTTAGGGTTCGGGCTAGGGTTAGGGTTAGGGGACGGGGACGGTTTAGGGTCCAGGTGAGGGTACGGCAACGCTTTAGGGGGAGCGTGCGTGTGAGGGCGCGGGTTAGTGTTAGCGTACGGGTTAGGATTAGGGGACGGGTGAGGGTCAGGCTTCGGGGAAGGGTTAGGGTTAGGGTTCGGGCTAGGGTTAGGGTTAGGGGACGGGGACGGTTTAGGGTCCAGGTGAGGGTATGGCAACGCTTTAGGGGGAGCGTGCGTGTGAGGGCGCGGGTTAGTGTTAGCGTACGGGTTAGGATTAGGGCACGGGTGAGGGTCAGGCTTCGGGGAAGGGTTAGGGTTAGGGTTCGGGCTAGGGTTAGGGTTAGGGGACGGGGACGGTTTAGGGTCCAGGTGAGGGTACGGCAACGCTTTAGGTGGAGCGTGTGTGTGAGGCCGCGGGTTAGTGTTAGCGTACGTGTTAGGATTAGGGCACGGATGAGGGTCAGGCTTCGGGGAAGGTTTAGGGTTAGGGTTCGGGCTAGGGTTAGGGTTAGGGGACGGGGACGGTTTAGGGTCCAGGTGAGGGTACGGCAACGCTTTAGGGGGAGCGTGCGTGTGAGGGCGCGGGTTAGTGTTCGCGTACGGGTTAGGATTAGGGGACGGGTGAGGGTCAGGCTTCGGGGAAGGGTTAGGGTTAGGGTTCGGGCTAGGGTTAGGGTTAGGGGACGGGGACGGTTTAGGGTCCAGGTGAGGGTACGGCAACGCTTTAGGGGGAGCGTGCGTGTGAGGGCGCGGGTTAGTGTTCGCGTACGGGTTACGATTAGGGGACGGGTGAGGGTCAGGCTTCGGGGAAGGGTTAGGGTTAGGGTTCGGGCTAGGGTTAGGGTTAGGGGACGGGGACGGTTTAGGGTCCAGGTGGGGGTACGGCAACGCTTTAGAGGGAGCGTGCGTGTGAGGGCGCGGGTTAGTGTTAGCGTATGGGTTAGGATTAGGGCACGGGTGAGGGTCAGGCTTCGGGGAAGGGTTAGGGTTAGGGTTCGGGCTAGGGTTAGGGTTAGGGGACGGGGACGGTTTAGGGTCCAGGTGAGGGTACGGCAACGCTTTAGGGGGAGCGTGCGTGTGAGGGCGCGGGTTAGTGTTAGCGTACGGGTTAGGATTAGGGGACGGGTGAGGGTCAGGCTTCGGGGAAGGGTTAGGGTTAGGGTTCGGGCTAGGGTTAGGGTTAGGGGACGGGGACGGTTTAGGGTCCAGGTGAGGGTACGGCAACGCTTTATGGGGAGCGTGCGTGTGAGGGCGCGGGTTAGTGTTAGCGTACGTGTTAGGATTAGGGCACGGGTGAGGGTCAGGCTTCGGGGAAGGGTTAGGGTTAGGGTTCGGGCTAGGGTTAGGGTTAGGGGACGGGGACGGTTTAGGGTCCAGGTGAGGGTACGGCAACGCTTTAGGGGGAGCGTGCGTGTGAGGGCGCGGGTTAGTGTTAGCGTACGGGTTACGATTAGGGGACGGGTGAGGGTCAGGCTTCGGGGAAGGGTTAGGGTTAGGGTTCGGGCTAGGGTTAGGGTTAGGGGACGGGGACGGTTTAGGGTCCAGGTGAGGGTACGGCAACGCTTTAGGGGGAGCGTGCTTGTGAGGGCGCGGGTTAGTGTTAGCGTTAGGGTTACTATTAGGTGACGGGTGAGGGTCAGGCTTCAGGGAAGGGTTAGGGTTAGGGTTCGGGCTAGGGTTAGGGTTAGGGGACGGGGACGGTTTAGGGTCCAGGTGAGGGTACGGCAACGCTTTAGGGGGAGCGTGCGTGTGAGGGCGCGGGTTAGTGTTAGCGTACGGGTTAGGATTAGGGGACGGGTGAGGGTCAGGCTTCGGGGAAGGGTTAGGGTTAGGGTTCGGGCTAGGGTTAGGGTTAGGGGACGGGGACGGTTTAGGGTCCAGGTGAGGGTACGGCAACGCTTTAGGGGGAGCGTGCGTGTGAGGGCGCGGGTTAGTGTTAGCGTACGGGTTAGGATTAGGGGACGGGTGAGGGTCAGGCTTCGGCGAAGGGTTAGGGTTAGGGTTCGGGCTAGGGTTAGGGTTAGGGGACGGGGACGGTTTAGGGTCCAGGTGAGGGTACGGCAACGCTTTAGGGGGAGCGTGCGTGTGAGGGCGCGGGTTAGTGTTAGCGTACGGGTTAGGATTAGGGCACGGGTGAGGGTCAGGCTTCGGGGAAGGGTTAGGGTTAGGGTTCGGGCTAGGGTTAGGGTTAGGGGACGGGGACGGTTTAGGGTCCAGGTGAGGGTACGGCAACGCTTTAGGGGGAGCGTGCGTGTGAGGGCGCGGGTTAGTGTTCGCGTACGGGTTACGATTAGGGGACGGGTGAGGGTCAGGCTTCGGGGAAGGGTTAGGGTTAGGGTTCGGGCTAGGGTTAGGGTTAGGGGACGGGGACGGTTGAGGGTCCAGGTGGGGGTACGGCAACGCTTTAGAGGGAGCGTGCGTGTGAGGGCGCGGGTTAGTGTTAGCGTATGGGTTAGGATTAGGGCACGGGTGAGGGTCAGGCTTCGGGGAAGGGTTAGGGTTAGGGTTCGGGCTAGGGTTAGGGGACGGGGACGGGGACGGTTTAGGGTCCAGGTGAGGGTACGGCAACGCTTTAGGGGGAGCGTGCGTGTGAGGGCGCGGGTTAGTGTTATTGTACGGGTTAGGATTAGGGCACGGGTGAGGGACAGGCTTCGGGGAAGGGTTAGGGTTAGGGTTCGGGCTAGGGTTAGGGTTAGGGGACGGGGACGGTTTAGGGTCCAGGTGAGGGTACGGCAACGCTTTAGGGGGAGTGTGCGTGTGAGGGCGCGGGTTATTCTTAGCGTACGGGTTAGGATTAGGGCACGGGTGAGGGTCAGGCTTCGGGGAAGGGTTAGGGTTAGGGTTCGGGCTAGGGTTAGGGTTAGGGGACGGGGACGGTTTAGGGTCCAGGTGAGGGTACGGCAACGCTTTAGGGGGAGCGTGCGTGTGAGGGCGCGGGTTAGTGTTAGCGTACGTGTTAGGATTAGGGCACGGGTGAGGGTCAGGCTTCGGGGAAGGGTTAGGGTTAGGGTTCGGGCTAGGGTTAGGGTTAGGGGACGGGGACGGTTTAGGGTCCAGGTGAGGGTATGGCAACGCTTTAGGGGGAGCGTGCGTGTGAGGGCGCGGGTTAGTGTTAGCGTACGGGTTACGATTAGGGGACGGGTGAGGGTCAGGCTTCGGGGAAGGGTTAGGGTTAGGGTTCGGGCTAGGGTTAGGGTTAGGGGACGGGGACGGTTTAGGGTCCAGGTGAGGGTACGGCAACGCTTTAGGGGGAGCGTGCTTGTGAGGGCGCGGGTTAGTGTTAGCGTACGGGTTAGGATTAGGGGACGGGTGAGGGTCAGGCTTCGGGGAAGTGTTAGGGTTAGGGTTCGGGCTAGGGTTAGGGTTAGGGGACGGGGACGGTTTAGGGTCCAGGTGAGGGTACGGCAACGCTTTAGGGGGAGCGTGCGTGTGAGGGCGCGGGTTAGTGTTAGCGTACGGGTTAGGATTAGGGGACGGGTGAGGGTCAGGCTTCGGGGAATGGTTAGGGTTAGGGTTCGGGCTAGGGTTAGGGTTAGGGGACGGGGACGGTTTAGGGTCCAGGTGAGGGTACGGCAACGCTTTAGGGGGAGCGTGCGTGTGAGGGCGCGGGTTAGTGTTAGCGTACGGGTTAGGATTAGGGGACGGGTGAGGGTCAGGCTTCGGGGAAGGGTTAGGGTTAGGGTTCGGGCTAGGGTTAGGGTTAGGGGACGGGGACGGTTTAGGGTCCAGGTGAGGGTACGGCAACGCTTTAGGGGGAGCGTGCGTGTGAGGGCGCGGGTTAGTGTTAGCGTACGGGTTAGGATTAGGGCACGGGTGAGGGTCAGGCTTCGGGGAAGGGTTAGGGTTAGGGTTCGGGCTAGGGTTAGGGTTAGGGGACGGGGACGGTTTAGGGTCCAGGTGAGGGTACGGCAACGCTTTAGGCGGAGCGTGCGTGTGAGGGCGCGGGTTAGTGTTAGCGTACGGGTTAGGATTAGGGCACGGGTGAGGGTCAGGCTTCGGGGAAGGGTTAGGGTTAGGGTTCGGGCTAGGGTTAGGGTTAGGGGACGGGGACGGTTTAGGGTCCAGGTGAGGGTACGGCAACGCTTTAGGGGGAGCGTGCGTGTGAGGGCGCGGGTTAGTGTTCGCGTACGGGTTACGATTAGGGGATGGGTGAGGGTCAGGCTTCGGGGAAGGGTTAGGGTTAGGGTTCGGGCTAGGGTTAGGGTTAGGGGACGGGGACGGTTTAGGGTCCAGGTGAGGGTACGGCAACGCTTTAGAGGTAGCGTGCGTGTGAGGGCGCGGGTTAGCGTTAGCGTATGGGTTAGGATTAGGGCACGGGTGAGGGTCAGGCTTCGGGGAAGGGTTAGGGTTAGGGTTCGGGCTAGGGTTAGGGGACGGGGACGGGGACGGTTTAGGGTCCAGGTGAGGGTACGGCAACGCTTTAGGGGGAGCGTGCGTGTGAGGGCGCGGGTTAGTGTTATTGTACGGGTTAGGATTAGGGCACGGGTGAGGGACAGGCTTCGGGGAAGGGTTAGGGTTAGGGTTCGGGCTAGGGTTAGGGTTAGGGGACGGGGACGGTTTAGGGTCCAGGTGAGGGTACGGCAACGCTTTAGCGGGAGCGTGCGTGTGAGGGCGCGGGTTAGTGTTAGCGTACGGGTTACGATTAGGGGACGGGTGAGGGTCAGGCTTCGGGGAAGGGTTAGGGTTAGGGTTCGGGCTAGGGTTAGGGTTAGGGGACGGGGACGGTTTAGGGTCCAGGTGAGGGTACGGCAACGCTTTAGGGGGAGCGTGCGTGTGAGGGCGCGGGTTAGTGTTAGCGTACGGGTTAGGATTATGGGACGGGTGAGGGTCAGGCTTCGGGGAAGGGTTAGGGTTAGGGTTCGGGCTAGGGTTAGGGTTAGGGGACGGGGACGGTTTAGGGTCCAGGTGAGGGTACGGCAACGCTTTAGGGGGAGCGTGCATGTGAGGGCGCGGGTTAGTGTTAGCGTACGGGTTAGGATTAGCGGACGGGTGAGGGTCAGGCTTCGGGGAAGGGTTAGGGTTAGGGTTCGGGCTAGGGTTAGGGTTAGGGGACGGGGACGGTTTAGGGTCCAGGTGAGGGTACGGCAACGCTTTAGGGGGAGCGTGCGTGTGAGGGCGCGGGTTAGTGTTAGCGTACGGGTTAGGATTAGGGCACGGGTGAGGGTCAGGCTTCGGGGAAGGGTTAGGGTTAGGGTTCGGGCTAGGGTTAGGGTTAGGGGACGGGGACGGTTTAGGGTCCAGTTGAGGGTACGGCTACGCTTTAGCGGGAGCGTGCGTGTGAGGGCGCGGGTTAGTGTTAGCGTACGGGTTAGGATTAGGGGACGGGTGAGGGTCAGGCTTCGGGGAAGGGTTAGGGTTAGGGTTCGGGCTAGGGTTAGGGTTAGGGGATGGGGACGGTTTAGGGTCCAGGTGAGGGTACGGCAACGCTTTAGGGGGAGCGTGCGTGTGAGGGCGCGGGTTAGTGTTAGCGTACGGGTTAGGATTATGGGACGGGTGAGGGTCAGGCTTCGGGGAAGGGTTAGGGTTAGGGTTCGGGCTAGGGTTAGGGTTAGGGGACGGGGACGGTTTAGGGTCCAGGTGAGGGTACGGCAACGCTTTAGGGGGAGCGTGCGTGTGAGGGCGCGGGTCAGTGTTAGCGTACGGGTTAGGATTAGGGCACGGGTGAGGGTCAGGCTTCGGGGAAGGGTTAGGGTTAGGGTTCGGGCTAGGGTTAGGGTTACGGGACGGGGACGGTTTAGGGTCCAGGTGAGGGTACGGCAACGCTTTACGGGGAGCGTGCGTGTGAGGGAGCGGGTTAGTGTTAGCGTACGGGGTAGGATTAGGGGACGGGTGAGGGTCAGGCTTCGGGGAAGGGTTAGGGTTAGGGTTCGGGCTAGGGTTAGGGGACGGGGACGGGGACGGTTTAGGGTCCAGGTGAGGGTACGGCAACGCTTTAGGGGGAGCGTGCGTGTGAGGGCGCCGGTTAGTGTTAGCGTACGGGTTAGGATTATGGGACGGGTGAGGGTCAGGCTTCGGGGAAGGGTTAGGGTTAGGGTTCGGGCTAGGGTTAGGGTTAGGGGACGGGGACGGTTTAGGGTCCAGGTGAGGGTACGGCAACGATTTAGGGGGAGCGTGTGTGTGAGGGCGCGGGTTAGTGTTAGCGTACGTGTTAGGATTAGGGGACGGGTGAGGGTCAGGCTTCGGGGAAGGGTTAGGGTTAGGGTTCGGGCTAGGGTTAGGGTTAGGGGACGGGGACGGTTTAGGGTCCAGGTGAGGGTACGGCAACGCTTTAGGGGGAGCTTGCGTGTGAGGGCGCGGGTTAGTGTTCGCGTACGGGTTAGGATTAGGGGACGGGTGAGGGTCAGGCTTCGTGGAAGGGTTAGGGTTAGGGTTCGGGCTAGGGTTAGGGTTAGGGGACGGGGACGGTTTAGGGTCCAGGTGAGGGTACGTCAACGCTTTAGGGGGAGCGTGCGTGTGAGGGCGCGGGTTAGTGTTAGCGTACGGGTTAGGATTAGGGGACGGGTGAGGGTCAGGCTTCGGGGAAGGGTTAGGGTTAGGGTTCGGGCTAGGGTTAGGGTTAGGGGACGGGGACGGTTTAGGGTCCAGGTGAGGGTACGGCAACGCTTTAGGGGGAGCGTGCGTGTGAGCGCGCGGGTTAGTGTTAGCGTACGGGTTAGGATTAGGGCACGGGTGAGGGTCAGGCTTCGGGGAAGGGTTAGGGTTAGGGTTCGGGCTAGGGTTAGGGTTAGGGGACGGGGACGGTTTAGGGTCCAGGTGAGGGTACGGCAACGCTTTAGGGGGAGCGTGCGTGTGAGGGCGCGGGTTAGTGTTAGCGTACGGGTTAGGATTAGGGCACGGGTGAGGATCAGGCTTCGGGGAAGGGTTAGGGTTAGGGTTCGGGCTAGGGTTAGGGTTAGGGGACGGGGACGGTTTAGGGTCCAGGTGAGGGTACGGCAACGCTTTAGGGGGAGCGTGCGTGTGAGGGCGCGGGTTAGTGTTAGCGTACGGGTTAGGATTAGGGGACGGGTTAGGGTCAGGCTTCAGGGAAGTGTTAGGGTTAGGGTTCGGGCTAGGGTTAGGGTTAGGGGACGGGGACGGTTTAGGGTCCAGGTGAGGGTACGGCAACGCTTTAGGGGGAGCGTGCGTGTGAGGGCGCGGGTTAGTGTTAGCGTACGGGTTAGGATTATGGGACGGGTGAGGGTCAGGCTTCGGGGAAGGGTTAGGGTTAGGGTTGGGGCTAGGGTTAGGGTTAGGGGACGGGGACGGTTTAGGGTCCAGGTGAGGGTACGGCAACGCTTTAGGGGGAGCGTTCGTGTGAGGGCGTGGGTTAGTTTTAGCGTACGAGTTAGGACTAGGGGACGGGTGAGGGTCATGCTTCGGGGAAGGGTTAGGGTTAGGGTTCGGGCTAGGGTTAGGGTTAGGGGACGGGGACGGTTTAGGGTCCAGGTGAGGGTACGGCAACGCTTTAGGGGGAGCGTGCGTGTGAGGGCGCGGGTTAGTGTTAGCGTACGGATTAGGATTAGGGGACGGGTGAGGGTCAGGCTTCGGGGAAGGGTTAGGGTTAGGGTTCGGGCTAGGGTTAGGGTTAGGGGACGGGGACGGTTTAGGGTCCAGGTGAGGGTACGGCAACGCTTTAGGGGGAGCGTGCGTGTGAGGGCGCGGGTTAGTGTTCGCGTACGGGTTACGATTAGGGGACGGGTGAGGGTCAGGCTTCGGGGAAGGGTTAGGGTTAGGGTTCGGGCTAGGGTTAGGGTTAGGGGACGGGGACGGTTTAGGGTCCAGGTGAGGGTACGGCAACGCTTTAGGGGGAGCGTGCGTGTGAGGGCGCGGGTTAGTGTTCGCGTACGGGTTACGATTAGGGGACGGGTGAGGGTCAGGCTTCGGGGAAGGGTTAGGGTTAGGGTTCGGGCTAGGGTTAGGGTTAGGGGACGGGGACGGTTTAGGGTCCAGGTGGGGGTACGGCAACGCTTTAGAGGGAGCGTGCGTGTGAGGGCGCGGGTTAGTGTTAGCGTATGGGTTAGGATTAGGGCACGGGTGAGGGTCAGGCTTCGGGGAAGGGTTAGGGTTAGGGTTCGGGCTAGGGTTAGGGTTAGGGGACGGGGACGGTTTAGGGTCCAGGTGAGGGTACGGCAACGCTTTAGGGGGAGCGTGCGTGTGAGGGCGCGGGTTAGTGTTAGCGTACGGGTTAGGATTAGGGGACGGGTGAGGGTCAGGCTTCGGGGAAGGGTTAGGGTTAGGGTTCGGGCTAGGGTTAGGGTTAGGGGACGGGGACGGTTTAGGGTCCAGGTGAGGGTACGACAACGCTTTAGGGGGAGCGTGCGTGTGAGGGCGCGGGTTAGTGTTAGCGTACGGGTTAGGATTAGGGCACGGGTGAGGGTCAGGCTTCGGGGAAGGGTTAGGGTTAGGGTTCGGGCTAGGGTTAGGGTTAGGGGACGGGGACGGTTTAGGGTCCAGGTGAGGGTACGGCAACGCTTTAGGGGGAGCGTGCGTGTGAGGGCGCGGGTTAGTGTTAGCGTACGTGTTAGGATTAGGGCACGGATGAGGGTCAGGCTTCGGGGAAGGGTTAGGGTTAGGGTTCGGGCTAGGGTTAGGGTTAGGGGACGGGGACGGTTTAGGGTCCAGGTGAGGGTATGGCAACGCTTTAGGGGGAGCATGCGTGTGAGGGCGCGGTTTAGTGTTCGCGTACGGGTTAGGATTAGGGGACGGGTGAGGGTCAGGCTTCGGGGAAGGTTTAGGGTTAGGGTTCGGGCTAGGGTTAGGGTTAGGGGACGGGGACGGTTTAGGGTCCAGGTGAGGGTACGGCAACGCTTTAGGGGGAGCGTGCATGTGAGGGCGCGGGTTAGTGTTAGCGTACGGGTTAGGATTAGGGGAAGGGTGAGGGTCAGGATTCGAGGAAGGGTTAGGGTTAGGGTTCGGGCTAGGGTTAGGGTTAGGGGACGGGGACGGTTTAGGGTCCAGGTGAGGGTACGGCAACGCTTTAGGGGGAGCGTGCGTGTGAGGGCGCGGGTTAGTGTTAGCGTACGGGTTAGGATTAGGGCACGGGTGAGGGTCAGGCTTCGGGGAAGGGTTAGGGTTAGGGTTCGGGCTAGGGTTAGGGTTAGGGGACGGGGACGGTTTAGGGTCCAGGTGAGGGTACGGCAACGCTTTAGGGGGAGCGTGCATGTGAGGGCGCGGGTTAGTGTTAGCGTACGGGTTAGGATTAGGGCACGGGTGAGGGTCAGGCTTCGGGGAAGGGTTAGGGTTAGGGTTCGGGCTAGGGTTAGGGTTAGGGGACGGGGACGGTTTAGGGTCCAGGTGAGGGTACGGCAACGCTTTAGGGGGAGCGTGCGTGTGAGGGCGCGGGTTAGTGTTAGCGTACGGGTTAGGATTAGGGGACGGGTGAGGGTCAGGCTTCGGGGAAGGGTTAGGGTTAGGGTTCGGGCTAGGGTTAGGGTTAGGGGACAGGGACGGTTTAGGGTCCAGGTGAGGGTACGGCAACGCTTTAGGGGGAGCGTGCGTGTGAGGGCGCGGGTTAGTGTTAGCGTACGGGTTAGGATTAGGGGACGGGTGAGGGTCAGGCTTCGGGGAAGGGTTAGGGTTAGGGTTCGGGCTAGGGTTAGGGTTAGGGGACGGGGACGGTTTAGGGTCCAGGTGAGGGTACGGCAACGCTTTAGGGGGAGCGTGCGTGTGAGGGCGCGGGTTAGTGTTAGCGTACGGGTTAGGATTAGGGTATTGTCGAGGGTCAGGCTTCGGGGAAGGGTTAGGGTTAGGGTTCGGGCTAGGGTTAGGGTTAGGGGACGGGGACGGTTTAGGGTCCAGGTGAGGGTACGGCAACGCTTTAGGGGGAGCGTGCGTGTGAGGGCGCGGGTTAGTGTTAGCGTACGGATTAGGATTAGGGGACGGGTGAGGGTCAGGCTTCGGGGAAGGGTTAGGGTTAGGGTTCGGGCTAGGGTTAGGGTTAGGGGACGGGGACGGTTTAGGGTCCAGGTGAGGGTACGGCAACGCTTTAGGGGGAGCGTGCGTGTGAGGGCGCGGGTTAGTGTTCGCGTACGGGTTACGATTAGGGGACGGGTGAGGGTCAGGCTTCGGGGAAGGGTTAGGGTTAGGGTTCGGGCTAGGGTTAGGGTTAGGGGACGGGGTCGGTTTAGGGTCCAGGTGGGGGTACGGCAACGCTTTAGAGGGAGCGTGCGTGTGAGGGCGCGGGTTAATGTTAGCGTATGGGTTAGGATTAGGTCACGGGTGAGGGTCAGGCTTCGGGGAAGGGTTAGGGTTAGGGTTCGGGCTAGGGTTAGGGTTAGGGGACGGGGACGGTTTAGGGTCCAGGTGAGGGTACGGCAACGCTTTAGGGGGAGCGTGCGTGTGAGGGCGCGGGTTAGTGTTAGCGTACGGGTTAGGATTATGGGACGGGTGAGGGTCAGGCTTCGGGGAAGGGTTAGGGTTAGGGTTCGGGCTAGGGTTAGGGTTAGGGGACGGGGACGGTTTAGGGTCCAGGTGAGGGTACGACAACGCTTTAGGGGGAGCGTGCGTGTGAGGGCGCGGGTTAGTGTTAGCGTACGGGTTAGGATTAGGGCACGGGTGAGGGTCAGGCTTCGGGGAAGGGTTAGGGTTAGGGTTCGGGCTAGGGTTAGGGTTAGGGGACGGGGACGGTTTAGGGTCCAGGTGAGGGTACGGCAACGCTTTAGGGGGAGCGTGCGTGTGAGGGCGCGGGTTAGTGTTAGCGTACCTGTTAGGATTAGGGCACGGATGAGGGTCAGGCTTCGGGGAAGGGTTAGGGTTAGGGTTCGGGCTAGGGTTAGGGTTAGGGGACGGGGACGGTTTAGGGTCCAGGTGAGGGTATGGCAACGCTTTAGGGGGAGCATGCGTGTGAGGGCGCGGTTTAGTGTTCGCGTACGGGTTAGGATTAGGGGACGGGTGAGGGTCAGGCTTCGGGGAAGGTTTAGGGTTAGGGTTCGGGCTAGGGTTAGGGTTAGGGGACGGGGACGGTTTAGGGTCCAGGTGGGGGTACGGCAACGCTTTAGAGGGAGCGTGCGTGTGAGGGCGCGGGTTAGTGTTAGCGTATGGGTTAGGATTAGGGCACGGGTGAGGGTCAGGCTTCGGGGAAGGGTTAGGGTTAGGGTTCGGGCTAGGGTTAGGGTTAGGGGACGGGGACGGTTTAGGGTCCAGGTGAGGGTACGGCAACGCTTTAGGGGGAGCGTGCGTGTGAGGGCGCGGGTTAGTGTTAGCGTACGGGTTAGGATTAGGGGACGGGTGAGGGTCAGGCTTCGGGGAAGGGTTAGGGTTAGGGTTCGGGCTAGGGTTAGGGTTAGGGGACGGGGACGGTTTAGGGTCCAGGTGAGGGTACGACAACGCTTTAGGGGGAGCGTGCGTGTGAGGGCGCGGGTTAGTGTTAGCGTACGGGTTAGGATTAGGGCACGGGTGAGGGTCAGGCTTCGGGGAAGGGTTAGGGTTAGGGTTCGGGCTAGGGTTAGGGTTAGGGGACGGGGACGGTTTAGGGTCCAGGTGAGGGTACGGCAACGCTTTAGGGGGAGCGTGCGTGTGAGGGCGCGGGTTAGTGTTAGCGTCCGTGTTAGGATTAGGGCACGGATGAGGGTCAGGCTTCGGGGAAGGGTTAGGGTTAGGGTTCGGGCTAGGGTTAGGGTTAGGGGACGGGGACGGTTTAGGGTCCAGGTGAGGGTATGGCAACGCTTTAGGGGGAGCATGCGTGTGAGGGCGCGGTTTAGTGTTCGCGTACGGGTTAGGATTAGGGGACGGGTGAGGGTCAGGCTTCGGGGAAGGTTTAGGGTTAGGGTTCGGGCTAGGGTTAGGGTTAGGGGACGGGGACGGTTTAGGGTCCAGGTGAGGGTACGGCAACGCTTTAGGGGGAGCGTGCGTGTGAGGGCGCGGGTTAGTGTTAGCGTACGGGTTAGGATTAGGGTATTGTCGAGGGTCAGGCTTCGGGGAAGGGTTAGGGTTAGGGTTCGGGCTAGGGTTAGGGTTAGGGGACGGGGACGGTTTAGGGTCCAGGTGAGGGTACGGCAACGCTTTAGGGGGAGCGTGCGTGTGAGGGCGCGGGTTAGTGTTAGCGTACGGATTAGGATTAGGGGACGGGTGAGGGTCAGGCTTCGGGGAAGGGTTAGGGTTAGGGTTCGGGCTAGGGTTAGGGTTAGGGGACGGGGACGGTTTAGGGTCCAGGTGAGGGTACGGCAACGCTTTAGGGGGAGCGTGCGTGTGAGGGCGCGGGTTAGTGTTCGCGTACGGGTTACGATTAGGGGACGGGTGAGGGTCAGGCTTCGGGGAAGGGTTAGGGTTAGGGTTCGGGCTAGGGTTAGGGTTAGGGGACGGGGTCGGTTTAGGGTCCAGGTGGGGGTACGGCAACGCTTTAGAGGGAGCGTGCGTTTGAGGGCGCGGGTTAATGTTAGCGTATGGGTTAGGATTAGGTCACGGGTGAGGGTCAGGCTTCGGGGAAGGGTTAGGGTTAGGGTTCGGGCTAGGGTTAGGGTTAGGGGACGGGGACGGTTTAGGGTCCAGGTGAGGGTACGGCAACGCTTTAGGGGGAGCGTGCGTGTGAGGGCGCGGGTTAGTGTTAGCGTACGGGTTAGGATTATGGGACGGGTGAGGGTCAGGCTTCGGGGAAGGGTTAGGGTTAGGGTTCGGGCTAGGGTTAGGGTTAGGGGACGGGGACGGTTTAGGGTCCAGGTGAGGGTACGACAACGCTTTAGGGGGACCGTGCGTGTGAGGGCGCGGGTTAGTGTTAGCGTACGGGTTAGGATTAGGGCACGGGTGAGGGTCAGGCTTCGGGGAAGGGTTAGGGTTAGGGTTCGGGCTAGGGTTAGGGTTAGGGGACGGGGACGGTTTAGGGTCCAGGTGAGGGTACGGCAACGCTTTAGGGGGAGCGTGCGTGTGAGGGCGCGGGTTAGTGTTAGCGTACCTGTTAGGATTAGGGCACGGATGAGGGTCAGGCTTCGGGGAAGGGTTAGGGTTAGGGTTCGGGCTAGGGTTAGGGTTAGGGGACGGGGACGGTTTAGGGTCCAGGTGAGGGTATGGCAACGCTTTAGGGGGAGCATGCGTGTGAGGGCGCGGTTTAGTGTTCGCGTACGGGTTAGGATTAGGGGACGGGTGAGGGTCAGGCTTCGGGGAAGGTTTAGGGTTAGGGTTCGGGCTAGGGTTAGGGTTAGGGGACGGGGACGGTTTAGGGTCCAGGTGAGGGTACGGCAACGCTTTAGGGGGAGCGTGCATGTGAGGGCGCGGGTTAGTGTTAGCGTACGGGTTAGGATTAGGGGAAGGGTGAGGGTCAGGATTCGAGGAAGGGTTAGGGTTAGGGTTCGGGCTAGGGTTAGGGTTAGGGGACGGGGACGGTTTAGGGTCCAGGTGAGGGTACGGCAACGCTTTAGGGGGAGCGTGCGTGTGAGGGCGCGGGTTAGTGTTAGCGTACGGGTTAGGATTAGGGCACGGGTGAGGGTCAGGCTTCGGGGAAGGGTTAGGGTTAGGGTTCGGGCTAGGGTTAGGGTTAGGGGACGGGGACGGTTTAGGGTCCAGGTGAGGGTACGGCAACGCTTTAGGGGGAGCGTGCATGTGAGGGCGCGGGTTAGTGTTAGCGTACGGGTTAGGATTAGGGCACGGGTGAGGGTCAGGCTTCGGGGAAGGGTTAGGGTTAGGGTTCGGGCTAGGGTTAGGGTTAGGGGACGGGGACGGTTTAGGGTCCAGGTGAGGGTACGGCAACGCTTTAGGGGGAGCGTGCGTGTGAGGGCGCGGGTTAGTGTTAGCGTACGGGTTAGGATTAGGGGACGGGTGAGGGTCAGGCTTCGGGGAAGGGTTAGGGTTAGGGTTCGGGCTAGGGTTAGGGTTAGGGGACAGGGACGGTTTAGGGTCCAGGTGAGGGTACGGCAACGCTTTAGGGGGAGCGTGCGTGTGAGGGCGCGGGTTAGTGTTAGCGTACGGGTTAGGATTAGGGGACGGGTGAGGGTCAGGCTTCGGGGAAGGGTTAGGGTTAGGGTTCGGGCTAGGGTTAGGGTTAGGGGACGGGGACGGTTTAGGGTCCAGGTGAGGGTACGGCAACGCTTTAGGGGGAGCGTGCGTGTGAGGGCGCGGGTTAGTGTTAGCGTACGGGTTAGGATTAGGGTATTGTCGAGGGTCAGGCTTCGGGGAAGGGTTAGGGTTAGGGTTCGGGCTAGGGTTAGGGTTAGGGCACGGGGACGGTTTAGGGTCCAGGTGAGGGTACGGCAACGCTTTAGGGGGAGCGTGCGTGTGAGGGCGCGGGTTAGTGTTAGCGTACGGATTAGGATTAGGGGACGGGTGAGGGTCAGGCTTCGGGGAAGGGTTAGGGTTAGGGTTCGGGCTAGGGTTAGGGTTAGGGGACGGGGACGGTTTAGGGTCCAGGTGAGGGTACGGCAACGCTTTAGGGGGAGCGTGCGTGTGAGGGCGCGGGTTAGTGTTAGCGTACGGGTTAGGATTAGGGTATTGTCGAGGGTCAGGCTTCGGGGAAGGGTTAGGGTTAGGGTTCGGGCTAGGGTTAGGGTTAGGGGACGGGGACGGTTTAGGGTCCAGGTGAGGGTACGGCAACGCTTTAGGGGGAGCGTGCGTGTGAGGGCGCGGGTTAGTGTTAGCGTACGGATTAGGATTAGGGGACGGGTGAGGGTCAGGCTTCGGGGAAGGGTTAGGGTTAGGGTTCGGGCTAGGGTTAGGGTTAGGGGACGGGGACGGTTTAGGGTCCAGGTGAGGGTACGGCAACGCTTTAGGGGGAGCGTGCGTGTGAGGGCGCGGGTTAGTGTTCGCGTACGGGTTACGATTAGGGGACGGGTGAGGGTCAGGCTTCGGGGAAGGGTTAGGGTTAGGGTTCGGGCTAGGGTTAGGGTTAGGGGACGGGGTCGGTTTAGGGTCCAGGTGGGGGTACGGCAACGCTTTAGAGGGAGCGTGCGTTTGAGGGCGCGGGTTAATGTTAGCGTATGGGTTAGGATTAGGTCACGGGTGAGGGTCAGGCTTCGGGGAAGGGTTAGGGTTAGGGTTCGGGCTAGGGTTAGGGTTAGGGGACGGGGACGGTTTAGGGTCCAGGTGAGGGTACGGCAACGCTTTAGGGGGAGCGTGCGTGTGAGGGCGCGGGTTAGTGTTAGCGTACGGGTTAGGATTATGGGACGGGTGAGGGTCAGGCTTCGGGGAAGGGTTAGGGTTAGGGTTCGGGCTAGGGTTAGGGTTAGGGGACGGGGACGGTTTAGGGTCCAGGTGAGGGTACGACAACGCTTTAGGGGGACCGTGCGTGTGAGGGCGCGGGTTAGTGTTAGCGTACGGGTTAGGATTAGGGCACGGGTGAGGGTCAGGCTTCGGGGAAGGGTTAGGGTTAGGGTTCGGGCTAGGGTTAGGGTTAGGGGACGGGGACGGTTTAGGGTCCAGGTGAGGGTACGGCAACGCTTTAGGGGGAGCGTGCGTGTGAGGGCGCGGGTTAGTGTTAGCGTACCTGTTAGGATTAGGGCACGGATGAGGGTCAGGCTTCGGGGAAGGGTTAGGGTTAGGGTTCGGGCTAGGGTTAGGGTTAGGGGACGGGGACGGTTTAGGGTCCAGGTGAGGGTATGGCAACGCTTTAGGGGGAGCATGCGTGTGAGGGCGCGGTTTAGTGTTCGCGTACGGGTTAGGATTAGGGGACGGGTGAGGGTCAGGCTTCGGGGAAGGTTTAGGGTTAGGGTTCGGGCTAGGGTTAGGGTTAGGGGACGGGGACGGTTTAGGGTCCAGGTGAGGGTACGGCAACGCTTTAGGGGGAGCGTGCATGTGAGGGCGCGGGTTAGTGTTAGCGTACGGGTTAGGATTAGGGGAAGGGTGAGGGTCAGGATTCGAGGAAGGGTTAGGGTTAGGGTTCGGGCTAGGGTTAGGGTTAGGGGACGGGGACGGTTTAGGGTCCAGGTGAGGGTACGGCAACGCTTTAGGGGGAGCGTGCGTGTGAGGGCGCGGGTTAGTGTTAGCGTACGGGTTAGGATTAGGGCACGGGTGAGGGTCAGGCTTCGGGGAAGGGTTAGGGTTAGGGTTCGGGCTAGGGTTAGGGTTAGGGGACGGGGACGGTTTAGGGTCCAGGTGAGGGTACGGCAACGCTTTAGGGGGAGCGTGCATGTGAGGGCGCGGGTTAGTGTTAGCGTACGGGTTAGGATTAGGGCACGGGTGAGGGTCAGGCTTCGGGGAAGGGTTAGGGTTAGGGTTCGGGCTAGGGTTAGGGTTAGGGGACGGGGACGGTTTAGGGTCCAGGTGAGGGTACGGCAACGCTTTAGGGGGAGCGTGCGTGTGAGGGCGCGGGTTAGTGTTAGCGTACGGGTTAGGATTAGGGGACGGGTGAGGGTCAGGCTTCGGGGAAGGGTTAGGGTTAGGGTTCGGGCTAGGGTTAGGGTTAGGGGACAGGGACGGTTTAGGGTCCAGGTGAGGGTACGGCAACGCTTTAGGGGGAGCGTGCGTGTGAGGGCGCGGGTTAGTGTTAGCGTACGGGTTAGGATTAGGGGACGGGTGAGGGTCAGGCTTCGGGGAAGGGTTAGGGTTAGGGTTCGGGCTAGGGTTAGGGTTAGGGGACGGGGACGGTTTAGGGTCCAGGTGAGGGTACGGCAACGCTTTAGGGGGAGCGTGCGTGTGAGGGCGCGGGTTAGTGTTAGCGTACGGGTTAGGATTAGGGTATTGTCGAGGGTCAGGCTTCGGGGAAGGGTTAGGGTTAGGGTTCGGGCTAGGGTTAGGGTTAGGGCACGGGGACGGTTTAGGGTCCAGGTGAGGGTACGGCAACGCTTTAGGGGGAGCGTGCGTGTGAGGGCGCGGGTTAGTGTTAGCGTACGGATTAGGATTAGGGGACGGGTGAGGGTCAGGCTTCGGGGAAGGGTTAGGGTTAGGGTTCGGGCTAGGGTTAGGGTTAGGGGACGGGGACGGTTTAGGGTCCAGGTGAGGGTACGGCAACGCTTTAGGGGGAGCGTGCGTGTGAGGGCGCGGGTTAGTGTTCGCGTACGGGTTACGATTAGGGGACGGGTGAGGGTCAGGCTTCGGGGAAGGGTTAGGGTTAGGGTTCGGGCTAGGGTTAGGGTTAGGGGACGGGGTCGGTTTAGGGTCCAGGTGGGGGTACGGCAACGCTTTAGAGGGAGCGTGCGTGTGAGGGCGCGGGTTAGTGTTAGCGTATGGGTTAGGATTAGGGCACGGGTGAGGGTCAGGCTTCGGGGAAGGGTTAGGGTTAGGGTTCGGGCTAGGGTTAGGGTTAGGGGACGGGGACGGTTTAGGGTCCAGGTGAGGGTATGGCAACGCTTTAGGGGGAGCGTGCGTGTGAGGGCGCGGGTTAGTGTTAGCGTACGGGTTAGGATTAGGGCACGGGTGAGGGTCAGGCTTCGGGGAAGGGTTAGGGTTAGGGTTCGGGCTAGGGTTAGGGTTAGGGGACGGGGACGGTTTAGGGTCCAGGTGAGGGTACGGCAACGCTTTAGGGGGAGCGTGTGTGTGAGGCCGCGGGTTAGTGTTAGCGTACGTGTTAGGATTAGGGCACGGATGAGGGTCAGGCTTCGGGGAAGGGTTAGGGTAAGGGTTCGGGCTAGGGTTAGGGTTAGGGGACGGGGACGGTTTAGGGTCCAGGTGAGGGTACGGCAACGCTTTAGGGGGAGCGTGCGTGTGAGGGCGCGGGTTAGTGTTCGCGTACGGGTTAGGATTAGGGGACGGGTGAGGGTCAGGCTTCGGGGAAGGGTTAGGGTTAGGGTTCGGGCTAGGGTTAGGGTTAGGGGACGGGGACGGTTTAGGGTCCAGGTGAGGGTACGGCAACGCTTTAGGGGGAGCGTGCGTGTGAGGGCGCGGGTTAGTGTTCGCGTACGGGTTACGATTAGGGGACGGGTGAGGGTCAGGCTTCGGAGAAGGGTTAGGGTTAGGGTTCGGGCTAGGGTTAGGGTTAGGGGACGGGGACGGTTTAGGGTCCAGGTGGGGGTACGGCAACGCTTTAGAGGGAGCGTGCGTGTGAGGGCGCGGGTTAGTGTTAGCGTATGGGTTAGGATTAGGTCACGGGTGAGGGTCAGGCTTCGGGGAAGGGTTAGGGTTAGGGTTCGGGCTAGGGTTAGGGTTAGGGGACGGGGACGGTTTAGGGTCCAGGTGAGGGTACGGCAACGCTTTAGGGGGAGCGTGCGTGTGAGGGCGCGGGTTAGTGTTAGCGTACGGGTTAGGATTAGGGGACGGGTGAGGGTCAGGCTTCGGGGAAGGGTTAGGGTTAGGGTTCGGGCTAGGGTTAGGGTTAGGGGACGGGGACGGTTTAGGGTCCAGGTGAGGGTACGACAACGCTTTAGGGGGAGCGTGCGTGTGAGGGCGCGGGTTAGTGTTAGCGTACGGGTTAGGATTAGGGCACGGGTGAGGGTCAGGCTTCGGGGAAGGGTTAGGGTTAGGGTTCGGGCTAGGGTTAGGGTTAGGGGACGGGGACGGTTTAGGGTCCAGGTGAGGGTACGGCAACGCTTTAGGGGGAGCGTGCGTGTGAGGGCGCGGGTTAGTGTTAGCGTACGTGTTAGGATTAGGGCACGGATGAGGGTCAGGCTTCGGGGAAGGGTTAGGGTTAGGGTTCGGGCTAGGGTTAGTGTTAGGGGACGGGGACGGTTTAGGGTCCAGGTGAGGGTATGGCAACGCTTTAGGGGGAGCATGCGTGTGAGGGCGCGGTTTAGTGTTCGCGTACGGGTTAGGATTAGGGGACGGGTGAGGGTCAGGCTTCGGGGAAGGTTTAGGGTTAGGGTTCGGGCTAGGGTTAGGGTTAGGGGACGGGGACGGTTTAGGGTCCAGGTGAGGGTACGGCAACGCTTTAGGGGGAGCGTGCATGTGAGGGCGCGGGTTAGTGTTAGCGTACGGGTTAGGATTAGGGGAAGGGTGAGGGTCAGGATTCGAGGAAGGGTTAGGGTTAGGGTTCGGGCTAGGGTTAGGGTTAGGGGACGGGGACGGTTTAGGGTCCAGGTGAGGGTACGGCAACGCTTTAGGGGGAGCGTGCGTGTGAGGGCGCGTGTTAGTGTTAGCGTACGGGTTAGGATTAGGGCACGGGTGAGGATCAGGCTTCGGGGAAGGGTTAGGGTTAGGGTTCGGGCTAGGGTTAGGGTTATAGGACGGGGACGGTTTAGGGTCCAGGTGAGGGTACGGCAACGCTTTAGGGGGAGCGTGCATGTGAGGGCGCGGGTTAGTGTTAGCGTACGGGTTAGGATTAGGGCACGGGTGAGGGTCAGGCTTCGGGGAAGGGTTAGGGTTAGGGTTCGGGCTAGGGTTAGGGTTAGGGGACGGGGACGGTTTAGGGTCCAGGTGAGGGTACGGCAACGCTTTAGGGGGAGCGTGCGTGTGAGGGCGCGGGTTAGTGTTAGCGTACGGGTTAGGATTAGGGGACGGGTGAGGGTCAGGCTTCGGGGAAGGGTTAGGGTTAGGGTTCGGGCTAGGGTTAGGGTTAGGGGACAGGGACGGTTTAGGGTCCAGGTGAGGGTACGGCAACGCTTTAGGGGGAGCGTGCGTGTGAGGGCGCGGGTTAGTGTTAGCGTATGGGTTAGGATTAGGGGACGGGTGAGGGTCAGGCTTCGGGGAAGGGTTAGGGTTAGGGTTCGGGCTAGGGTTAGGGTTAGGGGACAGGGACGGTTTAGGGTCCAGGTGAGGGTACGGCAACGCTTTAGGGGGAGCGTGCGTGTGAGGGCGCGGGTTAGTGTTAGCGTACGGGTTAGGATTAGGGTATTGTCGAGGGTCAGGCTTCGGGGAAGGGTTAGGGTTAGGGTTCGGGCTAGGGTTAGGGTTAGGGGACGGGGACGGTTTAGGGTCCAGGTGAGGGTACGGCAACGCTTTAGGGGGAGCGTGCGTGTGAGGGCGCGGGTTAGTGTTAGCGTACGGGTTAGGATTAGGGCACGGGTGAGGGTCAGGCTTCGGGGAAGGGTTAGGGTTAGGGTTCGGGCTAGGGTTAGGGTTAGGGGACGGGGACGGTTTAGGGTCCAGGTGAGGGTACGGCAACGCTTTAGGGGGAGCGTGCGTGTGAGGGCGCGGGTTAGTGTTAGCGTACGGGTTAGGATTAGGGGACGGGTGAGGGTCAGGCTTCGGGGAAGGGTTAGGGTTAGGGTTCGGGCTAGGGTTAGGGTTAGGGGACGGGGACGGTTTAGGGTCCAGGTGAGGGTACGGCAACGCTTTAGGGGGAGCGTGTGTGTGAGGGCGCGGGTTAGTGTTAGCGTACGGGTTAGGATTAGGGCACGGGTGAGGGTCAGGCTTCGGGGAAGGGTTAGGGTTAGGGTTCGGGCTAGGGTTAGGGTTAGGGGATGGGGACGGTTTAGGGTCCAGGTGAGGGTACGGAAACGCTTTAGGGGGAGCGTGCGTGTGAGGGCGCGGGTTAGTGTTAGCGTACGTGTTAGGATTAGGGCATGGGTGAGGGTCAGGCTTCGGGGAAGGGTTAGGGTTAGGGTTCGGGCTAGGGTTAGGGTTAGGGCACGGGGACGGTTTAGGGTCCAGGTGAGGGTACGGCAACGCTTTAGGGGGAGCGTGCGTGTGAGGGCGCGGGTTAGTGTTCACGTACGGGTTACGATTAGGGGACGGGTGAGGGTCAGGCTTCGGGGAAGGGTTAGGGTTAGGGTTCGGGCTAGGGTTAGGGTTAGGGGACGGGGACGGTTTAGGGTCCAGGTGAGGGTACGGCAACGCTTTAGGGGGAGCGTGCGTGTGAGGGCGCGGGTTAGTGTTAGCGTACGGGTTAGGATTAGGGGACGGGTGAGGGTCAGGCTTCGGGGAAGGGTTAGGGTTAGGATTCGGGCTAGGGTTAGGGTTAGGGGACGGGGACGGTTTAGGGTCCAGGTGAGGGTACGGCAACGCTTTAGGGGGAGCGTGCGTGTGAGGGCGCGGGTTAGTGTTAGCGTACGGGTTAGGATTAGGGGACGGGTGAGGGTCAGGCTTCGGGGAAGGTTTAGGGTTAGGGTTCGGGCTAGGGTTAGGGTTAGGGGACGGGGACGGTTTAGGGTCCAGGTGAGGGTACGGCAACGCTTTAGGGGGAGCGTGCGTGTGAGGGCGCGGGTTAGTGTTAGCGTACGGGTTAGGATTAGGGCACGGGTGAGGGTCAGGCTTCGGGGAAGGGTTAGGGTTAGGGTTCGGGCTAGGGTTAGGGTTAGGGGACGGGGACGGTTTAGGGTCCAGGTGAGGGTACGGCAACGCTTTAGGGGGAGCGTGCGTGTGAGGGCGCGGGTTAGTGTTAGCGTACGGTTTAGGATTAGGGGACGGGTGAGGGTCAGGCTTCGGGGAAGGGTTAGGGTTAGGGTTCGGGCTAGGGTTAGGGTTAGGGGACGGGGACGGTTTAGGGTCCAGGTGAGGGTACGGCAACGCTTTAGGGGGAGCGTGCATGTGAGGGCGCGGGTTAGTGTTAGCGTACGGGTTAGGATTACGGGACGGGTGAGGGTCAGGCTTCGGGGAAGGGTTAGGGTTAGGGTTCGGGCTAGGGTTAGGGTTAGGGGACGGGGACGGTTTAGGGTCCAGGTGAGGGTATGGCAACGCTTTAGGGGGAGCGTGCGTGTGAGGGCGCGGGTTAGTGTTAGCGTACGGGTTAGGATTAGGGGACGGGTGAGGGTCAGGCTTCGGGGAAGGGTTAGGGTTAGGGTTCGGGCTAGGGTTAGGGTTAGGGGACGGGGACGGTTTAGGGTCCAGGTGAGGGTACGGCAACGCTTTAGGGGGAGCGTGCGTGTGAGGGCGCGGGTTAGTGTTAGCGTACGGGTTAGGATTATGGGACGGGTGAGGGTCAGGCTTCGGGGAAGGGTTAGGGTTAGGGTTCGGGCTAGGGTTAGGGTTAGGGGACGGGGACGGTTTAGGGTCCAGGTGAGGGTACGGCAACGCTTTAGGGGGAGCGTGCGTGTGAGGGCGTGGGTTAGTTTTAGCGTACGAGTTATGAATAGGGGACGGGTGAGGGTCATGCTTCAGGGAAGGCTTAGGGTTAGGGTTCGGGCTAGGGTTAGGGTTAGGGGACGGGGACGGTTTAGGGTCCAGGTGAGGGTACGGCAACGCTTTAGGGGGAGCGTGCGTGTGAGGGCGCGGGTTAGTGTTAGCGTACGGGTTAGGATTAGGGCACGGGTGAGGGTCAGGCTTCGGGGAAGGGTTAGGGTTAGGGTTCAGGCTAGGGTTAGGGTTAGGGGACAGGGACGGTTTAGGGTCCAGGTGAGGGTACGGAAACGCTTCAGGGGGAGCGTGCGTGTGAGGGCGCGGGTTAGTGTTAGCGTACGGATTAGGATTAGGGGACGGGTGAGGGTCAGGCTTCGGGGAAGGGTTAGGGTTAGGGTTCGGGCTAGGGTTAGGGTTAGGGGACGGGGACGGTTTAGGGTCCAGGTGAGGGTACGGCAACGCTTTAGGGGGAGCGTGCGTGTGAGGGCGCGGGTTAGTGTTAGCGTACGGGTTAGGATTAGGGCACGGGTGAGGGTCAGGCTTCGGGGAAGGGTTAGGGTTAGGGTTCGGGCTAGGGTTAGGGTTAGGGGACAGGGACGGTTTAGGGTCCAGGTGAGGGTACGGAAACGCTTCAGGGGGAGCGTGCGTGTGAGGGCGCGGGTTAGTGTTAGCGTACGGATTAGGATTAGGGGACGGGTGAGGGTCAGGCTTCGGGGAAGGGTTAGGGTTAGGGTTCGGGCTAGGGTTAGGGTTAGGGGACGGGGACGGTTTAGGGTCCAGGTGAGGGTACGGCAACGCTTTAGGGGGAGCGTGCGTGTGAGGGCGCGGGTTAGTGTTCGCGTACGGGTTACGATTAGGGGACGGGTGAGGGTCAGGTCGGGGAAGGGTTAGGGTTAGGGTTCGGGCTAGGGTTAGGGTTAGGGGACAGGGACGGTTTAGGGTCCAGGTGGGGGTACGGCAACGCTTTAGAGGGAGCGTGCGTGTGAGGGCGCGGGTTAGTGTTAGCGTACGGGTTAGGATTAGGGGACGGGTGAGGGTCAGGCTTCGGGGAAGGGTTAGGGTTAGGGTTCGGGCTAGGGTTAGGGTTAGGGGACGGGGACGGTTTAGGGTCCAGGTGAGGGTACGGAAACGCTTTAGGGGGAGCGTGCATGTGAGGGCGCGGGTTAGTGTTAGCGTACGGGTTAGGATTAGGGGACGGGTGAGGGTCAGGATTCGGGGAAGGGTTAGGGTTAGGGTTCGGGCTAGGGTTAGGGTTAGGGGACGGGGACGGTTTAGGGTCCAGGTGAGGGTACGGCAACGCTTTAGGGGGAGCGTGCGTGTGAGGGCGCGGGTTAGTGTTAGCGTACGGGTTAGGATTAGGGCACGGGTGAGGGTCAGGCTTCGGGGAAGGGTTAGGGTTAGGGTTCGGGCTAGGGTTAGGGTTAGGGGACGGTTACTGTTTAGGGTCCAGGTGACGGTACGGAAACGCTTTAGGGGGAGCGTGCGTGTGAGGGCGCGGGTTAGTGTTAGCGTACGTGTTAGGATTAGGGCACGGGTGAGGGTCAGGCTTCGGGGAAGGGTTAGGGTTAGGGTTCGGGCTAGGGTTAGGGTTAGGGGACGGGGACGGTTTAGGGTCCAGGTGAGGGTACGGCAACGCTTTAGGGGGAGCATGCGTGTGAGGGCGCGGGTTAGTGTTAGGGTACGGGTTAGGATTAGGGGACGGGTGAGGGTCAGGCTTCGGGGAAGGGTTAGGGTTAGGGTTCGGGCTAGGGTTAGGGTTAGGTGACGGGGACGGTTTAGGGTCCAGGTGAGGGTAAGGCAACGCTTTAGGGGGAGCGTGCGTGTGAGGGCGCGGGTTAGTGTTAGCGTACGGGTTAGGATTAGGGCACGGGTTAGGGTCAGGCTTCGGGCAAGGGTTAGGTTTAGGGTTCGGGCTAGGGTTAGGGTTAGGGGACGGGGACGGTTTAGGGTCCAGGTGAGGATACGGCAACGCTTTAGGGGGAGCGTGCGTGTGAGGGCGCGGGTTAGTGTTAGCGTACGGGTTAGGATTAGGGCACGGGTGAGGGTCAGGCTTCGGGGAAGGGTTAGGGTTAGGGTTCGGGCTAGGGTTAGGGTTAGGGGACGGGGACGGTTTAGGGTCCAGGTGAGGGTACGGCAGCGCTTTAGGGGGAGCGTGCGTGTGAGGGCGTGGGTTAGTTTTAGCGTACGAGTTAGGATTAGGGGACGGGTGAGGGTCAGGCTTCGGGGAAGGGTTAGGGTTAGGGTTCGGGCTAGGGTTAGGGTTAGGGGACGGGGACGGTTTAGGGTCCAGGTGAGGGTATGGCAACGCTTTAGGGGGAGCATGCATGTGAGGGCGCGGGTTAGTGTTAGCGTACGGGTTAGGATTAGGGCACGGGTGAGGGTCAGGCTTCGGGGAAGGGTTAGGGTTAGGGTTCGGGCTAGGGTTAGGGTTAGGGGACGGGGACGGTTTAGGGTCCAGGTGAGGGTACGGCAACGCTTTAGGGGGAGCGTGCGTGTGAGGGCGCGGGTTAGTGTTAGCGTACGGGTTAGGATTAGGGTATGGGCGAGGGTCAGGCTTCGGGGAAGGGTTAGGGTTAGGGTTCGGGCTAGGGTTAGGGTTAGGGGACGGGGACGGTTTAGAGTCCAGGTGAGGGTACGGCAACGCTTTAGGGGGAGCGTGCGTGTGAGGGCGCGGGTTAGTGTTAGCGTACGGGTTAGGATTAGGGCACGGGTGAGGGTCAGGCTTCGGGGAAGGGTTAGGGTTAGGGTTCGGGCTAGGGTTAGGGTTAGGGGACGGGGACGGTTTAGGGTCCAGGTGAGGGTACGGCAACGCTTTAGGGGGAGCGTGCGTGTGAGGGCGCGGGTTAGTGTTAGCGTACGGGTTAGGATTAGGGCACGGGTGAGGGTCAGGCTTCGGGGAAGGGTTAGGGTTAGGGTTCGGGCTAGGGTTAGGGTTAGGGGACGGGGACGGTTTAGGGTCCAGGTGAGGGTACGGAAACGCTTTAGGGGGAGCGTGCGTGTGAGGGCGCGGGTTAGTGTTAGCGTACGTGTTAGGATTAGGGCATGGGTGAGGGTCAGGCTTCGGGGAAGGGTTAGGGTTAGGGTTCGGGCTAGGTTTAGGGTTAGGGGACGGGGACGGTTTAGGGTCCAGGTGAGGGTACGGCAACGCTTTAGGGGGAGCGTGCGTGTGAGGGCGCGGGTTAGTGTTCGCGTACGGGTTACGATTAGGGGACGGGTGAGGGTCAGGCTTCGGGGAAGGGTTAGGGTTAGGGTTCGGGCTAGGGTTAGGGTTAGGGGACGGGGACGGTTTAGGGTCCAGGTGAGGGTACGGCAACGCTTTAGGGGGAGCGTGCGTGTGAGGGCGTGGGTTAGTGTTAGCGTACGGGTTAGGATTAGGGGACGGGTGAGGGTCAGGCTTCGGGGAAGGGTTAGGGTTAGGATTCGGGCTAGGGTTAGGGTTAGGGGACGGGGACGGTTTAGGGTCCAGGTGAGGCTACGGCAACGCTTTAGGGGGAGCGTGCGTGTGAGGGCGCGGGTTAGTGTTAGCGTACGGGTTAGGATTAGGGGACGGGTGAGGGTCAGGCTTCGGGGAAGGTTTAGGGTTAGGGTTCGGGCTAGGGTTAGGGTTAGGGGACGGGGACGGTTTAGGGTCCAGGTGAGGGTACGGCAACGCTTTAGGGGGAGCGTGCGTGTGAGGGCGCGGGTTAGTGTTAGCGTACGGGTTAGGATTAGGGCACGGGTGAGGGTCAGGCTTCGGGGAAGGGTTAGGGTTAGGGTTCGGGCTAGGGTTAGGGTTAGGGGACGGGGACGGTTTAGTGTCCAGGTGAGGGTACGGCAACGCTTTAGGGGGAGCATGCGTGTGAGGGCGCGGGTTAGTGTTAGCGTACGGGTTAGGATTAGGGGACGGGTGAGGGTCAGGCTTCGGGGAAGGGTTAGGGTTAGGGTTCGGGCTAGGGTTAGGGTTAGGGGACGGGGACGGTTTAGGGTCCAGGTGAGGGTACGGCAACGCTTTAGGGGGAGCGTGCGTGTGAGGGCGCGGGTTAGTGTTAGCGTACGGGTTAGGATTAGGGCACGGGTGAGGGTCAGGCTTCGGGGAAGGGTTAGGGTTAGGGTTCGGGCTAGGGTTAGGGTTAGGGGACGGGGACGGTTTAGGGTCCAGGTGAGGGTACGGCAACGCTTTAGGGGGAGCGTGCGTGTGAGGGCGCGGGTTAGTGTTAGCGTACGGGTTAGGATTAGGGGACGGGTGAGGGTCAGGCTTCGGGGAAGGGTTAGGGTTAGGGTTCAGGCTAGGGTTAGGGTTAGGGGACGGGGACGGTTTAGGGTCCAGGTGAGGGTATGGCAACGCTTTAGGGTGAGCGTGCGTGTGAGGGCGCGGGTTAGTGTTAGCGTACGGGTTAGGATTAGGGGACGGGTGAGGGTCAGGCTTCGGGGAAGGGTTAGGGTTAGGGTTCGGGCTAGGGTTAGGGTTAGGGGACGGGGACGGTTTAGGGTCCAGGTGAGGGTACGGCAACGCTTTAGGGGGAGCGTGCGTGTGAGGGCGCGGGTTAGTGTTAGCGTACGGGTTAGGATTAGGGCACGGGTGAGGGTCAGGCTTCGGGGAAGGGTTAGGGTTAGGGTTCGGGCTAGGGTTAGGGTTAGGGGACGGGGACGGTTTAGGATCCAGGTGAGGGTACGGCAACGCTTTAGGGGGAGCGTGCGTGTGAGGGCGCGGGTTAGTGTTAGCGTACGGGTTAGGATTAGGGGACGTGTGAGGGTCAGGCTTCGGGGAAGGGTTAGGGTTAGGGTTCGGGCTAGGGTTAGGGTTAGGGGACGGGGACGGTTTAGGGTCCAGGTGAGGGTACGGCAACGCTTTAGGGGGAGCGTGCGTGTGAGGGCGCGGGTTAGTGTTAGCGTACGGGTTAGGATTACGGGACGGGTGAGGGTCAGGCTTCGGGGAAGGGTTAGGGTTAGGGTTCGGGCTAGGGTTAGGGTTAGGGGACGGGGACGGTTTAGGGTCCAGGTGAGGGTATGGCAACGCTTTAGGGGGAGCGTGCGTGTGAGGGCGCGGGTTAGTGTTAGCGTACGGGTTAGGATTAGGGGACGGGTGAGGGTCAGGCTTCGGGGAAGGGTTAGGGTTAGGGTTCGGGCTAGGGTTAGGGTTAGGGGACGGGGACGGTTTAGGGTCCAGGTGAGGGTACGGCAACGCTTTAGGGGGAGCGTGCGTGTGAGGGCGTGGGTTAGTTTTAGCGTACGAGTTAGGAATAGGGGACGGGTGAGGGTCATGCTTCAGGGAAGGGTTAGGGTTAGGGTTCGGGCTAGGGTTAGGGTTAGGGGACGGGGACGGTTTAGGGTCCAGGTGAGGGTACGGCAACGCTTTAGGGGGAGCGTGCGTGTGAGGGCGCGGGTTAGTGTTAGCGTACGGGTTAGGATTAGGGCACGGGTGAGGGTCAGGCTTCGGGGAAGGGTTAGGGTTAGGGTTCGGGCTAGGGTTAGGGTTAGGGGACAGGGACGGTTTAGGGTCCAGGTGAGGGTACGGCAACGCTTTAGGGGGAGCGTGCGTGTGAGGGCGCGGGTTAGTGTTAGCGTACGGGTTAGGATTAGGGGACGGGTGAGGGTCAGGCTTCGGGGAAGGGTTAGGGTTAGGGTTCGGGCTAGGGTTAGGGTTAGGGGACGGGGACGGTTTAGGGTCCAGGTGAGGGTACGGCAACGCTTTAGGGGGAGCGTGCGTGTGAGGGCGCGGGTTAGTGTTAGCGTACGGGTTAGGATTAGGGCACGGGTGAGGGTCAGGCTTCGGGGAAGGGTTAGGGTTAGGGTTCGGGCTAGGGTTAGGGTTAGGGGACGGGGACCGTTTAGGGTTCAGGTGAGGGTACGGCAACGCATTAGGGGGAGCGTGCGTGTGAGGGCGCGGGTTAGTGTTAGCGTACGTGTTAGGATTAGGGCACGGGTGAGGGTCAGGCTTCGGGGAAGGGTTAGGGTTAGGGTTCGGGCTAGGGTTAGGGTTAGGGGACGGGGACGGTTTAGGGTCCAGGTGAGGGTACGGCAACGCTTTAGGGGGAGCGTGCGTGTGAGGGCGCGGGTTAGTGTTAGCGTACGGGTTACGATTAGGGGACGGGTGAGGGTCAGGCTTCGGGGAAGGGTTAGGGTTAGGGTTCGGGCTAGGGTTAGGGTTAGGGGACGGGGACGGTTTAGGGTCCAGGTGAGGGTACGGCAACGCTTTAGGGGGAGCGTGCGTGTGAGGGCGCGGGTTAGTGTTAGCGTACGGGTTAGGATTAGGGCACGGGTGAGGGTCAGGCTTCGGGGAAGGGTTAGGGTTAGGGTTCGGGCTAGGGTTAGGGTTAGGGGACGGGGACGGTTTAGGGTCCAGGTGAGGGTACGGCAACGCTTTAGGGGGAGCGTGCGTGTGAGGGCGCGGGTTAGTGTTAGCGTACGGGTTAGGATTAGGGCACGGGTGAGGGTCAGGCTTCGGGGAAGGGTTAGGGTTAGGGTTCGGGCTAGGGTTAGGGTTAGGGGACGGGGACGGTTTAGGGTCCAGGTGAGGGTACGGCAACGCTTTAGGGGGAGCGTGCGTGTGAGGGCGCGGGTTAGTGTTAGCGTACGGGTTAGGATTAGGGGACGGGTGAGGGTCAGGCTTCGGGGAAGGGTTAGGGTTAGGGTTCGGGCTAGGGTTAGGGTTAGGGGACGGGGACGGTTTAGGGTCCAGGTGAGGGTACGGCAACGCTTTAGGGGGAGCGTGCGTGTGAGGGCGCGGGTTAGTGTTAGCGTATGGGTTAGGATTAGGGGACGGGTGAGGGTCAGGCTTCGGGGAAGGGTTAGGGTTAGGGTTCGGGCTAGGGTTAGGGTTAGGGGACGGGGACGGTTTAGGGTCTAGGTGAGGGTACGGCAACGCTTTAGGGGGAGCGTGCGTGTGAGGGCGCGGGTTAGTGTTAGCGTACGGGTTAGGATTAGGGGACGGGTGAGGGTCAGGCTTCGGGGAAGGGTTAGGATTAGGGTTCGGGCTAGGGTTAGGGTTAGGGGACGGGGACGGTTTAGGGTCCAGGTGAGGGTACGGCAACGCTTTAGGGGGAGCGTGCGTGTGAGGGCGCGGGTTAGTGTTCGCGTACGGGTTACGATTAGGGGACGGGTGAGGGTCAGGCTTCGGGGAAGGGTTAGGGTTAGGGTTCGGGCTAGGGTTAGGGTTAGGGGACGGGGACGGTTTAGGGTCCAGGTGAGGGTACGGCAACGCTTTAGGGGGAGCGTGCGTGTGAGGGCGCGGGTTAGTGTTCGCGTACGGGTTAGGATTAGGGGACGGGTGAGGGTCAGGCTTCGGGGAAGGGTTAGGGTTAGGGTTTGGGCTAGGGTTAGGGTTAGGGGACGGGGACGGTTTAGGGTCCAGGTGAGGGTACGGCAACGCTTTAGGGGGAGCGTGCGTGTGAGGGCGCGGGTTAGTGTTAGCGTACGGGTTAGGATTAGGGGACGGGTGAGGGTCAGGCTTCGGGGAAGGTTTAGGGTTAGGGTTCGGGCTAGGGTTAGGGTTAGGGGACGGGGACGGTTTAGAGTCCAGGTGAGGGTACGGCAACGCTTTAGGGGGAGCGTGCGTGTGAGGGCGCGGGTTAGTGTTAGCGTACCGGTTAGGATTAAGGCACGGGTGAGGGTCAGGCTTCGGGGAAGGGTTAGGGTTAGGGTTCGGGCTAGGGTTAGGGTTAGGGGACGGGGACGGTTTAGGGTCCAGGTGAGGGTACGGCAACGCTTTAGGGGGAGCGTGCGTGTGAGGGCGCGGGTTAGTGTTAGCGTACGGGTTAGGATTAGGGGACGGGTGAGGGTCAGGATTCGGAGAAGGGTTAGGGTTAGGGTTCGGGCTAGGGTTAGGGTTAGGGGACGGGGACGGTTTAGGGTCCAGGTGAGGGTACGGCAACGCTTTAGGGGGAGCGTGCGTGTGATGGCGCGGGTTAGTGTTAGCGTACGTGTTAGGATTAGGGCAAGGGTGAGGGTCAGGCTTCGGGGAAGGGTTAGGGTTAGGGTTCGGGCTAGGGTTAGGGTTAGGGGACGGGGACGGTTTAGGGTCCAGGTGAGGGTACGGCAACGCTTTAGGGGGAGCGTGCGTGTGAGGGCGCGGGTTAGTGTTAGCGTACGGGTTAGGATTAGGGGACGGGTGAGGGTCAGGCTTCGGGGAAGGGTTAGGGTTAGGGTTCGGGCTAGGGTTAGGGTTAGGGGACAGGGACGGTTTAGGGTCCAGGTGAGGGTACGGCAACGCTTTAGGGGGAGCGTGCGTGTGAGGGCGCGGGTTAGTGTTAGCGTACGGGTTAGGATTAGGGGACGGGTGAGGGTCAGGCTTCGGGGAAGGGTTAGGGTTAGGGTTCGGGCTAGGGTTAGGGTTAGGGGACGGGGACAGTTTAGGGTCCAGGTGAGGGTACGGCAACGCTTTAGGGGGAGCGTGCGTGTGAGGGCGCGGGTTAGTGTTAGCGTACGGGTTAGGATTAGGGCACGGGTGAGGGTCAGGCTTCGGGGAAGGGTTAGGGTTAGGGTTCGGGCTAGGGTAAGGGTTAGGGGACGGGGACGGTTTAGGGTCCAGGTGAGGGTACGGCAACGCTTTAGGGGGAGCGTGCGTGTGAGGGCGCGGGTTAGTGTTAGCGTACGGGTTAGGATTAGGGGACGGGTGAGGGTCAGGCTTCGGGGAAGGGTTAGGGTTAGGGTTCGGTCTAGGGTTAGGGTTAGGGGACGGGGACGGTTTAGGGTCCAGGTGAGGGTACGGCAACGCTTTAGGGGGAGCGTGCGTGTGAGGGCGCGGGTTAGTGTTAGCGTACGTGTTAGGATTAGGGGACGGGTGAGGGTCAGGCTTCGCGGAAGGGTTAGGGTTAGGGTTCGGGCTAGGGTTAGGGTTAGGGGACGGGGACGGTTTAGGGTCCAGGTGAGGGTACGGCAACGCTTTAGGGGAAGCGTGCGTGTGAGGGCGCGGGTTAGTGTTAGCGTACGGGTTAGGATTAGGGGACGGGTGAGGGTCAGGCTTCGGCGTAGGGTTAGGGTTAGGGTTCGGGCTAGGGTTAGGGTTGGGGACGGGGACGGTTTAGGGTCCAGGTGAGGGTACGGCAATGCTTTAGGGGGAGCGTGCGTGTGAGGGCGCGGGTTAGTGTTAGCGTACGGGTTAGGATTAGGGCACGGGTTAGGGTCAGGCTTCGGGCAAGGGTTAGGGGTAGGGTTCGGGCTAGGGTTAGGGTTAGGGGACGGGGACGGTTTAGGGTCCAGGTGAGGGTACGGCAACGCTTTAGGGGGAGCGTGCGTGTGAGGGCGCGGGTTAGTGTTAGCGTACGGGTTAGGATTAGGGGACGGGTGAGGGTCAGGCTTCGGGGAAGGGTTAGGGTTAGGGTTCGGGCTAGGGTTAGGGTTAGGGGACGGGGACGGTTTAGGGTCCAGGTGAGGGTACGGCAGCGCTTTAGTGGGAGCGTGCGTGTGAGGGCGTGGGTTAGTTTTAGCGTACGAGTTAGGATTAGGGGAAGGGTGAGGGTCAGGCTTCGGGGAAGGGTTAGGGTTAGGGTTCGGGCTAGGGTTAGGGTTAGGGGACGGGGACGGTTTAGGGTCCAGGTGAGGGTACGGCAACGCTTTAGGGGGAGCGTGCGTGTGAGGGCGCGGGTTAGTGTTAGCGTACGGGTTAGGATTAGGGCACGGGTGAGGGTCAGGCTTCGGGGAAGGGTTAGGGTTAGGGTTCGGGCTAGAGTTAGGGTTAGGGGACGGGGACGGTTTAGGGTCCAGGTGAGGGTACGGCAACGCTTTAGGGGGAGCGTGCGTGTGAGGGCGCGGGTTAGTGTTAGCGTACGGGTTAGGATTAGGGCACGGGTGAGGGTCAGGCTTCGGGGAAGGGTTAGGGTTAGGGTTCGGGCTAGGGTTAGGGTTAGGGGACGGGGACGGTTTAGGGTCCAGGTGAGGGTACGGCAACGCTTTAGGGGGAGCGTGCGTGTGAGGGCGCGGGTTAGTGTTAGCGTACGGGTTAGGATTAGGGGACGGGTGAGGGTCAGGCTTCGGGGAAGGGTTAGGGTTAGGGTTCGGGCTAGGGTTAGGGTTAGGGGACGGGGACGGTTTAGGGTCCAGGTGAGGGTACGGCAACACTTTAGGGGGAGCGTGCGTGTGAGGGCGCGGGTTAGTGTTAGCGTACGGGTTAGGATTAGGGGACGGGTGAGGGTCAGGCTTCGGGGAAGGGTTAGGGTTAGGGTTCGGGCTAGGGTTAGGGTTAGGGGACGGGGACGGTTTAGGGTCCAGGTGAGGGTACGGCAACGCTTTAGGGGGAGCGTGCGTGTGAGGGCGCGGGTTAGTGTTAGCGTACGGGTTAGGATTAGGGGACGGGTGAGGGTCAGGCTTCGGGGAAGGGTTAGGATTAGGGTTCGGGCTAGGGTTAGGGTTAGGGGACGGGGACGGTTTAGGGTCCAGGTGAGGGTACGGCAACGCTTTAGGGGGAGCGTGCGTGTGAGGGCGCGGGTTAGTGTTCGCGTACGGGTTACGATTAGGGGACGGGTGAGGGTCAGGCTTTGGGGAAGGGTTAGGGTTAGGGTTCGGGCTAGGGTTAGGGTTAGGGGACGGGGACGGTTTAGGGTCCAGGTGAGGGTACGGCAACGCTTTAGGGGGAGCGTGCGTGTGAGGGCGCGGGTTAGTGTTCGCGTACGGGTTAGGATTAGGGCACGGGTGAGGGTCAGGCTTCGGGGAAGGGTTAGGGTTAGGGTTCGGGCTAGGGTTAGGGTTAGGGGACGGGGACGGTTTAGGGTCCAGGTGAGGGTACGGCAACGCTTTAGGGGGAGCGTGCGTGTGAGGGCGCGGGTTAGTGTTAGCGTACGGGTTAGGATTAGGGGACGGGTGAGGGTCAGGCTTCGGGGAAGGTTTAGGGTTAGGGTTCGGGCTAGGGTTAGGATTAGGGGACGGGGACGGTTTAGGGTCCAGGTGAGGGTACGGCAACGCTTTAGGGGGAGCGTGCGTGTGAGGGCGCGGGTTAGTGTTAGCGTACCGGTTAGGATTAGGGCACGGGTGAGGGTCAGGCTTCGGGGAAGGGTTAGGGTTAGGGTTCGGGCTAGGGTTAGGGTTAGGGGACGGGGACGGTTTAGGGTCCAGGTGAGGGTACGGCAACGCTTTAGGGGGAGCGTGCGTGTGAGGGCGCGGGTTAGTGTTAGCGTACGGGTTAGGATTAGGGGACGGGTGAGGGTCAGGATTCGGGGAAGGGTTAGGGTTAGGGTTCGGGCTAGGGTTAGGGTTAGGGGACGGGGACGGTTTAGGGTCCAGGTGAGGGTACGGCAACGCTTTAGGGGGAGCGTGCGTGCGAGGGCGCGGGTTAGTGTTAGTGTACGGGTTAGGATTAGGGCAAGGGTGAGGGTCAGGCTTCGGGGAAGGGTTAGGGTTAGGGTTCGGGCTAGGGTTAGGGTTAGGGGACGGGGACGATTTAGGGTCCAGGTGAGGGTACGGCAACGCTTTAGGGGGAGCGTGCGTGTGAGGGCGCGGGTTAGTGTTAGCGTACGGGTTAGGATTAGGGGACGGGTGAGGGTCAGGCTTCGGGGAAGGGTTAGGGTTAGGGTTCGGGCTAGGGTTAGGGTTAGGGGACGGGGACGGTTTAGGGTCCAGGTGAGGGTACGGCAACGCTTTAGGGGGAGCGTGCGTGTGAGGGCGCGGGTTAGTGTTAGCGTACGGGTTAGGATTAGGGCACGGGTGAGGGTCAGGCTTCGGGGAAGGGTTAGGGTTAGGGTTCGGGCTAGGGTTAGGGTTAGGGGACGGGGACGGTTTAGGGTCCAGGTGAGGGTACGGCAACGCTTTAGGGGGAGCGTGCGTGTGAGGGCGCGGGTTAGTGTTAGCGTACGGGTTAGGATTAGGGCACGGTTGAGGGTCAGGCTTCGGGGAAGGGTTAGGGTTAGGGTTCGGGCTAGGGTTAGGGTTAGGGGACGGGGACGGTTTAGGGTCCAGGTGAGGGTACGGCAACGCTTTAGGGGGAGCGTGCGTGTGAGGGCGCGGGTTAGTGTTAGCGTACGTGTTAGGATTAGGGCACGGGTGAGGGTCAGGCTTCGGGGAAGGGTTAGGGTTAGGGTTCGGGCTAGGGTTAGGGTTAGGGGACGGGGACGGTTTAGGGTCCAGGTGAGGGTACGGAAACGCTTTAGGGGGAGCGTGCGTGTGAGGGCGCGGGTTAGTGTTAGCGTACGGGTTAGGATTAGGGCACGGGTGAGGGTCAGGCTTCGGGGAAGGGTTAGGGTTAGGGTTCGGGCTAGGGTTAGGGTTAGGGGACGGGGACGGTTTAGGGTCCAGGTGAGGGTACGGCAACGCTTTAGGGGGAGCGTGCGTGTGAGGGCGCGGGTTAGTGTTCGCGTACGGGTTACGATTAGGGGACGGGTGAGGGTCAGGCTTCAGGGAAGGGTTAGGGTTAGGGTTCGGGCTAGGGTTAGGGTTAGGGGACGGGGACGGTTTAGGGTCCAGGTGAGGGTACGGCAACGCTTTAGGGGGAGCGTGCGTGTGAGGGCGCGTGTTAGTGTTCGCGTACGGGTTAGGATTAGGGCACGGGTGAGGGTCAGGCTTCGGGGAAGGGTTAGGGTTAGGGTTCGGGCTAGGGTTAGGGTTAGGGGACGGGGACGGTTTAGGGTCCAGGTGAGGGTACGGCAACGCTTTAGGGGGAGCGTGCGTGTGAGGGCGCGGGTTAGTGTTAGCGTACCTGTTAGGATTAGGGCACGGATGAGGGTCAGGCTTCGGGGAAGGGTTAGGGTTAGGGTTCGGGCTAGGGTTAGGGTTAGGGGACGGGGACGGTTTAGGGTCCAGGTGAGGGTATGGCAACGCTTTAGGGGGAGCATGCGTGTGAGGGCGCGGTTTAGTGTTCGCGTACGGGTTAGGATTAGGGGACGGGTGAGGGTCAGGCTTCGGGGAAGGGTTAGGGTTAGGGTTCGGGCTAGGGTTAGGGTTAGGGGACGGGGACGGTTTAGGGTCCAGGTGAGGGTACGGCAACGCTTTAGGGGGAGCGTGCATGTGAGGGCGCGGGTTAGTGTTAGCGTACGGGTTAGGATTAGGGGAAGGGTGAGGGTCAGGATTCGAGGAAGGGTTAGGGTTAGGGTTCGGGCTAGGGTTAGTGTTAGGGGACGGGGACGGTTTAGGGTCCAGGTGAGGGTACGGCAACGCTTTAGGGGGAGCGTGCGTGTGAGGGCGCGGGTTAGTGTTAGCGTACGGGTTAGGATTAGGGCACGGGTGAGGGTCAGGCTTCGGGGAAGGGTTAGGGTTAGGGTTCGGGCTAGGGTTAGGGTTAGGGGACGGGGACGGTTTAGGGTCCAGGTGAGGGTACGGCAACGCTTTAGGGGGAGCGTGCATGTGAGGGCGCGGGTTAGTGTTAGCGTACGGGTTAGGATTAGGGCACGGGTGAGGGTCAGGCTTCGGGGAAGGGTTAGGGTTAGGGTTCGGGCTAGGGTTAGGGTTAGGGGACGGGGACGGTTTAGGGTCCAGGTGAGGGTACGGCAACGCTTTAGGGGGAGCGTGCGTGTGAGGGCGCGGGTTAGTGTTAGCGTACGGATTAGGATTAGGGGACGGGTGAGGGTCAGGCTTCGGGGAAGGGTTAGGGTTAGGGTTCGGGCTAGGGTTAGGGTTAGGGGACGGGGACGGTTTAGGGTCCAGGTGAGGGTACGGCAACGCTTTAGGGGGAGCGTGCGTGTGAGGGCGCGGGTTAGTGTTCGCGTACGGGTTACGATTAGGGGACGGGTGAGGGTCAGGCTTCGGGGAAGGGTTAGGGTTAGGGTTCGGGCTAGGGTTAGGGTTAGGGGACGGGGTCGGTTTAGGGTCCAGGTGGGGGTACGGCAACGCTTTAGAGGGAGCGTGCGTGTGAGGGCGCGGGTTAGTGTTAGCGTATGGGTTAGGATTAGGGCACGGGTGAGGGTCAGGCTTCGGGGAAGGGTTAGGGTTAGGGTTCGGGCTAGGGTTAGGGTTAGGGGACGGGGACGGTTTAGGGTCCAGGTGAGGGTATGGCAACGCTTTAGGGGGAGCGTGCGTGTGAGGGCGCGGGTTAGTGTTAGCGTACGGGTTAGGATTAGGGCACGGGTGAGGGTCAGGCTTCGGGGAAGGGTTAGGGTTAGGGTTCGGGCTAGGGTTAGGGTTAGGGGACGGGGACGGTTTAGGGTCCAGGTGAGGGTACGGCAACGCTTTAGGGGGAGCGTGTGTGTGAGGCCGCGGGTTAGTGTTAGCGTACGTGTTAGGATTAGGGCACGGATGAGGGTCAGGCTTCGGGGAAGGGTTAGGGTTAGGGTTCGGGCTAGGGTTAGGGTTAGGGGACGGGGACGGTTTAGGGTCCAGGTGAGGGTACGGCAACGCTTTAGGGGGAGCGTGCGTGTGAGGGCGCGGGTTAGTGTTCGCGTACGGGTTAGGATTAGGGGACGGGTGAGGGTCAGGCTTCGGGGAAGGGTTAGGGTTAGGGTTCGGGCTAGGGTTAGGGTTAGGGGACGGGGACGGTTTAGGGTCCAGGTGAGGGTACGGCAACGCTTTAGGGGGAGCGTGCGTGTGAGGGCGCGGGTTAGTGTTCGCGTACGGGTTACGATTAGGGGACGGGTGAGGGTCAGGCTTCGGGGAAGGGTTAGGGTTAGGGTTCGGGCTAGGGTTAGGGTTAGGGGACGGGGACGGTTTAGGGTCCAGGTGGGGGTACGGCAACGCTTTAGAGGGAGCGTGCGTGTGAGGGCGCGGGTTAGTGTTAGCGTATGGGTTAGGATTAGGTCACGGGTGAGGGTCAGGCTTCGGGGAAGGGTTAGGGTTAGGGTTCGGGCTAGGGTTAGGGTTAGGGGACGGGGACGGTTTAGGGTCCAGGTGAGGGTACGGCAACGCTTTAGGGGGAGCGTGCGTGTGAGGGCGCGGGTTAGTGTTAGCGTACGGGTTAGGATTAGGGGACGTGTGAGGGTCAGGCTTCGGGGAAGGGTTAGGGTTAGGGTTCGGGCTAGGGTTAGGGTTAGGGGACGGGGACGGTTTAGGGTCCAGGTGAGGGTACGACAACGCTTTAGGGGGAGCGTGCGTGTGAGGGCGCGGGTTAGTGTTAGCGTACGGGTTAGGATTAGGGCACGGGTGAGGGTCAGGCTTCGGGGAAGGGTTAGGGTTAGGGTTCGGGCTAGGGTTAGGGTTAGGGGACGGGGACGGTTTAGGGTCCAGGTGAGGGTACGGCAACGCTTTAGGGGGAGCGTGCGTGTGAGGGCGCGGGTTAGTGTTAGCGTACGGGTTAGGATTAGGGGACGGGTGAGGGTCAGGCTTCGGGGAAGGGTTAGGGTTAGGGTTCGGGCTAGGGTTAGGGTTAGGGGACGGGGACGGTTTAGGGTCCAGGTGAGGGTACGGCAACGCTTTAGGGGGAGCGTGTGTGTGAGGGCGCGGGTTAGTGTTAGCGTACGGGTTAGGATTAGGGCACGGGTGAGGGTCAGGCTTCGGGGAAGGGTTAGGGTTAGGGTTCGGGCTAGGGTTAGGGTTAGGGGATGGGGACGGTTTAGGGTCCAGGTGAGGGTACGGAAACGCTTTAGGGGGAGCGTGCGTGTGAGGGCGCGGGTTAGTGTTAGCGTACGTGTTAGGATTAGGGCATGGGTGAGGGTCAGGCTTCGGGGAAGGGTTAGGGTTAGGGTTCGGGCTAGGGTTAGGGTTAGGGGACGGGGACGGTTTAGGGTCCAGGTGAGGGTACGGCAACGCTTTAGGGGGAGCGTGCGTGTGAGGGCGCGGGTTAGTGTTCACGTACGGGTTACGATTAGGGGACGGGTGAGGGTCAGGCTTCGGGGAAGGGTTAGGGTTAGGGTTCGGGCTAGGGTTAGGGTTAGGGGACGGGGACGGTTTAGGGTCCAGGTGAGGGTACGGCAACGCTTTAGGGGGAGCGTGCGTGTGAGGGCGCGGGTTAGTGTTAGCGTACGGGTTAGGATTAGGGGACGGGTGAGGGTCAGGCTTCGGGGAAGGGTTAGGGTTAGGATTCGGGCTAGGGTTAGGGTTAGGGGACGGGGACGGTTTAGGGTCCAGGTGAGGGTACGGCAACGCTTTAGGGGGAGCGTGCGTGTGAGGGCGCGGGTTAGTGTTAGCGTACGGGTTAGGATTAGGGGACGGGTGAGGGTCAGGCTTCGGGGAAGGTTTAGGGTTAGGGTTCGGGCTAGGGTTAGGGTTAGGGGACGGGGACGGTTTAGGGTCCAGGTGAGGGTACGGCAACGCTTTAGGGGGAGCGTGCGTGTGAGGGCGCGTGTTAGTGTTAGCGTACGGGTTAGGATTAGGGCACGGGTGAGGGTCAGGCTTCGGGGAAGGGTTAGGGTTAGGGTTCGGGCTAGGGTTAGGGTTAGGGGACGGGGACGGTTTAGGGTCCAGGTGAGGGTACGGCAACGCTTTAGGGGGAGCGTGCGTGTGAGGGCGCGGGTTAGTGTTAGCGTACGGTTTAGGATTAGGGGACGGGTGAGGGTCAGGCTTCGGGGAAGGGTTAGGGTTAGGGTTCGGGCTAGGGTTAGGGTTAGGGGACGGGGACGGTTTAGGGTCCAGGTGAGGGTACGGCAACGCTTTAGGGGGAGCGTGCATGTGAGGGCGCGGGTTAGTGTTAGCGTACGGGTTAGGATTACGGGACGGGTGAGGGTCAGGCTTCGGGGAAGGGTTAGGGTTAGGGTTCGGGCTAGGGTTAGGGTTAGGGGACGGGGACGGTTTAGGGTCCAGGTGAGGGTACGGCAACGCTTTAGGGGGAGCGTGCGTGTGAGGGCGCGGGTTAGTGTTAGCGTACGGGTTAGGATTAGGGGACGGGTGAGGGTCAGGCTTCGGGGAAGGGTTAGGGTTAGGATTCGGGCTAGGGTTAGGGTTAGGGGACGGGGACGGTTTAGGGTCCAGGTGAGGGTACGGCAACGCTTTAGGGGGAGCGTGCGTGTGAGGGCGCGGGTTAGTGTTAGCGTACGGGTTAGGATTAGGGGACGGGTGAGGGTCAGGCTTCGGGGAAGGTTTAGGGTTAGGGTTCGGGCTAGGGTTAGGGTTAGGGGACGGGGACGGTTTAGGGTCCAGGTGAGGGTACGGCAACGCTTTAGGGGGAGCGTGCGTGTGAGGGCGCGGGTTAGTGTTAGCGTACGGGTTAGGATTAGGGCACGGGTGAGGGTCAGGCTTCGGGGAAGGGTTAGGGTTAGGGTTCGGGCTAGGGTTAGGGTTAGGGGACGGGGACGGTTTAGGGTCCAGGTGAGGGTACGGCAACGCTTTAGGGGGAGCGTGCGTGTGAGGGCGCGGGTTAGTGTTAGCGTACGGTTTAGGATTAGGGGACGGGTGAGGGTCAGGCTTCGGGGAAGGGTTAGGGTTAGGGTTCGGGCTAGGGTTAGGGTTAGGGGACGGGGACGGTTTAGGGTCCAGGTGAGGGTACGGCAACGCTTTAGGGGGAGCGTGCATGTGAGGGCGCGGGTTAGTGTTAGCGTACGGGTTAGGATTACGGGACGGGTGAGGGTCAGGCTTCGGGGAAGGGTTAGGGTTAGGGTTCGGGCTAGGGTTAGGGTTAGGGGACGGGGACGGTTTAGGGTCCATGTGAGGGTATGGCAACGCTTTAGGGGGAGCGTGCGTGTGAGGGCGCGGGTTAGTGTTAGCGTACGGGTTAGGATTAGGGGACGGGTGAGGGTCAGGCTTCGGGGAAGGGTTAGGGTTAGGGTTCGGGCTAGGGTTAGGGTTAGGGGACGGGGACGGTTTAGGGTCCAGGTGAGGGTACGGCAACGCTTTAGGGGGAGCGTGCGTGTGAGGGCGCGGGTTAGTGTTAGCGTACGGGTTAGGATTATGGGACGGGTGAGGGTCAGGCTTCGGGGAAGGGTTAGGGTTAGGGTTCGGGCTAGGGTTAGGGTTAGGGGACGGGGACGGTTTAGGGTCCAGGTGAGGGTACGGCAACGCTTTAGGGGGAGCGTGCGTGTGAGGGCGTGGGTTAGTTTTAGCGTACGAGTTATGAATAGGGGACGGGTGAGGGTCATGCTTCAGGGAAGGCTTAGGGTTAGGGTTCGGGCTAGGGTTAGGGTTAGGGGACGGGGACGGTTTAGGGTCCAGGTGAGGGTACGGCAACGCTTTAGGGGGAGCGTGCGTGTGAGGGCGCGGGTTAGTGTTAGCGTACGGGTTAGGATTAGGGCACGGGTGAGGGTCAGGCTTCGGGGAAGGGTTAGGGTTAGGGTTCGGGCTAGGGTTAGGGTTAGGGGACAGGGACGGTTTAGGGTCCAGGTGAGGGTACGGAAACGCTTCAGGGGGAGCGTGCGTGTGAGGGCGCGGGTTAGTGTTAGCGTACGGATTAGGATTAGGGGACGGGTGAGGGTCAGGCTTCGGGGAAGGGTTAGGGTTAGGGTTCGGGCTAGGGTTAGGGTTAGGGGACGGGGACGGTTTAGGGTCCAGGTGAGGGTACGGCAACGCTTTAGGGGGAGCGTGCGTGTGAGGGCGCGGGTTAGTGTTAGCGTACGGGTTAGGATTAGGGCACGGGTGAGGGTCAGGCTTCGGGGAAGGGTTAGGGTTAGGGTTCGGGCTAGGGTTAGGGTTAGGGGACAGGGACGGTTTAGGGTCCAGGTGAGGGTACGGAAACGCTTCAGGGGGAGCGTGCGTGTGAGGGCGCGGGTTAGTGTTAGCGTACGGATTAGGATTAGGGGACGGGTGAGGGTCAGGCTTCGGGGAAGGGTTAGGGTTAGGGTTCGGGCTAGGGTTAGGGTTAGGGGACGGGGACGGTTTAGGGTCCAGGTGAGGGTACGGCAACGCTTTAGGGGGAGCGTGCGTGTGAGGGCGCGGGTTAGTGTTCGCGTACGGGTTACGATTAGGGGACGGGTGAGGGTCAGGCTTCGGGGAAGGGTTAGGGTTAGGGTTCGGGCTAGGGTTAGGGTTAGGGGACAGGGACGGTTTAGGGTCCAGGTGGGGGTACGGCAACGCTTTAGAGGGAGCGTGCGTGTGAGGGCGCGGGTTAGTGTTAGCGTACGGGTTAGGATTAGGGGACGGGTGAGGGTCAGGCTTCGGGGAAGGGTTAGGGTTAGGGTTCGGGCTAGGGTTAGGGTTAGGGGACGGGGACGGTTTAGGGTCCAGGTGAGGGTACGGAAACGCTTTAGGGGGAGCGTGCATGTGAGGGCGCGGGTTAGTGTTAGCGTACGGGTTAGGATTAGGGGACGGGTGAGGGTCAGGATTCGGGGAAGGGTTAGGGTTAGGGTTCGGGCTAGGGTTAGGGTTAGGGGACGGGGACGGTTTAGGGTCCAGGTGAGGGTACGGCAACGCTTTAGGGGGAGCGTGCGTGTGAGGGCGCGGGTTAGTGTTAGCGTACGGGTTAGGATTAGGGCACGGGTGAGGGTCAGGCTTCGGGGAAGGGTTAGGGTTAGGGTTCGGGCTAGGGTTAGGGTTAGGGGACGGTTACTGTTTAGGGTCCAGGTGACGGTACGGAAACGCTTTAGGGGGAGCGTGCGTGTGAGGGCGCGGGTTAGTGTTAGCGTACGTGTTAGGATTAGGGCACGGGTGAGGGTCAGGCTTCGGGGAAGGGTTAGGGTTAGGGTTCGGGCTAGGGTTAGGGTTAGGGGACGGGGACGGTTTAGGGTCCAGGTGAGGGTACAGCAACGCTTTAGGGGGAGCATGCGTGTGAGGGCGCGGGTTAGTGTTAGCGTACGGGTTAGGATTAGGGGACGGGTGAGGGTCAGGCTTCGGGGAAGGGTTAGGGTTAGGGTTCGGGCTAGGGTTAGGGTTAGGTGACGGGGACGGTTTAGGGTCCAGGTGAGGGTAAGGCAACGCTTTAGGGGGAGCGTGCGTGTGAGGGCGCGGGTTAGTGTTAGCGTACGGGTTAGGATTAGGGCACGGGTTAGGGTCAGGCTTCGGGCAAGGGTTAGGTTTAGGGTTCGGGCTAGGGTTAGGGTTAGGGGACGGGGACGGTTTAGGGTCCAGGTGAGGATACGGCAACGCTTTAGGGGGAGCGTGCGTGTGAGGGCGCGGGTTAGTGTTAGCGTACGGGTTAGGATTAGGGCACGGGTGAGGGTCAGGCTTCGGGGAAGGGTTAGGGTTAGGGTTCGGGCTAGGGTTAGGGTTAGGGGACGGGGACGGTTTAGGGTCCAGGTGAGGGTACGGCAGCGCTTTAGGGGGAGCGTGCGTGTGAGGGCGTGGGTTAGTTTTAGCGTACGAGTTAGGATTAGGGGACGGGTGAGGGTCAGGCTTCGGGGAAGGGTTAGGGTTAGGGTTCGGGCTAGGGTTAGGGTTAGGGGACGGGGACGGTTTAGGGTCCAGGTGAGGGTATGGCAACGCTTTAGGGGGAGCATGCATGTGAGGGCGCGGGTTAGTGTTAGCGTACGGGTTAGGATTAGGGCACGGGTGAGGGTCAGGCTTCGGGGAAGGGTTAGGGTTAGGGTTCGGGCTAGGGTTAGGGTTAGGGGACGGGGACGGTTTAGGGTCCAGGTGAGGGTACGGCAACGCTTTAGGGGGAGCGTGCGTGTGAGGGCGCGGGTTAGTGTTAGCGTACGGGTTAGGATTAGGGTATGGGCGAGGGTCAGGCTTCGGGGAAGGGTTAGGGTTAGGGTTCGGGCTAGGGTTAGGGTTAGGGGACGGGGACGGTTTAGGGTCCAGGTGAGGGTACGGCAACGCTTTAGGGGGAGCGTGCGTGTGAGGGCGCGGGTTAGTGTTAGCGTACGGGTTAGGATTAGGGCACGGGTGAGGGTCAGGCTTCGGGGAAGGGTTAGGGTTAGGGTTCGGGCTAGGGTTAGGGTTAGGGGACGGGGACGGTTTAGGGTCCAGGTGAGGGTACGGCAACGCTTTAGGGGGACCGTGCGTGTGAGGGCGCGGGTTAGTGTTAGCGTACGGGTTAGGATTAGGGCACGGGTGAGGGTCAGGCTTCGGGGAAGGGTTAGGGTTAGGGTTCGGGCTAGGGTTAGGGTTAGGGGACGGGGACGGTTTAGGGTCCAGGTGAGGGTACGGAAACGCTTTAGGGGGAGCGTGCGTGTGAGGGCGCGGGTTAGTGTTAGCGTACGTGTTAGGATTAGGGCATGGGTGAGGGTCAGGCTTCGGGGAAGGGTTAGGGTTAGGGTTCGGGCTAGGTTTAGGGTTAGGGGACGGGGACGGTTTAGGGTCCAGGTGAGGGTACGGCAACGCTTTAGGGGGAGCGTGCGTGTGAGGGCGCGGGTTAGTGTTCGCGTACGGGTTACGATTAGGGGACGGGTGAGGGTCAGGCTTCGGGGAAGGGTTAGGGTTAGGGTTCGGGCTAGGGTTAGGGTTAGGGGACGGGGACGGTTTAGGGTCCAGGTGAGGGTACGGCAACGCTTTAGGGGGAGCGTGCGTGTGAGGGCGCGGGTTAGTGTTAGCGTACGGGTTAGGATTAGGGGACGGGTGAGGGTCAGGCTTCGGGGAAGGGTTAGGGTTAGGATTCGGGCTAGGGTTAGGGTTAGGGGACGGGGACGGTTTAGGGTCCAGGTGAGGGTACGGCAACGCTTTAGGGGGAGCGTGCGTGTGAGGGCGCGGGTTAGTGTTAGCGTACGGGTTAGGATTAGGGGACGGGTGAGGGTCAGGCTTCGGGGAAGGTTTAGGGTTAGGGTTCGGGCTAGGGTTAGGGTTAGGGGACGGGGACGGTTTAGGGTCCAGGTGAGGGTACGGCAACGCTTTAGGGGGAGCGTGCGTGTGAGGGCGCGGGTTAGTGTTAGCGTACGGGTTAGGATTAGGGCACGGGTGAGGGTCAGGCTTCGGGGAAGGGTTAGGGTTAGGGTTCGGGCTAGGGTTAGGGTTAGGGGACGGGGACGGTTTAGTGTCCAGGTGAGGGTACGGCAACGCTTTAGGGGGAGCATGCGTGTGAGGGCGCGGGTTAGTGTTAGCGTACGGGTTAGGATTAGGGGACGGGTGAGGGTCAGGCTTCGGGGAAGGGTTAGGGTTAGGGTTCGGGCTAGGGTTAGGGTTAGGGGACGGGGACGGTTTAGGGTCCAGGTGAGGGTACGGCAACGCTTTAGGGGGAGCGTGCGTGTGAGGGCGCGGGTTAGTGTTAGCGTACGGGTTAGGATTAGGGCACGGGTGAGGGTCAGGCTTCGGGGAAGGGTTAGGGTTAGGGTTCGGGCTAGGGTTAGGGTTAGGGGACGGGGACGGTTTAGGGTCCAGGTGAGCGTACGGCAACGCTTTAGGGGGAGCGTGCGTGTGAGGGCGCGGGTTAGTGTTAGCGTACGGGTTAGGATTAGGGGACGGGTGAGGGTCAGGCTTCGGGGAAGGGTTAGGGTTAGGGTTCGGGCTAGGGTTAGGGTTAGGGGACGGGGACGGTTTAGGGTCCAGGTGAGGGTATGGCAACGCTTTAGGGTGAGCGTGCGTGTGAGGGCGCGGGTTAGTGTTAGCGTACGGGTTAGGATTAGGGGACGGGTGAGGGTCAGGCTTCGGGGAAGGGTTAGGGTTAGGGTTCGGGCTAGGGTTAGGGTTAGGGGACGGGGACGGTTTAGGGTCCAGGTGAGGGTACGGCAACGCTTTAGGGGGAGCGTGCGTGTGAGGGCGCGGGTTAGTGTTCGCGTACGGGTTACGATTAGGGGACGGGTGAGGGTCAGGCTTCGGGGAAGGGTTAGGGTTAGGGTTCGGGCTAGGGTTAGGGTTAGGGGACGGGGACGGTTTAGGGTCCAGGTGAGGGTACGGCAACGCTTTAGGGGGAGCGTGCGTGTGAGGGCGCGGGTTAGTGTTCGCGTACGGGTTAGGATTAGGGGACGGGTGAGGGTCAGGCTTCGGGGAAGGGTTAGGGTTAGGGTTTGGGCTAGGGTTAGGGTTAGGGGACGGGGACGGTTTAGGGTCCAGGTGAGGGTACGGCAACGCTTTAGGGGGAGCGTGCGTGTGAGGGCGCGGGTTAGTGTTAGCGTACCGGTTAGGATTAAGGCACGGGTGAGGGTCAGGCTTCGGGGAAGGGTTAGGGTTAGGGTTCGGGCTAGGGTTAGGGTTAGGGGACGGGGACGGTTTAGGGTCCAGGTGAGGGTACGGCAACGCTTTAGGGGGAGCGTGCGTGTGAGGGCGCGGGTTAGTGTTAGCGTACGGGTTAGGATTAGGGGACGGGTGAGGGTCAGGATTCGGAGAAGGGTTAGGGTTAGGGTTCGGGCTAGGGTTAGGGTTAGGGGACGGGGACGGTTTAGGGTCCAGGTGAGGGTACGGCAACGCTTTAGGGGGAGCATGCGTGTGATGGCGCGGGTTAGTGTTAGCGTACGGGTTAGGATTAGGGCAAGGGTGAGGGTCAGGCTTCGGGGAAGGGTTAGGGTTAGGGTTCGGGCTAGGGTTAGGGTTAGGGGACGGGGACGGTTTAGGGTCCAGGTGAGGGTACGGCAACGCTTTAGGGGGAGCGTGCGTGTGAGGGCGCGGGTTAGTGTTAGCGTACGTGTTAGGATTAGGGCACGGGTGAGGGTCAGGCTTCGGGGAAGGGTTAGGGTTAGGGTTCGGGCTAGGGTTAGGGTTAGGGGACGGGGACGGTTTAGGGTCCAGGTGAGGGTACGGCAACGCTTTAGGGGGAGCATGCGTGTGAGGGCGCGGGTTAGTGTTCGCGTACGGGTTAGGATTAGGGGACGGGTGAGGGTCAGGCTTCGGGGAAGGGTTAGGGTTAGGGTTCGGGCTAGGGTTAGGGTTAGGGGACGGGGACGGTTTAGGGTCCAGGTGAGGGTACGGCAACGCTTTAGGGGGAGCGTGCGTGTGAGGGCGCGGGTTAGTGTTAGCGTACGGGTTAGGATTAGGGGACGGGTGAGGGTCAGGCTTCGGGGAAGGGTTAGGGTTAGGGTTCGGGCTAGGGTTAGGGTTAGGGGACGGGGACGGTTTAGGGTCCAGGTGAGGGTACAGCAACGCTTTAGGGGGAGCGTGCGTGTGAGGGCGCGGGTTAGTGTTAGCGTACGGGTTAGGATTAGGGGACGGGTGAGGGTCAGGCTTCGGGGAAGGGTTAGGGTTAGGGTTCGGGCTAGGGTTAGGGTTAGGGGACGGGGACGGTTTAGGGTCCAGGTGAGGGTACGGCAACGCTTTAGGGGGAGCGTGCGTGTGAGGGCGCGGGTTAGTGTTAGCGTACGGGTTAGGATTAGGGCACGGGTGAGGGTCAGGCTTCGGGGAAGGGTTAGGGTTAGGGTTCGGGCTAGGGTTAGGGTTAGGGGACGGGGACCGTTTAGGGTCCAGGTGAGGGTACGGCAACGCATTAGGGGGAGCGTGCGTGTGAGGGCGCGGGTTAGTGTTAGCGTACGTGTTAGGATTAGGGCACGGGTGAGGGTCAGGCTTCGGGGAAGGGTTAGGGTTAGGGTTCGGGCTAGGGTTAGGGTTAGGGGACGGGGACGGTTTAGGGTCCAGGTGAGGGTACGGCAACGCTTTAGGGGGAGCGTGCGTGTGAGGGCGCGGGTTAGTGTTAGCGTACGGGTTAGGATTAGGGGACGGGTGAGGGTCAGGCTTCGGGGAAGGGTTAGGGTTAGGGTTCGGGCTAGGGTTAGGGTTAGGGGACGGGGACGGTTTAGGGTCCAGGTGAGGGTACGGCAACGCTTTAGGGGGAGCGTGCGTGTGAGGGCGCGGGTTAGTGTTAGCGTACGGGTTAGGATTAGGGCACGGGTGAGGGTCAGGCTTCGGGGAAGGGTTAGGGTTAGGGTTCGGGCTAGGGTTAGGGTTAGGGGACGGGGACGGTTTAGGGTCCAGGTGAGGGTACGGCAACGCTTTAGGGGGAGCGTGCGTGTGAGGGCGCGGGTTAGTGTTAGCGTACCGGTTAGGATTAGGGCACGGGTGAGGGTCAGGCTTCGGGGAAGGGTTAGGGTTAGGGTTCGGGCTAGGGTTAGGGTTAGGGGACGGGGACGGTTTAGGGTCCAGGTGAGGGTACGGCAACGCTTTAGGGGGAGCGTGCGTGTGAGGGCGCGGGTTAGTGTTAGCGTACGGGTTAGGATTAGGGGACGGGTGAGGGTCAGGCTTCGGGGAAGGGTTAGGGTTAGGGTTCGGGCTAGGGTTAGGGTTAGGGGACGGGGACGGTTTAGGGTCCAGGTGAGGGTACGGCAACGCTTTAGGGGGAGCGTGCGTGTGAGGGCGCGGGTTAGTGTTAGCGTATGGGTTAGGATTAGGGGACGGGTGAGGGTCAGGCTTCGGGGAAGGGTTAGGGTTAGGGTTCGGGCTAGGGTTAGGGTTAGGGGACGGGGACGGTTTAGGGTCCAGGTGAGGGTACGGCAACGCTTTAGGGGGAGCGTGCGTGTGAGGGCGCGGGTTAGTGTTAGCGTACGGGTTAGGATTAGGGGACGGGTGAGGGTCAGGCTTCGGGGAAGGGTTAGGATTAGGGTTCGGGCTAGGGTTAGGGTTAGGGGACGGGGACGGTTTAGGGTCCAGGTGAGGGTACGGCAACGCTTTAGGGGGAGCGTGCGTGTGAGGGCGCGGGTTAGTGTTCGCGTACGGGTTACGATTAGGGGACGGGTGAGGGTCAGGCTTCGGGGAAGGGTTAGGGTTAGGGTTCGGGCTAGGGTTAGGGTTAGGGGACGGGGACGGTTTAGGGTCCAGGTGAGGGTACGGCAACGCTTTAGGGGGAGCGTGCGTGTGAGGGCGCGGGTTAGTGTTCGCGTACGGGTTAGGATTAGGGGACGGGTGAGGGTCAGGCTTCGGGGAAGGGTTAGGGTTAGGGTTTGGGCTAGGGTTAGGGTTAGGGGACGGGGACGGTTTAGGGTCCAGGTGAGGGTACGGCAACGCTTTAGGGGGAGCGTGCGTGTGAGGGCGCGGGTTAGTGTTAGCGTACGGGTTAGGATTAGGGGACGGGTGAGGGTCAGGCTTCGGGGAAGGTTTAGGGTTAGGGTTCGGGCTAGGGTTAGGGTTAGGGGACGGGGACGGTTTAGAGTCCAGGTGAGGGTACGGCAACGCTTTAGGGGGAGCGTGCGTGTGAGGGCGCGGGTTAGTGTTAGCGTACCGGTTAGGATTAAGGCACGGGTGAGGGTCAGGCTTCGGGGAAGGGTTAGGGTTAGGGTTCGGGCTAGGGTTAGGGTTAGGGGACGGGGACGGTTTAGGGTCCAGGTGAGGGTACGGCAACGCTTTAGGGGGAGCGTGCGTGTGAGGGCGTGGGTTAGTGTTAGCGTACGGGTTAGGATTAGGGGACGGGTGAGGGTCAGGATTCGGAGAAGGGTTAGGGTTAGGGTTCGGGCTAGGGTTAGGGTTAGGGGACGGGGACGGTTTAGGGTCCAGGTGAGGGTACGGCAACGCTTTAGGGGGAGCGTGCGTGTGATGGCGTGGGTTAGTGTTAGCGTACGGGTTAGGATTAGGGCAAGGGTGAGGGTCAGGCTTCGGGGAAGGGTTAGGGTTAGGGTTCGGGCTAGGGTTAGGGTTAGGGGACGGGGACGGTTTAGGGTCCAGGTGAGGGTACGGCAACGCTTTAGGGGGAGCGTGCGTGTGAGGGCGCGGGTTAGTGTTAGCGTACGGGTTAGGATTAGGGGACGGGTGAAGGTCAGGCTTCGGGGAAGGGTTAGGGTTAGGGTTCGGGCTAGGGTTAGGGTTAGGGGACAGGGACGGTTTAGGGTCCAGGTGAGGGTACGGCAACGCTTTAGGGGGAGCGTGCGTGTGAGGGCGCGGGTTAGTGTTAGCGTACGGGTTAGGATTAGGGGACGGGTGAGGGTCAGGCTTCGGGGAAGGGTTAGGGTTAGGGTTCGGGCTAGGGTTAGGGTTAGGGGACGGGGACAGTTTAGGGTCCAGGTGAGGGTACGGCAACGCTTTAGGGGGAGCGTGCGTGTGAGGGCGCGGGTTAGTGTTAGCGTACGGGTTAGGATTAGGGCACGGGTGAGGGTCAGGCTTCGGGGAAGGGTTAGGGTTAGGGTTCGGGCTAGGGTAAGGGTTAGGGGACGGGGACGGTTTAGGGTCCAGGTGAGGGTACGGCAACGCTTTAGGGGGAGCGTGCGTGTGAGGGCGCGGGTTAGTGTTAGCGTACGGGTTAGGATTAGGGGACGGGTGAGGGTCAGGCTTCGGGGAAGGGTTAGGGTTAGGGTTCGGTCTAGGGTTAGGGTTAGGGGACGGGGACGGTTTAGGGTCCAGGTGAGGGTACGGCAACGCTTTAGGGGGAGCGTGCGTGTGAGGGCGCGGGTTAGTGTTAGCGTACGTGTTAGGATTAGGGGACGGGTGAGGGTCAGGCTTCGCGGAAGGGTTAGGGTTAGGGTTCGGGCTAGGGTTAGGGTTAGGGGACGGGGACGGTTTAGGGTCCAGGTGAGGGTACGGCAACGCTTTAGGGGAAGCGTGCGTGTGAGGGCGCGGGTTAGTGTTAGCGTACGGGTTAGGATTAGGGGACGGGTGAGGGTCAGGCTTCGGCGAAGGGTTAGGGTTAGGGTTCGGGCTAGGGTTAGGGTTGGGGACGGGGACGGTTTAGGGTCCAGGTGAGGGTACGGCAATGCTTTAGGGGGAGCGTGCGTGTGAGGGCGCGGGTTAGTGTTAGCGTACGGGTTAGGATTAGGGCACGGGTTAGGGTCAGGCTTCGGGCAAGGGTTAGGGGTAGGGTTCGGGCTAGGGTTAGGGTAAGGGGACGGGGACGGTTTAGGGTCCAGGTGAGGGTACGGCAACGCTTTAGGGGGAGCGTGCGTGTGAGGGCGCGGGTTAGTGTTAGCGTACGGGTTAGGATTAGGGGACGGGTGAGGGTCAGGCTTCGGGGAAGGGTTAGGGTTAGGGTTCGGGCTAGGGTTAGGGTTAGGGGACGGGGACGGTTTAGGGTCCAGGTGAGGGTACGGCAGCGCTTTAGTGGGAGCGTGCGTGTGAGGGCGTGGGTTAGTTTTAGCGTACGAGTTAGGATTAGGGGAAGGGTGAGGGTCAGGCTTCGGGGAAGGGTTAGGGTTAGGGTTCGGGCTAGGGTTAGGGTTAGGGGACGGGGACGGTTTAGGGTCCAGGTGAGGGTACGGCAACGCTTTAGGGGGAGCGTGCGTGTGAGGGCGCGGGTTAGTGTTAGCGTACGGGTTAGGATTAGGGCACGGGTGAGGGTCAGGCTTCGGGGAAGGGTTAGGGTTAGGGTTCGGGCTAGGGTTAGGGTTAGGGGACGGGGACGGTTTAGGGTCCAGGTGAGGGTACGGCAACGCTTTAGGGGGAGCGTGCGTGTGAGGGCGCGGGTTAGTGTTAGCGTACGGGTTAGGATTAGGGGACGGGTGAGGGTCAGGATTCGGGGAAGGGTTAGGGTTAGGGTTCGGGCTAGGGTTAGGGTTAGGGGACGGGGACGGTTTAGGGTCCAGGTGAGGGTACGGCAACGCTTTAGGGGGAGCGTGCGTGTGAGGGCGCGGGTTAGTGTTAGTGTACGGGTTAGGATTAGGGCAAGGGTGAGGGTCAGGCTTCGGGGAAGGGTTAGGGTTAGGGTTCGGGCTAGGGTTAGGGTTAGGGGACGGGGACGATTTAGGGTCCAGGTGAGGGTACGGCAACGCTTTAGGGGGAGCGTGCGTGTGAGGGCGCGGGTTAGTGTTAGCGTACGGGTTAGGATTAGGGGACGGGTGAGGGTCAGGCTTCGGGGAAGGGTTAGGGTTAGGGTTCGGGCTAGGGTTAGGGTTAGGGGACGGGGACGGTTTAGGGTCCAGGTGAGGGTACGGCAACGCTTTAGGGGGAGCGTGCGTGTGAGGGCGCGGGTTAGTGTTAGCGTACGGGTTAGGATTAGGGCACGGGTGAGGGTCAGGCTTCGGGGAAGGGTTAGGGTTAGGGTTCGGGCTAGGGTTAGGGTTAGGGGACGGGGACGGTTTAGGGTCCAGGTGAGGGTACGGCAACGCTTTAGGGGGAGCGTGCGTGTGAGGGCGCGGGTTAGTGTTAGCGTACGGGTTAGGATTAGGGCACGGTTGAGGGTCAGGCTTCGGGGAAGGGTTAGGGTTAGGGTTCGGGCTAGGGTTAGGGTTAGGGGACGGGGACGGTTTACGGTCCAGGTGAGGGTACGGCAACGCTTTAGGGGGAGCGTGCGTGTGAGGGCGCGGGTTAGTGTTAGCGTACGTGTTAGGATTAGGGCACGGGTGAGGGTCAGGCTTCGGGGAAGGGTTAGGGTTAGGGTTCGGGCTAGGGTTAGGGTTAGGGGACGGGGACGGTTTAGGGTCCAGGTGAGGGTACGGAAACGCTTTAGGGGGAGCGTGCGTGTGAGGGCGCGGGTTAGTGTTAGCGTACGGGTTAGGATTAGGGCACGGGTGAGGGTCAGGCTTCGGGGAAGGGTTAGGGTTAGGGTTCGGGCTAGGGTTAGGGTTAGGGGACGGGGACGGTTTAGGGTCCAGGTGAGGGTACGGCAACGCTTTAGGGGGAGCGTGCGTGTGAGGGCGCGGGTTAGTGTTCGCGTACGGGTTACGATTAGGGGACGGGTGAGGGTCAGGCTTCGGGGAAGGGTTAGGGTTAGGGTTCGGGCTAGGGTTAGGGTTAGGGGACGGGGACGGTTTAGGGTCCAGGTGAGGGTACGGCAACGCTTTAGGGGGAGCGTGCGTGTGAGGGCGCGTGTTAGTGTTCGCGTACGGGTTAGGATTAGGGCACGGGTGAGGGTCAGGCTTCGGGGAAGGGTTAGGGTTAGGGTTCGGGCTAGGGTTAGGGTTAGGGGACGGGGACGGTTTAGGGTCCAGGTGAGGGTACGGCAACGCTTTAGGGGGAGCGTGCGTGTGAGGGCGCGGGTTAGTGTTAGCGTACGGGTTAGGATTAGGGGACGGGTGAGGGTCAGGCTTCGGGGAAGGTTTAGGGTTAGGGTTCGGGCTAGGGTTAGGGTTAGGGGACGGGGACGGTTTAGGGTCCAGGTGAGGGTACGGCAACGCTTTAGGGGGAGCGTGCGTGTGAGGGCGCGGGTTAGTGTTAGCGTACCGGTTAGGATTAGGGCACGGGTGAGGGTCAGGCTTCGGGGAAGGGTTAGGGTTAGGGTTCGGTCTAGGGTTAGGGTTAGGGGACGGGGACGGTTTAGGGTCCAGGTGAGGGTACGGCAACGCTTTAGGGGGAGCGTGCGTGTGAGGGCGCGGGTTAGTGTTAGCGTACGGGTTAGGATTAGGGGACGGGTGAGGGTCAGGATTCGGGGAAGGGTTAGGGTTAGGGTTCGGGCTAGGGTTAGGGTTAGGGGACGGGGACGGTTTAGGGTCCAGGTGAGGGTACGGCAACGCTTTAGGGGGAGCGTGCGTGTGAGGGCGCGGGTTAGTGTTAGCGTATAGGTTAGGATTAGGGGACGGGTGAGGGTCAGGCTTCGGGGAAGGGTTAGGGTTAGGGTTCGGGCTAGGGTTAGGGTTAGGGGACGGGGACGGTTTAGGGTCCAGGTGAGGGTACGGCAACGCTTTAGGGGGAGCGTGCGTGTGAGGGCGCGGGTTAGTGTTAGCGTACGGGTTAGGATTAGGGCACGGGTGAGGGTCAGGCTTCGGGGAAGGGTTAGGGTTAGGGTTCGGGCTAGGGTTAGGGTTAGGGGACGGGGACGGTTTAGGGTCCAGGTGAGGGTACGGCAACGCTTTAGGGGGAGCGTGCGTGTGAGGGCGCGGGTTAGTGTTAGCGTACGGGTTAGGATTAGGGCACGGTTGAGGGTCAGGCTTCGGGGAAGGGTTAGGGTTAGGGTTCGGGCTAGGGTTAGGGTTAGGGGACGGGGACGGTTTAGGGTCCAGGTGAGGGTACGGCAACGCTTTAGGGGGAGCGTGCGTGTGAGGGCGCGGGTTAGTGTTAGCGTACGTGTTAGGATTAGGGCACGGGTGAGGGTCAGGCTTCGGGGAAGGGTTAGGGTTAGGGTTCGGGCTAGGGTTAGGGTTAGGGGACGGGGACGGTTTAGGGTCCAGGTGAGGGTACGGAAACGCTTTAGGGGGAGCGTGCGTGTGAGGGCGCGGGTTAGTGTTAGCGTACGGGTCAGGATTAGGGCACGGGTGAGGGTCAGGCTTCGGGGAAGGGTTAGGGTTAGGGTTCGGGCTAGGGTTAGGGTTAGGGGACGGGGACGGTTTAGGGTCCAGGTGAGGGTACGGCAACGCTTTAGGGGGAGCGTGCGTGTGAGGGCGCGGGTTAGTGTTCGCGTACGGGTTACGATTAGGGGACGGGTGAGGGTCAGGCTTCGGGGAAGGGTTAGGGTTAGGGTTCGGGCTAGGGTTAGGGTTAGGGGACGGGGACGGTTTAGGGTCCAGGTGAGGGTACGGCAACGCTTTAGGGGGAGCGTGCGTGTGAGGGCGCGTGTTAGTGTTCGCGTACGGGTTAGGATTAGGGCACGGGTGAGGGTCAGGCTTCGGGGAAGGGTTAGGGTTAGGGTTCGGGCTAGGGTTAGGGTTAGGGGACGGGGACGGTTTAGGGTCCAGGTGAGGGTACGGCAACGCTTTAGGGGGAGCGTGCGTGTGAGGGCGCGGGTTAGTGTTAGCGTACGGGTTAGGATTAGGGGACGGGTGAGGGTCAGGCTTCGGGGAAGGTTTAGGGTTAGGATTCGGGCTAGGGTTAGGGTTAGGGGACGGGGACGGTTTAGGGTCCAGGTGAGGGTACGGCAACGCTTTAGGGGGAGCGTGCGTGTGAGGGCGCGGGTTAGTGTTAGCGTACCGGTTAGGATTAGGGCACGGGTGAGGGTCAGGCTTCGGGGAAGGGTTAGGGTTAGGGTTCGGTCTAGGGTTAGGGTTAGGGGACGGGGACGGTTTAGGGTCCAGGTGAGGGTACGGCAACGCTTTAGGGGGAGCGTGCGTGTGAGGGCGCGGGTTAGTGTTAGCGTACGGGTTAGGATTAGGGGACGGGTGAGGGTCAGGCTTCGGGGAAGGGTTAGGGTTAGGGTTCGGGCTAGGGTTAGGGTTAGGGGACGGGGACGGTTTAGGGTCCAGGTGAGGGTACGGCAGCGCTTTAGGGGGAGCGTGCGTGTGAGGGCGCGGGTTAGTGTTAGCGTACAGGTTAGGATTAGGGGACGGGTGAGGGTCAGGCTTCGGGGAAGGGTTAGGGTTAGGGTTCGGGCTAGGGTTAGGGTTAGGGGACGGGGACGGTTTAGGGTCCAGGTGAGGGTACGGCAACGCTTTAGGGGGAGCGTGCGTGTGAGGGCGCGGGTTAGTGTTAGCGTACGGGTTAGGATTAGGGCACGGGTGAGGGTCAGGCTTCGGGGAAGGGTTAGGGTTAGGGTTCGGGCTAGGGTTAGGGTTAGGGGACGGGGACGGTTTAGGGTCCAGGTGAGGGTACGGCAACGCTTTAGGGGGAGCGTGCATGTGAGGGCGCGGGTTAGTGTTAGCGTACGGGTTAGGATTAGGGCACGGTTGAGGGTCAGGCTTCGGGGAAGGGTTAGGGTTAGGGTTCGGGCTAGGGTTAGGGTTAGGGGACGGGGACGGTTTAGGGTCCAGGTGAGGGTACGGCAACGCTTTAGGGGGAGCGTGCGTGTGAGGGCGCGTGTTAGTGTTAGCGTACGTGTTAGGATTAGGGCACGGGTGAGGGTCAGGCTTCGGGGAAGGGTTAGGGTTAGGGTTCGGGCTAGGGTTAGGGTTAGGGGACGGGGACGGTTTAGGGTCCAGGTGAGGGTACGGCAACGCTTTAGGGGAAGCGTGCGTGTGAGGGCGCGGGTTAGTGTTAGCGTACGGGTTAGGATTAGGGGACGGGTGAGGGTCAGGCTTCGGGGAAGGGTTAGGGTTAGGGTTCGGGCTAGGGTTAGGGTTAGGGGACGGGGACGGTTTAGGGTCCAGGTGAGGGTACGGCAACGCTTTAGGGGGAGCGTGCGTGTGAGGGCGCGGGTTAGTGTTAGCGTACGGGTTAGGATTAGGGGACGGGTGAGGGTCAGGCTTCGGGGAAGGGTTAGGGTTAGGGTTCGGGCTAGGGTTAGGGTTAGGGGACGGGGACGGTTTAGGGTCCAGGTGAGGGTACGGCAACGCTTTAGGGGGAGCGTGCGTGTGAGGGCGCGGGTTAGTGTTAGCGTACGGGTTAGGATTAGGGGACGGGTGAGGGTCAGGCTTCGGGGAAGGGTTAGGGTTAGGGTTCGGGCTAGTGTTAGTGTTAGGGGACGGGGACGGTTTAGGGTCCAGGTGAGGGTACGGCAACGCTTTAGGGGGAGCGTGCGTGTGAGGGCGCGGGTTAGTGTTAGCGTACGTGTTAGGATTAGGGGACGGGTGAGGGTCAGGCTTCGGGGAAGGGTTAGGGTTAGGGTTCGGGCTAGGGTTAGGGTTAGGGGACGGGGACGGTTTAGGGTCCAGGTGAGGGTACGGCAACGCTTTAGGGGGAGCGTGCGTGTGAGGGCGCGGGTTAGTGTTAGCGTACGGGTTAGGATTAGGGCAAGGGTGAGGGTCAGGCTTCGGGGAAGGGTTAGGGTTAGTGTTCGGGCTAGGGTTAGGGTTAGGGGACGGGGACGGTTTAGGGTCCAGGTGAGGGTACGGCAAAGCTTTAGGGGGAGCGTGCGTGTGAGGGCGCGGGTTAGTGTTAGCGTACGGTTTAGGATTAGGGGACGGTTGAGGGTCAGGCTTCGGGGAAGGGTTAGGGTTAGGGTTCGGGCTAGGGTTAGGGTTAGGGGACGGGGACGGTTTAGGGTCCAGGTGAGGGTATGGCAACGGTTTAGGGGGAGCGTGCGTGTGAGGGCGCGGGTTAGTGTTAGCGTACGGGTTAGGATTAGGGCACGTGTGAGGGTCAGGCTTCGGGGAAGGGTTAGGGTTAGGGTTCGGGCTAGGGTTAGGGTTAGGGGACGGGGACGGTTTAGGGTCCAGGTGAGGGTACGGCAACGCTTTAGGGGGAGCGTGCGTGTGAGGGCGCGGGTTAGTGTTAGCGTACGGGTTAGGATTAGGGCACGGGTGAGGGTCAGGCTTCGGGGAAGGGTTAGGGTTAGGGTTCGGGCTAGGGTTAGGGTTAGGGGACGGGGACGGTTTAGGGTCCAGGTGAGGGTACGGCAACGCTTTAGGGGGAGCGTGCGTGTGAGGGCGCGGGTTAGTGTTAGCGTACGGGTTAGGATTAGGGGACGGGTGAGGGTCAGGCTTCGGGGAAGGTTTAGGGTTAGGGTTCGGGCTAGGGTTAGGGTTAGGGGACGGGGACGGTTTAGGGTCCAGGTGAGGGTACGGCAACGCTTTAGGGGGAGCGTGCGTGTGAGGGCGCGGGTTAGTGTTAGCGTACCGGTTAGGATTAGGGCACGGGTGAGGGTCAGGCTTCGGGGAAGGGTTAGGGTTAGGGTTCGGTCTAGGGTTAGGGTTAGGGGACGGGGACGGTTTAGGGTCCAGGTGAGGGTACGGCAACGCTTTAGGGGGAGCGTGCGTGTGAGGGCGCGGGTTAGTGTTAGCGTACGGGTTAGGATTAGGGGACGGGTGAGGGTCAGGATTCGGGGAAGGGTTAGGGTTAGGGTTCGGGCTAGGGTTAGGGTTAGGGGACGGGGACGGTTTAGGGTCCAGGTGAGGGTACGGCAACGCTTTAGGGGGAGCGTGCGTGTGAGGGCGCGGGTTAGTGTTAGCGTACAGGTTAGGATTAGGGGACGGGTGAGGGTCAGGCTTCGGGGAAGGGTTAGGGTTAGGGTTCGGGCTAGGGTTAGGGTTAGGGGACGGGGATGGTTTAGGGTCCAGGTGAGGGTACGGCAACGCTTTAGGGGGAGCGTGCGTGTGAGGGCGCGGGTTAGTGTTAGCGTACGGGTTAGGATTAGGGCACGGGTGAGGGTCAGGCTTCGGGGAAGGGTTAGGGTTAGGGTTCGGGCTAGGGTTAGGGTTAGGGGACGGGGACGGTTTAGGGTCCAGGTGACGGTACGGCAACGCTTTAGGGGGAGCGTGCATGTGAGGGCGCGGGTTAGTGTTAGCGTACGGGTTAGGATTAGGGCACGGTTGAGGGTCAGGCTTCGGGGAAGGGTTAGGGTTAGGGTTCGGGCTAGGGTTAGGGTTAGGGGACGGGGACGGTTTAGGGTCCAGGTGAGGGTACGGCAACGCTTTAGGGGGAGCGTGCGTGTGAGGGCGCGTGTTAGTGTTAGCGTACGTGTTAGGATTAGGGCACGGGTGAGGGTCAGGCTTCGGGGAAGGGTTAGGGTTAGGGTTCGGGCTAGGGTTAGGGTTAGGGGACGGGGACGGTTTAGGGTCCAGGTGAGGGTACGGCAACGCTTTAGGGGAAGCGTGCGTGTGAGGGCGCGGGTTAGTGTTAGCGTACGGGTTAGGATTAGGGGACGGGTGAGGGTCAGGCTTCGGGGAAGGGTTAGGGTTAGGGTTCGGGCTAGGGTTAGGGTTAGGGGACGGGGACGGTTTAGGGTCCAGGTGAGGGTACGGAAACGCTTTAGGGGGAGCGTGCGTGTGAGGGCGCGGGTTAGTGTTAGCGTACGGGTTAGGATTAGGGCACGGGTGAGGGTCAGGCTTCGGGGAAGGGTTAGGGTTAGGGTTCGGGCTAGGGTTAGGGTTAGGGGACGGGGACGGTTTAGGGTCCAGGTGAGGGTACGGCAACGCTTTAGGGGGAGCGTGCGTGTGAGGGCGCGGGTTAGTGTTAGCGTACGGGTTAGGATTAGGGGACGGGTGAGGGTCAGGCTTCGGGGAAGGGTTAGGGTTAGGGTTCGGGCTAGTGTTAGTGTTAGGGGACGGGGACGGTTTAGGGTCCAGGTGAGGGTACGGCAACGCTTTAGGGGGAGCGTGCGTGTGAGGGCGCGGGTTAGTGTTAGCGTACGTGTTAGGATTAGGGGACGGGTGAGGGTCAGGCTTCGGGGAAGGGTTAGGGTTAGGGTTCGGGCTAGGGTTAGGGTTAGGGGACGGGGACGGTTTAGGGTCCAGGTGAGGGTACGGCAACGCTTTAGGGGGAGCGTGCGTGTGAGGGCGCGGGTTAGTGTTAGCGTACGGGTTAGGATTAGGGCAAGGGTGAGGGTCAGGCTTCGGGGAAGGGTTAGGGTTAGTGTTCGGGCTAGGGTTAGGGTTAGGGGACGGGGACGGTTTAGGGTCCAGGTGAGGGTACGGCAAAGCTTTAGGGGGAGCGTGCGTGTGAGGGCGCGGGTTAGTGTTAGCGTACGGTTTAGGATTAGGGGACGGTTGAGGGTCAGGCTTCGGGGAAGGGTTAGGGTTAGGGTTCGGGCTAGGGTTAGGGTTAGGGGACGGGGACGGTTTAGGGTCCAGGTGAGGGTATGGCAACGGTTTAGGGGGAGCGTGCGTGTGAGGGCGCGGGTTAGTGTTAGCGTACGGGTTAGGATTAGGGCACGTGTGAGGGTCAGGCTTCGGGGAAGGGTTAGGGTTAGGGTTCGGGCTAGGGTTAGGGTTAGGGGACGGGGACGGTTTAGGGTCCAGGTGAGGGTACGGCAACGCTTTAGGGGGAGCGTGCGTGTGAGGGCGCAGGTTAGTGTTAGCGTACGGGTTAGGATTAGGGCACGGGTGAGGGTCAGGCTTCGGGGAAGGGTTAGGGTTAGGGTTCGGGCTAGGGTTAGGGTTAGGGGACGGGGACGGTTTAGGGTCCAGGTGAGGGTACGGCAACGCTTTAGGGGGAGCGTGCGTGTGAGGGTGCGGGTTAGTCTTAGCGTACGGTTTAGGATTAGGGGACGGTTGAGGGTCAGGCTTCGGGGAAGGGTTAGGGTTAGGGTTCGGGCTAGGGTTAGGGTTAGGGGACGGGGACGGTTTAGGGTCCAGGTGAGGGTACGGCAACGCTTTAGGGGGAGCGTGCGTGTGAGGGCGCGGGTTAGTGTTAGCGTACGTGTTAGGATTAGGGCACGGGTGAGGGTCAGGCTTCGGGGAAGGGTTAGGGTTAGGGTTCGGGCTAGGGTTAGGGTTAGGGGACGGGGACAGTTTAGGGTCCAGGTGAGGGTACGGCAACGCTTTAGGGGAAGCGTGCGTGTGAGGGCGCGGGTTAGTGTTAGCGTACGGGTTAGGATTAGGGGACGGGTGAGGGTCAGGCTTCGGGGAAGGGTTAGGGTTAGGGTTCGGGCTAGGGTTAGGGTTAGGGGACGGGGACGGTTTAGGGTCCAGGTGAGGGTACGGCAACGCTTTAGGGGGAGCGTGCGTGTGAGGGCGCGGGTTAGTGTTCGCGTACGGGTTAGGATTAGGGGACGGGTGAGGGTCAGGCTTCGGGGAAGGGTTAGGGTTAGGGTTCGGGCTAGGGTTAGGGTTAGGGGACGGGGACGGTTTAGGGTCCAGGTGAGGGTACGGCAACGCTTTAGGGGGAGCGTGCGTGTGAGGGCGCGGGTTAGTGTTAGCGTACGGGTTAGGATTAGGGGACGGGTGAGGGTCAGGCTTCGGGGAAGGGTTAGGGTTAGGGTTCGGGCTAGGGTTAGGGTTAGGGGACGGGGACGGTTTAGGGTCCAGGTGAGGGTACGGCAACGCTTTAGGGGGAGCGTGCGTGTGAGGGCGCGGGTTAGTGTTAGCGTACCGGTTAGGATTAGGGCACGGGTGAGGGTCAGGCTTCGGGGAAGGGTTAGGGTTAGGGTTCGGGCTAGGGTTAGGGTTAGGGGAAGGGGACGGTTTAGGGTCCAGGTGAGGGTACGGCAACGCTTTAGGGGGAGCGTGCGTGTGAGGGCGCGGGTTAGTGTTAGCGTACGGGTTAGGATTAGGGGACGGGTGAGGGTCAGGATTCGGGGAAGGGTTAGGGTTAGGGTTCGGGCTAGGGTTAGGGTTAGGGGACGGGGACGGTTTAGGGTCCAGGTGAGGGTACGGCAACGCTTTAGGGGGAGCGTGCGTGTGAGGGCGCGGGTTAGTGTTAGCGTACGGGTTAGGATTAGGGCACGGGTGAGGGTCAGGCTTCGGGGAAGGGTTAGGGTTAGGGTTCGGGCTAGGGTTAGGGTTAGGGGACAGGGACGGTTTAGGGTCCAGGTGAGGGTACGGAAACGCTTCAGGGGGAGCGTGCGTGTGAGGGCGCGGGTTAGTGTTAGCGTACGGATTAGGATTAGGGGACGGGTGAGGGTCAGGCTTCGGGGAAGGGTTAGGGTTAGGGTTCGGGCTAGGGTTAGGGTTAGGGGACGGGGACGGTTTAGGGTCCAGGTGAGGGTACGGCAACGCTTTAGGGGGAGCGTGCGTGTGAGGGCGCGGGTTAGTGTTCGCGTACGGGTTACGATTAGGGGACGGGTGAGGGTCAGGCTTCGGGGAAGGGTTAGGGTTAGGGTTCGGGCTAGGGTTAGGGTTAGGGGACAGGGACGGTTTAGGGTCCAGGTGGGGGTACGGCAACGCTTTAGAGGGAGCGTGCGTGTGAGGGCGCGGGTTAGTGTTAGCGTACGGGTTAGGATTAGGGGACGGGTGAGGGTCAGGCTTCGGGGAAGGGTTAGGGTTAGGGTTCGGGCTAGGGTTAGGGTTAGGGGACGGGGACGGTTTAGGGTCCAGGTGAGGGTACGGAAACGCTTTAGGGGGAGCGTGCATGTGAGGGCGCGGGTTAGTGTTAGCGTACGGGTTAGGATTAGGGGACGGGTGAGGGTCAGGATTCGGGGAAGGGTTAGGGTTAGGGTTCGGGCTAGGGTTAGGGTTAGGGGACGGGGACGGTTTAGGGTCCAGGTGAGGGTACGGCAACGCTTTAGGGGGAGCGTGCGTGTGAGGGCGCGGGTTAGTGTTAGCGTACGGGTTAGGATTAGGGCACGGGTGAGGGTCAGGCTTCGGGGAAGGGTTAGGGTTAGGGTTCGGGCTAGGGTTAGGGTTAGGGGACGGTTACTGTTTAGGGTCCAGGTGACGGTACGGAAACGCTTTAGGGGGAGCGTGCGTGTGAGGGCGCGGGTTAGTGTTAGCGTACGTGTTAGGATTAGGGCACGGGTGAGGGTCAGGCTTCGGGGAAGGGTTAGGGTTAGGGTTCGGGCTAGGGTTAGGGTTAGGGGACGGGGACGGTTTAGGGTCCAGGTGAGGGTACGGCAAGGCTTTAGGGGGAGCATGCGTGTGAGGGCGCGGGTTAGTGTTAGCGTACGGGTTAGGATTAGGGGACGGGTGAGGGTCAGGCTTCGGGGAAGGGTTAGGGTTAGGGTTCGGGCTAGGGTTAGGGTTAGGGGACGGGGACGGTTTAGGGTCCAGGTGAGGGTACGGCAACGCTTTAGGGGGAGCGTGCGTGTGAGGGCGCGGGTTAGTGTTAGCGTACGGGTTAGGATTAGGGCACGGGTGAGGGTCAGGCTTCGGGGAAGGGTTAGGGTTAGGGTTCGGGCTAGGGTTAGGGTTAGGGGACGGGGACGGTTTAGGGTCCAGGTGAGCGTACGGCAACGCTTTAGGGGGAGCGTGCGTGTGAGGGCGCGGGTTAGTGTTAGCGTACGGGTTAGGATTAGGGGACGGGTGAGGGTCAGGCTTCAGGGAAGGGTTAGGGTTAGGGTTCGGGCTAGGGTTAGGGTTAGGGGACGGGGACGGTTTAGGGTCCAGGTGAGGGTATGGCAACGCTTTAGGGTGAGCGTGCGTGTGAGGGCGCGGGTTAGTGTTAGCGTACGGGTTAGGATTAGGGGACGGGTGAGGGTCAGGCTTCGGGGAAGGGTTAGGGTTAGGGTTCGGGCTAGGGTTAGGGTTAGGGGACGGGGACGGTTTAGGGTCCAGGTGAGGGTACGGCAACGCTTTAGGGGGAGCGTGCGTGTGAGGGCGCGGGTAGTGTTAGAGTACGGGTTAGGATTAGGGGACGGGTGAGGGTCAGGCTTCGGGGAAGGGTTAGGGTTAGGGTTCGTGCTAGGGTTAGGGTTAGGGGACGGGGACGGTTTAGGGTCCAGGTGAGGGTACGGCAACGCTTTAGGGGGAGCGTGCGTGTGAGGGCGCGGGTTAGTGTTAGCGTACGGGTTAGGATTAGGGCACGGGTGAGGGTCAGGCTTCGGGGAAGGGTTAGGGTTAGGGTTCGGGCTAGGGTTAGGGTTAGGGGACGGGGACGGTTTAGGATCCAGGTGAGGGTACGGCAACGCTTTAGGGGGAGCGTGCGTGTGAGGGCGCGGGTTAGTGTTAGCGTACGGGTTAGGATTAGGGGACGTGTGAGGGTCAGGCTTCGGGGAAGGGTTAGGGTTAAGGTTCGGGCTAGGGTTAGGGTTAGGGGACGGGGACGGTTTAGGGTCCAGGTGAGGGTACGGCAACGCTTTAGGGGGAGCGTGCGTGTGAGGGCGCGGGTTAGTGTTAGCGTACGGGTTAGGATTAGGGGACGGGTGAGGGTCAGGCTTCGGGGAAGGGTTAGGGTTAGGGTTCGGGCTAGGGTTAGGGTTAGGGGACGGGGACGGTTTAGGGTCCAGGTGAGGGTATGGCAACGCTTTAGGGGGAGCGTGCGTGTGAGGGCGCGGGTTAGTGTTAGCGTACGGGTTAGGATTAGGGGACGGGTGAGGGTCAGGCTTCGGGGAAGGGTTAGGGTTAGGGTTCGGGCTAGGGTTAGGGTTAGGGGACGGGGACGGTTTAGGGTCCAGGTGAGGGTACGGCAACGCTTTAGGGGGAGCGTGCGTGTGAGGGCGTGGGTTAGTTTTAGCGTACGAGTTAGGAATAGGGGACGGGTGAGGGTCATGCTTCAGGGAAGGGTTAGGGTTAGGGTTCGGGCTAGGGTTAGGGTTAGGGGACGGGGACGGTTTAGGGTCCAGGTGAGGGTACGGCAACGCTTTAGGGGGAGCGTGCGTGTGAGGGCGCGGGTTAGTGTTAGCGTACGGGTTAGGATTAGGGCACGGGTGAGGGTCAGGCTTCGGGGAAGGGTTAGGGTTAGGGTTCGGGCTAGGGTTAGGGTTAGGGGACAGGGACGGTTTAGGGTCCAGGTGAGGGTACGGCAACGCTTTAGGGGGAGCGTGCGTGTGAGGGCGCGGGTTAGTGTTCGCGTACGGGTTACGATTAGGGGACGGGTGAGGGTCAGGCTTCGGGGAAGGGTTAGGGTTAGGGTTCGGGCTAGGGTTAGGGTTAGGGGACAGGGACGGTTTAGGGTCCAGGTGGGGGTACGGCAACGCTTTAGAGGGAGCGTGCGTGTGAGGGCGCGGGTTAGTGTTAGCGTACGGGTTAGGATTAGGGGACGGGTGAGGGTCAGGCTTCGGGGAAGGGTTAGGGTTAGGGTTCGGGCTAGGGTTAGGGTTAGGGGACGGGGACGGTTTAGGGTCCAGGTGAGGGTACGGCAACGCTTTAGGGGGAGCGTGCATGTGAGGGCGCGGGTTAGTGTTAGCGTACGGGTTAGGATTAGGGGACGGGTGAGGGTCAGGATTCGGGGAAGGGTTAGGGTTAGGGTTCGGGCTAGGGTTAGGGTTAGGGGACGGGGACGGTTTAGGGTCCAGGTGAGGGTACGGCAACGCTTTAGGGGGAGCGTGCGTGTGAGGGCGCGGGTTAGTGTTAGCGTACGGGTTAGGATTAGGGCACGGGTGAGGGTCAGGCTTCGGGGAAGGGTTAGGGTTAGGGTTCAGGCTAGGGTTAGGGTTAGGGGACGGATACTGTTTAGGGTCCAGGTGACGGTACGGAAACGCTTTAGGGGGAGCGTGCGTGTGAGGGCGCGGGTTAGTGTTAGCGTACGTGTTAGGATTAGGGCACGGGTGAGGGTCAGGCTTCGGGGAAGGGTTAGGGTTAGGGTTCGGGCTAGGGTTAGGGTTAGGGGACGGGGACGGTTTAGGGTCCAGGTGAGGGTACGGCAACGCTTTAGGGGGAGCATGCGTGTGAGGGCGCGGGTTAGTGTTCGCGTACGGGTTAGGATTAGGGGACGGGTGAGGGTCAGGCTTCGGGGAAGGGTTAGGGTTAGGGTTCGGGCTAGGGTTAGGGTTAGGGGACGGGGACGTTTTAGGGTCCAGGTGAGGGTACGGCAACACTTTAGGGGGAGCGTGCGTGTGAGGGCGCGGGTTAGTGTTAGCGTACGGGTTAGGATTAGGGGACGGGTGAGGGTCAGGCTTCGGGGAAGGGTTAGGGTTAGGGTTCGGGCTAGGGTTAGGGTTAGGGGACGGGGACGGTTTAGGGTCCAGGTGAGGGTACGGCAACGCTTTAGGGGGAGCGTGCGTGTGAGGGCGCGGGTTAGTGTTAGCGTACGGGTTAGGATTAGGGGACGGGTGAGGGTCAGGCTTCGGGGAAGGGTTAGGGTTAGGGTTCGGGCTAGGGTTAGGGTTAGGGGACGGGGACGGTTTAGGGTCCAGGTGAGGGTACGGCAACGCTTTAGGGGGAGCGTGCGTGTGAGGGCGCGGGTTAGTGTTAGCGTACGGGTTAGGATTAGGGCACGGGTGAGGGTCAGGCTTCGGGGAAGGGTTAGGGTTAGGGTTCGGGCTAGGGTTAGGGTTAGGGGACGGGGACGGTTTAGGGTCCAGGTGAGGGTACGGCAACGCTTTAGGGGGAGCGTGCGTGTGAGGGCGCGGGTTAGTGTTAGCGTACGGGTTAGGATTAGGGCACGGGTGAGGGTCAGGCTTCGGGGAAGGGTTAGGGTTAGGGTTCAGGCTAGGGTTAGGGTTAGGGGACGGTTACTGTTTAGGGTCCAGGTGACGGTACGGAAACGCTTTAGGGGGAGCGTGCGTGTGAGGGCGCGGGTTAGTGTTAGCGTACGTGTTAGGATTAGGGCACGGGTGAGGGTCAGGCTTCGGGGAAGGGTTAGGGTTAGGGTTCGGGCTAGGGTTAGGGTTAGGGGACGGGGACGGTTTAGGGTCCAGGTGAGGGTACGGCAACGCTTTAGGGGGAGCATGCGTGTGAGGGCGCGGGTTAGTGTTCGCGTACGGGTTAGGATTAGGGGACGGGTGAGGGTCAGGCTTCGGGGAAGGGTTAGGGTTAGGGTTCGGGCTAGGGTTAGGGTTAGGGGACGGGGACGTTTTAGGGTCCAGGTGAGGGTACGGCAACACTTTAGGGGGAGCGTGCGTGTGAGGGCGCGGGTTAGTGTTAGCGTACGGGTTAGGATTAGGGGACGGGTGAGGGTCAGGCTTCGGGGAAGGGTTAGGGTTAGGGTTCGGGCTAGGGTTAGGGTTAGGGGACGGGGACGGTTTAGGGTCCAGGTGAGGGTACGGCAACGCTTTAGGGGGTTCGTGCGTGTGAGGGCGCGGGTTAGTGTTAGCGTACGGGTTAGGATTAGGGGACGGGTGAGGGTCAGGCTTCGGGGAAGGGTTAGGGTTAGGGTTCGGGCTAGGGTTAGGGTTAGGGGACGGGGACGGTTTAGGGTCCAGGTGAGGGTACGGCAACGCTTTAGGGGGAGCGTGCGTGTGAGGGCGCGGGTTAGTGTTAGCGTACGGGTTAGGATTAGGGGACGGGTGAGGGTCAGGCTTCGGGGAAGGGTTAGGGTTAGGGTTCGGGCTAGGGTTAGGGTTAGGGGACGGGGACCGTTTAGGGTCCAGGTGAGGGTACGGCAACGCATTAGGGGGAGCGTGCGTGTGAGGGCGCGGGTTAGTGTTAGCGTACGTGTTAGGATTAGGGCACGGGTGAGGGTCAGGCTTCGGGGAAGGGTTAGGGTTAGGGTTCGGGCTAGGGTTAGGGTTAGGGGACGGGGACGGTTTAGGGTCCAGGTGAGGGTACGGCAACGCTTTAGGGGGAGCGTGCGTGTGAGGGCGCGGGTTAGTGTTAGCGTACGGGTTACGATTAGGGGACGGGTGAGGGTCAGGCTTCGGGGAAGGGTTAGGGTTAGGGTTCGGGCTAGGGTTAGGGTTAGGGGACGGGGACGGTTTAGGGTCCAGGTGAGGGTACGGCAACGCTTTAGGGGGAGCGTGCGTGTGAGGGCGCGGGTTAGTGTTAGCATACGGGTTAGGATTAGGGCACGGGTGAGGGTCAGGCTTCGGGGAAGGGTTAGGGTTAGGGTTCGGGCTAGGGTTAGGGTTAGGGGACGGGGACGGTTTAGGGTCCAGGTGAGGGTACGGCAACGCTTTAGGGGGAGCGTGCGTGTGAGGGCGCGGGTTAGTGTTAGCGTACGGGTTAGGATTAGGGGACGGGTGAGGGTCAGGCTTCGGGGAAGGGTTAGGGTTAGGGTTCGGGCTAGGGTTAGGGTTAGGGGACGGGGACGGTTTAGGGTCCAGGTGAGGGTACGGCAACGCTTTAGGGGGAGCGTGCGTGTGAGGGCGCGGGTTAGTGTTAGCGTATGGGTTAGGATTAGGGGACGGGTGAGGGTCAGGCTTCGGGGAAGGGTTAGGGTTAGGGTTCGGGCTAGGGTTAGGGTTAGGGGACGGGGACGGTTTAGGGTCCAGGTGAGGGTACGGCAACGCTTTAGGGGGAGCGTGCGTGTGAGGGCGCGGGTTAGTGTTAGCGTACGGGTTAGGATTAGGGGACGGGTGAGGGTCAGGCTTCGGGGAAGGGTTAGGATTAGGGTTCGGGCTAGGGTTAGGGTTAGGGGACGGGGACGGTTTAGGGTCCAGGTGAGGGTACGGCAACGCTTTAGGGGGAGCGTGCGTGTGAGGGCGCGGGTTAGTGTTCGCGTACGGGTTACGATTAGGGGACGGGTGAGGGTCAGGCTTCGGGGAAGGGTTAGGGTTAGGGTTCGGGCTAGGGTTAGGGTTAGGGGACGGGGACGGTTTAGGGTCCAGGTGAGGGTACGGCAACGCTTTAGGGGGAGCGTGCGTGTGAGGGCGCGGGTTAGTGTTCGCGTACGGGTTAGGATTAGGGGACGGGTGAGGGTCAGGCTTCGGGGAAGGGTTAGGGTTAGGGTTTGGGCTAGGGTTAGGGTTAGGGGACGGGGACGGTTTAGGGTCCAGGTGAGGGTACGGCAACGCTTTAGGGGGAGCGTGCGTGTGAGGGCGCGGGTTAGTGTTAGTGTACGGGTTAGGATTAGGGGACGGGTGAGGGTCAGGCTTCGGGGAAGGTTTAGGGTTAGGGTTCGGGCTAGGGTTAGGGTTAGGGGACGGGGACGGTTTAGAGTCCAGGTGAGGGTACGGCAACGCTTTAGGGGGAGCGTGCGTGTGAGGGCACGGGTTAGTGTTAGCGTACCGGTTAGGATTAAGGCACGGGTGAGTGTCAGGCTTCGGGGAAGGGTTAGGGTTAGGGTTCGGGCTAGGGTTAGGGTTAGGGGACGGGGACGGTTTAGGGTCCAGGTGAGGGTACGGCAACGCTTTAGGGGGAGCGTGCGTGTGAGGGCGCGGGTTAGTGTTAGCGTACGGGTTAGGATTAGGGGACGGGTGAGGGTCAGGATTCGGAGAAGGGTTAGGGTTAGGGTTCGGGCTAGGGTTAGGGTTAGGGGACGGGGACGGTTTAGGGTCCAGGTGAGGGTACGGCAACGCTTTAGGGGGAGCGTGCGTGTGATGGCGCGGGTTAGTGTTAGCGTACGGGTTAGGATTAGGGCAAGGGTGAGGGTCAGGCTTCGGGGAAGGGTTAGGGTTAGGGTTCGGGCTAGGGTTAGGGTTAGGGGACGGGGACGGTTTAGGGTCCAGGTGAGGGTACGGCAACGCTTTAGGGGGAGCGTGCGTGTGAGGGCGCGGGTTAGTGTTAGCGTACGGGTTAGGATTAGGGGACGGGTGAGGGTCAGGCTTCGGGGAAGGGTTAGGGTTAGGGTTCGGGCTAGGGTTAGGGTTAGGGGACAGGGACGGTTTAGGGTCCAGGTGAGGGTACGGCAACGCTTTAGGGGGAGCGTGCGTGTGAGGGCGCGGGTTAGTGTTAGCGTACGGGTTAGGATTAGGGGACGGGTGAGGGTCAGGCTTCGGGGAAGGGTTAGGGTTAGGGTTCGGGCTAGGGTTAGGGTTAGGGGACGGGGACAGTTTAGGGTCCAGGTGAGGGTACGGCAACGCTTTAGGGGGAGCGTGCGTGTGAGGGCGCGGGTTAGTGTTAGCGTACGGGTTAGGATTAGGGCACGGGTGAGGGTCAGGCTTCGGGGAAGGGTTAGGGTTAGGGTTCGGGCTAAGGTAAGGGTTAGGGGACGGGGACGGTTTAGGGTCCAGGTGAGGGTACGGCAACGCTTTAGGGGGAGCGTGCGTGTGAGGGCGCGGGTTAGTGTTAGCGTACGGGTTAGGATTAGGGGACGGGTGAGGGTCAGGCTTCGGGGAAGGGTTAGGGTTAGGGTTCGGTCTAGGGTTAGGGTTAGGGGACGGGGACGGTTTAGGGTCCAGGTGAGGGTACGGCAACGCTTTAGGGGGAGCGTGCGTGTGAGGGCGCGGGTTAGTGTTAGCGTACGTGTTAGGATTAGGGGACGGGTGAGGGTCAGGCTTCGCGGAAGGGTTAGGGTTAGGGTTCGGGCTAGGGTTAGGGTTAGGGGACGGGGACGGTTTAGGGTCCAGGTGAGGGTACGGCAACGCTTTAGGGGAAGCGTGCGTGTGAGGGCGCGGGTTAGTGTTAGCGTACGGGTTAGGATTAGGGGACGGGTGAGGGTCAGGCTTCGGCGAAGGGTTAGGGTTAGGGTTCGGGCTAGGGTTAGGGTTGGGGACGGGGACGGTTTAGGGTCCAGGTGAGGGTACGGCAACGCTTTAGGGGGAGCGTGCGTGTGAGGGCGCGGGTTAGTGTTAGCGTACGGGTTAGGATTAGGGCACGGGTTAGGGTCAGGCTTCGGGCAAGGGTTATGGGTAGGGTTCGGGCTAGGGTTAGGGTTAGGGGACGGGGACGGTTTAGGGTCCAGGTGAGGGTACGGCAACGCTTTAGGGGGAGCGTGCGTGTGAGGGCGCGGGTTAGTGTTAGCGTACGGGTTAGGATTAGGGGACGGGTGAGGGTCAGGCTTCGGGGAAGGGTTAGGGTTAGGGTTCGGGCTAGGGTTAGGGTTAGGGGACGGGGACGGTTTAGGGTCCAGGTGAGGGTACGGCAGCGCTTTAGTGGGAGCGTGCGTGTGAGGGCGTGGGTTAGTTTTAGCGTACGAGTTAGGATTAGGGGAAGGGTGAGGGTCAGGCTTCGGGGAAGGGTTAGGGTTAGGGTTCGGGCTAGGGTTAGGGTTAGGGGACGGGGACGGTTTAGGGTCCAGGTGAGGGTACGGCAACGCTTTAGGGGGAGCGTGCGTGTGAGGGCGCGGGTTAGTGTTAGCGTACGGGTTAGGATTAGGGCACGGGTGAGGGTCAGGCTTCGGGGAAGGGTTAGGGTTAGGGTTCGGGCTAGAGTTAGGGTTAGGGGACGGGGACGGTTTAGGATCCAGGTGAGGGTACGGCAACGCTTTAGGGGGAGCGTGCGTGTGAGGGCGCGGGTTAGTGTTAGCGTACGGGTTAGGATTAGGGCACGGGTGAGGGTCAGGCTTCGGGGAAGGGTTAGGGTTAGGGTTCGGGCTAGGGTTAGGGTTAGGGGACGGGGACGGTTTAGGGTCCAGGTGAGGGTACGGCAACGCTTTAGGGGGAGCGTGCGTGTGAGGGCGCGGGTTAGTGTTAGCGTACGGGTTAGGATTAGGGGACGGGTGAGGGTCAGGCTTCGGGGAAGGGTTAGGTTTAGGGTTCGGGCTAGGGTAAGGGTTAGGGGACGGGGACGGTTTAGGGTCCAGGTGAGGGTACGGCAACACTTTAGGGGGAGCGTGCGTGTGAGGGCGCGGGTTAGTGTTAGCGTACGGGTTAGGATTAGGGGACGGGTGAGGGTCAGGCTTCGGGGAAGGGTTAGGGTTAGGGTTCGGGCTAGGGTTAGGGTTAGGGGACGGGGACGGTTTAGGGTCCAGGTGAGGGTACGGCAACGCTTTAGGGGGAGCGTGCGTGTGAGGGCGCGGGTTAGTGTTAGCGTACGGGTTAGGATTAGGGGACGGGTGAGGGTCAGGCTTCGGGGAAGGGTTAGGATTAGGGTTCGGGCTAGGGTTAGGGTTAGGGGACGGGGACGGTTTAGGGTCCAGGTGAGGGTACGGCAACGCTTTAGGGGGAGCGTGCGTGTGAGGGCGCGGGTTAGTGTTCGCGTACGGGTTACGATTAGGGGACGGGTGAGGGTCAGGCTTCGGGGAAGGGTTAGGGTTAGGGTTCGGGCTAGGGTTAGGGTTAGGGGACGGGGACGGTTTAGGGTCCAGGTGAGGGTACGGCAACGCTTTAGGGGGAGCGTGCGTGTGAGGGCGCGGGTTAGTGTTCGCGTACGGGTTAGGATTAGGGCACGGGTGAGGGTCAGGCTTCGGGGAAGGGTTAGGGTTAGGGTTCGGGCTAGGGTTAGGGTTAGGGGACGGGGACGGTTTAGGGTCCAGGTGAGGGTACGGCAACGCTTTAGGGGGAGCGTGCGTGTGAGGGCGCGGGTTAGTGTTAGCGTACGGGTTAGGATTAGGGGACGGGTGAGGGTCAGGCTTCGGGGAAGGTTTAGGGTTAGGGTTCGGGCTAGGGTTAGGATTAGGGGACGGGGACGGTTTAGGGTCCAGGTGAGGGTACGGCAACGCTTTAGGGGGAGCGTGCGTGTGAGGGCGCGGGTTAGTGTTAGCGTACCGGTTAGGATTAGGGCACGGGTGAGGGTCAGGCTTCGGGGAAGGGTTAGGGTTAGGGTTCGGGCTAGGGTTAGGGTTAGGGGACGGGGACGGTTTAGGGTCCAGGTGAGGGTACGGCAACGCTTTAGGGGGAGCGTGCGTGTGAGGGCGCGGGTTAGTGTTAGCGTACGGGTTAGGATTAGGGGACGGGTGAGGGTCAGGATTCGGGGAAGGGTTAGGGTTAGGGTTCGGGCTAGGGTTAGGGTTAGGGGACGGGGACGGTTTAGGGTCCAGGTGAGGGTACGGCAACGCTTTAGGGGGAGCGTGCGTGTGAGGGCGCGGGTTAGTGTTAGTGTACGGGTTAGGATTAGGGCAAGGGTGAGGGTCAGGCTTCGGGGAAGGGTTAGGGTTAGGGTTCGGGCTAGGGTTAGGGTTAGGGGACGGGGACGATTTAGGGTCCAGGTGAGGGTACGGCAACGCTTTAGGGGGAGCGTGCGTGTGAGGGCGCGGGTTAGTGTTAGCGTACGGGTTAGGATTAGGGGACGGGTGAGGGTCAGGCTTCGGGGAAGGGTTAGGGTTAGGGTTCGGGCTAGGGTTAGGGTTAGGGGACGGGGACGGTTTAGGGTCCAGGTGAGGGTACGGCAACGCTTTAGGGGGAGCGTGCGTGTGAGGGCGCGGGTTAGTGTTAGCGTACGGGTTAGGATTAGGGCACGGGTGAGGGTCAGGCTTCGGGGAAGGGTTAGGGTTAGGGTTCGGGCTAGGGTTAGGGTTAGGGGACGGGGACGGTTTAGGGTCCAGGTGAGGGTACGGCAACGCTTTAGGGGGAGCGTGCGTGTGAGGGCGCGGGTTAGTGTTAGCGTACGGGTTAGGATTAGGGCACGGTTGAGGGTCAGGCTTCGGGGAAGGGTTAGGGTTAGGGTTCGGGCTAGGGTTAGGGTTAGGGGACGGGGACGGTTTAGGGTCCAGGTGAGGGTACGGCAACGCTTTAGGGGGAGCGTGCGTGTGAGGGCGCGGGTTAGTGTTAGCGTACGTGTTAGGATTAGGGCACGGGTGAGGGTCAGGCTTCGGGGAAGGGTTAGGGTTAGGGTTCGGGCTAGGGTTAGGGTTAGGGGACGGGGACGGTTTAGGGTCCAGGTGAGGGTACGGCAACGCTTTAGGGGGAGCGTGCGTGTGAGGGCGCGGGTTAGTGTTAGCGTACGGGTTAGGATTAGGGGACGGGTGAGGGTCAGGCTTCGGGGAAGGGTTAGGATTAGGGTTCGGGCTAGGGTTAGGGTTAGGGGACGGGGACGGTTTAGGGTCCAGGTGAGGGTACGGCAACGCTTTAGGGGGAGCGTGCGTGTGAGGGCGCGGGTTAGTGTTCGCGTACGGGTTACGATTAGGGGACGGGTGAGGGTCAGGCTTCGGGGAAGGGTTAGGGTTAGGGTTCGGGCTAGGGTTAGGGTTAGGGGACGGGGACGGTTTAGGGTCCAGGTGAGGGTACGGCAACGCTTTAGGGGGAGCGTGCGTGTGAGGGCGCGTGTTAGTGTTCGCGTACGGGTTAGGATTAGGGCACGGGTGAGGGTCAGGCTTCGGGGAAGGGTTAGGGTTAGGGTTCGGGCTAGGGTTAGGGTTAGGGGACGGGGACGGTTTAGGGTCCAGGTGAGGGTACGGCAACGCTTTAGGGGGAGCGTGCGTGTGAGGGCGCGGGTTAGTGTTAGCGTACGGGTTAGGATTAGGGGACGGGTGAGGGTCAGGCTTCGGGGAAGGTTTAGGGTTAGGGTTCGGGCTAGGGTTAGGGGACGGGGACGGGGACGGTTTAGGGTCCAGGTGAGGGTACGGCAACGCTTTAGGGGGAGCGTGCGTGTGAGGGCGCGGGTTAGTGTTAGCGTACGGGTTAGGATTAGGGCACGGGTGAGGGTCAGGCTTCGGGGAAGGGTTAGGGTTAGGGTTCGGTCTAGGGTTAGGGTTAGGGGACGGGGACGGTTTAGGGTCCAGGTGAGGGTACGGCAACGCTTTAGGGGGAGCGTGCGTGTGAGGGCGCGGGTTAGTGTTAGCGTACGGGTTAGGATTAGGGGACGGGTGAGGGTCAGGATTCGGGGAAGGGTTAGGGTTAGGGTTCGGGCTAGGGTTAGGGTTAGGGGACGGGGACGGTTTAGGGTCCAGGTGAGGGTACGGCAACGCTTTAGGGGGAGCGTGCGTGTGAGGGCGCGGGTTAGTGTTAGCGTACGGGTTAGGATTAGGGCAAGGGTGAGGGTCAGGCTTCGGGGAAGGGTTAGGGTTAGGGTTCGGGCTAGGGTTAGGGTTAGGGGACGGGGACGGTTTAGGGTCCAGGTGAGGGTACGGCAACGCTTTCGGGGGAGCGTGCGTGTGAGGGCGCGGGTTAGTGTTAGCGTACGGGTTAGGATTAGGGGACGGGTGAGGGTCAGGCTTCGGGGAAGGGTTAGGGTTAGGGTTCGGGCTAGGGTTAGGGTTAGGGGACGGGGACGGTTTAGGGTCCAGGTGAGGGTACGGCAACGCTTTAGGGGGAGCGTGCGTGTGAGGGCGCGGGTTAGTGTTAGCGTACAGGTTAGGATTAGGGGACGGGTGAGGGTCAGGCTTCGGGGAAGGGTTAGGGTTAGGGTTCGGGCTAGGGTTAGGGTTAGGGGACGGGGACGGTTTAGGGTCCAGGTGAGGGTACGGCAGCGCTTTAGTGGGAGCGTGCGTGTGAGGGCGTGGGTTAGTTTTAGCGTACGAGTTAGGATTAGGGGAAGGGTGAGGGTCAGGCTTCGGGGAAGGGTTAGGGTTAGGGTTCGGGCTAGGGTTAGGGTTAGGGGACGGGGACGGTTTAGGGTCCAGGTGAGGGTACGGCAACGCTTTAGGGGGAGCGTGCGTGTGAGGGCGCGGGTTAGTGTTAGCGTACGGGTTAGGATTAGGGCACGGGTGAGGGTCAGGCTTCGGGGAAGGGTTAGGGTTAGGGTTCGGGCTAGAGTTAGGGTTAGGGGACGGGGACGGTTTAGGGTCCAGGTGAGGGTACGGCAACGCTTTAGGGGGAGCGTGCGTGTGAGGGCGCGGGTTAGTGTTAGCGTACGGGTTAGGATTAGGGCACGGGTGAGGGTCAGGCTTCGGGGAAGGGTTAGGGTTAGGGTTCGGGCTAGGGTTAGGGTTAGGGGACGGGGACGGTTTAGGGTCCAGGTGAGGGTACGGCAACGCTTTAGGGGGAGCGTGCGTGTGAGGGCGCGGGTTAGTGTTAGCGTACGGGTTAGGATTAGGGGACGGGTGAGGGTCAGGCTTCGGGGAAGGGTTAGGTTTAGGGTTCGGGCTAGGGTAAGGGTTAGGGGACGGGGACGGTTTAGGGTCCAGGTGAGGGTACGGCAACACTTTAGGGGGAGCGTGCGTGTGAGGGCGCGGGTTAGTGTTAGCGTACGGGTTAGGATTAGGGGACGGGTGAGGGTCAGGCTTCGGGGAAGGGTTAGGGTTAGGGTTCGGGCTAGGGTTAGGGTTAGGGGACGGGGACGGTTTAGGGTCCAGGTGAGGGTACGGCAACGCTTTAGGGGGAGCGTGCGTGTGAGGGCGCGGGTTAGTGTTAGCGTACGGGTTAGGATTAGGGGACGGGTGAGGGTCAGGCTTCGGGGAAGGGTTAGGATTAGGGTTCGGGCTAGGGTTAGGGTTAGGGGACGGGGACGGTTTAGGGTCCAGGTGAGGGTACGGCAACGCTTTAGGGGGAGCGTGCGTGTGAGGGCGCGGGTTAGTGTTCGCGTACGGGTTACGATTAGGGGACGGGTGAGGGTCAGGCTTCGGGGAAGGGTTAGGGTTAGGGTTCGGGCTAGGGTTAGGGTTAGGGGACGGGGACGGTTTAGGGTCCAGGTGAGGGTACGGCAACGCTTTAGGGGGAGCGTGCGTGTGAGGGCGCGGGTTAGTGTTCGCGTACGGGTTAGGATTAGGGCACGGGTGAGGGTCAGGCTTCGGGGAAGGGTTAGGGTTAGGGTTCGGGCTAGGGTTAGGGTTAGGGGACGGGGACGGTTTAGGGTCCAGGTGAGGGTACGGCAACGCTTTAGGGGGAGCGTGCGTGTGAGGGCGCGGGTTAGTGTTAGCGTACGGGTTAGGATTAGGGGACGGGTGAGGGTCAGGCTTCGGGGAAGGTTTAGGGTTAGGGTTCGGGCTAGGGTTAGGATTAGGGGACGGGGACGGTTTAGGGTCCAGGTGAGGGTACGGCAACGCTTTAGGGGGAGCGTGCGTGTGAGGGCGCGGGTTAGTGTTAGCGTACCGGTTAGGATTAGGGCACGGGTGAGGGTCAGGCTTCGGGGAAGGGTTAGGGTTAGGGTTCGGGCTAGGGTTAGGGTTAGGGGACGGGGACGGTTTAGGGTCCAGGTGAGGGTACGGCAACGCTTTAGGGGGAGCGTGCGTGTGAGGGCGCGGGTTAGTGTTAGCGTACGGGTTAGGATTAGGGGACGGGTGAGGGTCAGGATTCGGGGAAGGGTTAGGGTTAGGGTTCGGGCTAGGGTTAGGGTTAGGGGACGGGGACGGTTTAGGGTCCAGGTGAGGGTACGGCAACGCTTTAGGGGGAGCGTGCGTGTGAGGGCGCGGGTTAGTGTTAGTGTACGGGTTAGGATTAGGGCAAGGGTGAGGGTCAGGCTTCGGGGAAGGGTTAGGGTTAGGGTTCGGGCTAGGGTTAGGGTTAGGGGACGGGGACGATTTAGGGTCCAGGTGAGGGTACGGCAACGCTTTAGGGGGAGCGTGCGTGTGAGGGCGCGGGTTAGTGTTAGCGTACGGGTTAGGATTAGGGGACGGGTGAGGGTCAGGCTTCGGGGAAGGGTTAGGGTTAGGGTTCGGGCTAGGGTTAGGGTTAGGGGACGGGGACGGTTTAGGGTCCAGGTGAGGGTACGGCAACGCTTTAGGGGGAGCGTGCGTGTGAGGGCGCGGGTTAGTGTTAGCGTACGGGTTAGGATTAGGGCACGGGTGAGGGTCAGGCTTCGGGGAAGGGTTAGGGTTAGGGTTCGGGCTAGGGTTAGGGTTAGGGGACGGGGACGGTTTAGGGTCCAGGTGAGGGTACGGCAACGCTTTAGGGGGAGCGTGCGTGTGAGGGCGCGGGTTAGTGTTAGCGTACGGGTTAGGATTAGGGCACGGTTGAGGGTCAGGCTTCGGGGAAGGGTTAGGGTTAGGGTTCGGGCTAGGGTTAGGGTTAGGGGACGGGGACGGTTTAGGGTCCAGGTGAGGGTACGGCAACGCTTTAGGGGGAGCGTGCGTGTGAGGGCGCGGGTTAGTGTTAGCGTACGTGTTAGGATTAGGGCACGGGTGAGGGTCAGGCTTCGGGGAAGGGTTAGGGTTAGGGTTCGGGCTAGGGTTAGGGTTAGGGGACGGGGACGGTTTAGGGTCCAGGTGAGGGTACGGCAACGCTTTAGGGGGAGCGTGCGTGTGAGGGCGCGGGTTAGTGTTAGCGTACGGGTTAGGATTAGGGGACGGGTGAGGGTCAGGCTTCGGGGAAGGGTTAGGATTAGGGTTCGGGCTAGGGTTAGGGTTAGGGGACGGGGACGGTTTAGGGTCCAGGTGAGGGTACGGCAACGCTTTAGGGGGAGCGTGCGTGTGAGGGCGCGGGTTAGTGTTCGCGTACGGGTTACGATTAGGGGACGGGTGAGGGTCAGGCTTCGGGGAAGGGTTAGGGTTAGGGTTCGGGCTAGGGTTAGGGTTAGGGGACGGGGACGGTTTAGGGTCCAGGTGAGGGTACGGCAACGCTTTAGGGGGAGCGTGCGTGTGAGGGCGCGTGTTAGTGTTCGCGTACGGGTTAGGATTAGGGCACGGGTGAGGGTCAGGCTTCGGGGAAGGGTTAGGGTTAGGGTTCGGGCTAGGGTTAGGGTTAGGGGACGGGGACGGTTTAGGGTCCAGGTGAGGGTACGGCAACGCTTTAGGGGGAGCGTGCGTGTGAGGGCGCGGGTTAGTGTTAGCGTACGGGTTAGGATTAGGGGACGGGTGAGGGTCAGGCTTCGGGGAAGGTTTAGGGTTAGGGTTCGGGCTAGGGTTAGGGGACGGGGACGGGGACGGTTTAGGGTCCAGGTGAGGGTACGGCAACGCTTTAGGGGGAGCGTGCGTGTGAGGGCGCGGGTTAGTGTTAGCGTACGGGTTAGGATTAGGGCACGGGTGAGGGTCAGGCTTCGGGGAAGGGTTAGGGTTAGGGTTCGGTCTAGGGTTAGGGTTAGGGGACGGGGACGGTTTAGGGTCCAGGTGAGGGTACGGCAACGCTTTAGGGGGAGCGTGCGTGTGAGGGCGCGGGTTAGTGTTAGCGTACGGGTTAGGATTAGGGGACGGGTGAGGGTCAGGATTCGGGGAAGGGTTAGGGTTAGGGTTCGGGCTAGGGTTAGGGTTAGGGGACGGGGACGGTTTAGGGTCCAGGTGAGGGTACGGCAACGCTTTAGGGGGAGCGTGCGTGTGAGGGCGCGGGTTAGTGTTAGCGTACGGGTTAGGATTAGGGCAAGGGTGAGGGTCAGGCTTCGGGGAAGGGTTAGGGTTAGGGTTCGGGCTAGGGTTAGGGTTAGGGGACGGGGACGGTTTAGGGTCCAGGTGAGGGTACGGCAACGCTTTCGGGGGAGCGTGCGTGTGAGGGCGCGGGTTAGTGTTAGCGTACGGGTTAGGATTAGGGGACGGGTGAGGGTCAGGCTTCGGGGAAGGGTTAGGGTTAGGGTTCGGGCTAGGGTTAGGGTTAGGGGACGGGGACGGTTTAGGGTCCAGGTGAGGGTACGGCAACGCTTTAGGGGGAGCGTGCGTGTGAGGGCGCGGGTTAGTGTTAGCGTACAGGTTAGGATTAGGGGACGGGTGAGGGTCAGGCTTCGGGGAAGGGTTAGGGTTAGGGTTCGGGCTAGGGTTAGGGTTAGGGGACGGGGACGGTTTAGGGTCCAGGTGAGGGTACGGCAACGCTTTAGGGGGAGCGTGCGTGTGAGGGCGCGGGTTAGTGTTAGCGTACGGGTTAGGATTAGGGCACGGGTGAGGGTCAGGCTTCGGGGAAGGGTTAGGGTTAGGGTTCGGGCTAGGGTTAGGGTTAGGGGACGGGGACGGTTTAGGGTCCAGGTGACGGTACGGCAACGCTTTAGGGGGAGCGTGCATGTGAGGGCGCGGGTTAGTGTTAGCGTACGGGTTAGGATTAGGGCACGGTTGAGGGTCAGGCTTCGGGGAAGGGTTAGGGTTAGGGTTCGGGCTAGGGTTAGGGTTAGGGGACGGGGACGGTTTAGGGTCCAGGTGAGGGTACGGCAACGCTTTAGGGGGAGCGTGCGTGTGAGGGCGCGTGTTAGTGTTAGCGTACGTGTTAGGATTAGGGCACGGGTGAGGGTCAGGCTTCGGGGAAGGGTTAGGGTGAGGGTTCGGGCTAGGGTTAGGGTTAGGGGACGGGGACGGTTTAGGGTCCAGGTGAGGGTACGGCAACGCTTTAGGGGAAGCGTGCGTGTGAGGGCGCGGGTTAGTGTTAGCGTACGGGTTAGGATTAGGGGACGGGTGAGGGTCAGGCTTCGGGGAAGGGTTAGGGTTAGGGTTCGGGCTAGGGTTAGGGTTAGGGGACGGGGACGGTTTAGGGTCCAGGTGAGGGTACGGAAACGCTTTAGGGGGAGCGTGCGTGTGAGGGCGCGGGTTAGTGTTAGCGTACGGGTTAGGATTAGGGCACGGGTGAGGGTCAGGCTTCGGGGAAGGGTTAGGGTTAGGGTTCGGGCTAGGGTTAGGGTTAGGGGACGGGGACGGTTTAGGGTCCAGGTGAGGGTACGGCAACGCTTTAGGGGGAGCGTGCGTGTGAGGGCGCGGGTTAGTGTTAGCGTACGGGTTAGGATTAGGGGACGGGTGAGGGTCAGGCTTCGGGGAAGGGTTAGGGTTAGGGTTCGGGCTAGTGTTAGTGTTAGGGGACGGGGACGGTTTAGGGTCCAGGTGAGGGTACGGCAACGCTTTAGGGGGAGCGTGCGTGTGAGGGCGCGGGTTAGTGTTAGCGTACGTGTTAGGATTAGGGGACGGGTGAGGGTCAGGCTTCGGGGAAGGGTTAGGGTTAGGGTTCGGGCTAGGGTTAGGGTTAGGGGACGGGGACGGTTCAGGGTCCAGGTGAGGGTACGGCAACGCTTTAGGGGGAGCGTGCGTGTGAGGGCGCGGGTTAGTGTTAGCGTACGGGTTAGGATTAGGGCAAGGGTGAGGGTCAGGCTTCGGGGAAGGGTTAGGGTTAGTGTTCGGGCTAGGGTTAGGGTTAGGGGACGGGGACGGTTTAGGGTCCAGGTGAGGGTACGGCAAAGCTTTAGGGGGAGCGTGCGTGTGAGGGCGCGGGTTAGTGTTAGCGTACGGTTTAGGATTAGGGGACGGTTGAGGGTCAGGCTTCGGGGAAGGGTTAGGGTTAGGGTTCGGGCTAGGGTTAGGGTTAGGGGACGGGGACGGTTTAGGGTCCAGGTGAGGGTATGGCAACGGTTTAGGGGGAGCGTGCGTGTGAGGGCGCGGGTTAGTGTTAGCGTACGGGTTAGGATTAGGGCACGTGTGAGGGTCAGGCTTCGGGGAAGGGTTAGGGTTAGGGTTCGGGCTAGGGTTAGGGTTAGGGTACGGGGACGGTTTAGGGTCCAGGTGAGGGTACGGCAACGCTTTAGGGGGAGCGTGCGTGTGAGGGCGCGGGTTAGTGTTAGCGTACGGGTTAGGATTAGGGCACGGGTGAGGGTCAGGCTTCGGGGAAGGGTTAGGGTTAGGGTTCGGGCTAGGGTTAGGGTTAGGGGACGGGGACGGTTTAGGGTCCAGGTGAGGGTACGGCAACGCTTTAGGGGGAGCGTGCGTGTGAGGGCGCGGGTTAGTGTTAGCGTACGGTTTAGGATTAGGGGACGGTTGAGGGTCAGGCTTCGGGGAAGGGTTAGGGTTAGGGTTCGGGCTAGGGTTAGGGTTAGGGGACGGGGACGGTTTAGGGTCCAGGTGAGGGTACGGCAACGCTTTAGGGGGAGCGTGCGTGTGAGGGCGCGGGTTAGTGTTAGCGTACGTGTTAGGATTAGGGCACGGGTGAGGGTCAGGCTTCGGGGAAGGGTTAGGGTTAGGGTTCGGGCTAGGGTTAGGGTTAGGGGACGGGGACAGTTTAGGGTCCAGGTGAGGGTACGGCAACGCTTTAGGGGAACCGTGCGTGTGAGGGCGCGGGTTAGTGTTAGCGTACGGGTTAGGATTAGGGGACGGGTGAGGGTCAGGCTTCGGGGAAGGGTTAGGGTTAGGGTTCGGGCTAGGGTTAGGGTTAGGGGACGGGGACGGTTTAGGGTCCAGGTGAGGGTACGGCAACGCTTTAGGGGGAGCGTGCGTGTGAGGGCGCGGGTTAGTGTTCGCGTACGGGTTAGGATTAGGGGACGGGTGAGGGTCAGGCTTCGGGGAAGGGTTAGGGTTAGGGTTCGGGCTAGGGTTAGGGTTAGGGGACGGGGACGGTTTAGGGTCCAGGTGAGGGTACGGCAACGCTTTAGGGGGAGCGTGCGTGTGAGGGCGCGGGTTAGTGTTAGCGTACGGGTTAGGATTAGGGGACGGGTGAGGGTCAGGCTTCGGGGAAGGTTTAGGGTTAGGGTTCGGGCTAGGGTTAGGGTTAGGGGACGGGGACGGTTTAGGGTCCAGGTGAGGGTACGGCAACGCTTTAGGGCGAGCGTGCGTGTGAGGGCGCGGGTTAGTGTTAGCGTACCGGTTAGGATTAGGGCACGGGTGAGGGTCAGGCTTCGGGGAAGGGTTAGGGTTAGGGTTCGGGCTAGGGTTAGGGTTAGGGGAAGGGGACGGTTTAGGGTCCAGGTGAGGGTACGGCAACGCTTTAGGGGGAGCGTGCGTGTGAGGGCGCGGGTTAGTGTTAGCGTACGGGTTAGGATTAGGGGACGGGTGAGGGTCAGGATTCGGGGAAGGGTTAGGGTTAGGGTTCGGGCTAGGGTTAGGGTTAGGGGACGGGGACGGTTTAGGGTCCAGGTGAGGGTACGGCAACGCTTTAGGGGGAGCGTGCGTGTGAGGGCGCGGGTTAGTGTTAGCGTACGGGTTAGGATTAGGGCAAGGGTGAGGGTCAGGCTTCGGCGAAGGGTTAGGGTTAGGGTTCGGGCTAGGGTTAGGGTTAGGGGACGGGGACGGTTTAGGGTCCAGGTGAGGGTACGGCAACGCTTTAGGGGGAGCGTGCGTGTGAGGGCGCGGGTTAGTGTTAGCGTACGGGTTAGGATTAGGGGACGGGTGAGGGTCAGGCTTCGGGGAAGGGTTAGGGTTAGGGTTCGGGCTAGGGTTAGGGTTAGGGGACAGGGACGGTTTAGGGTCCAGGTGAGGGTACGGCAACGCTTTAGGGGGAGCGTGCGTGTGAGGGCGCGGGTTAGTGTTAGCGTACGTGTTAGGATTAGGGCACGGGTGAGGGTCAGGCTTCGGGGAAGGGTTAGGGTTAGGGTTCGGGCTAGGGTTAGGGTTAGGGGACGGGGACGGTTTAGGGTCCAGGTGAGGGTACGGCAACGCTTTAGGGGATGCGGGCGTGTGAGGGCGCGGGTTAGTGTTAGCGTACGGGTTAGGATTAGGGGACGGGTGAGGGTCAAGCTTCGGGGAAGGGTTAGGGTTAGGGTTCGGGCTAGGGTTAGGGTTAGGGGACGGGGACGGTTTAGGGTCCAGGTGAGGGTACGGCAACGCTTTAGGGGGAGCGTGCGTGTGAGGGCGCGGGTTAGTGTTAGCGTACGGGTTAGGATTAGGGCACGGGTTAGGGTCAGGCTTCGGGCAAGGGTTAGGGTTAGGGTTCTGGCTAGGGTTAGGGTTAGGGGACGGGGACGGTTTAGGGTCCAGGTGAGGGTACGGCAACGCTTTAGGGGGAGCGTGCGTGTGAGGGCGCGGGTTAGTGTTAGCGTACGGGTTAGGATTAGGGGACGGGTGAAGGTCAGGCTTCGGGGAAGGGTTAGGGTTAGGGTTCGGGCTAGGGTTAGGGTTAGGGGACGGGGACGGTTTAGGGTCCAGGTGAGGGTACGGCAGCGCTTTACTGGGAGCGTGCGTGTGAGGGCGTGGGTTAGTTTTAGCGTACGAGTTAGGATTAGGGGAAGGGTGAGGGTCAGGCTTCGGGGAAGGGTTAGGGTTAGGGTTCGGGCTAGGGTTAGGGTTAGGGGACGGGGACGGTTTAGGGTCCAGGTGAGGGTACGGCAACGCTTTAGGGGGAGCGTGCGTGTGAGGGCGCGGGTTAGTGTTAGCGTACGGGTTAGGATTAGGGCACGGGTGAGGGTCAGGCGTCGGGGAAGGGTTAGGGTTATGGTTCGGGCTAGGGTTAGGGTTAGGGGACGGGGACGGTTTAGGGTCCAGGTGAGGGTACGGCAACGCTTTAGGGGGAGCGTGCGTGTGAGGGCGCGGGTTAGTGTTAGCGTACGGGTTAGGATTAGGGGACGGGTGAGGGTCAGGCTTCGGGGAAGGGTTAGGGATAGGGTTCGGGCTAGTGTTAGGGTTAGGGGACGGGGACGGTTTAGGGTCCAGGTGAGGGTACGGCAACGCTTTAGGGGGAGCGTGCGTGTGAGGGCGCGGGTTAGTGTTAGCGTACGTGTTAGGATTAGGGGACGGGTGAGGGTCAGGCTTCGGGGAAGGGTTAGGGTTAGGGTTCGGGCTAGGGTTAGGGTTAGGGGACGGGGACGGTTTAGGGTCCAGGTGAGGGTACGGCAACGCTTTAGGGGGAGCGTGCGTGTGAGGGCGCGGGTTAGTGTTAGCGTACGGGTTAGGATTAGGGGACGGGTGAGGGTCAGGCTTCGGGGAAGGGTTAGGGTTAGGGTTCGGGCTAGGGTTAGGGTTAGGGGACGGGGACGGTTTAGGGTCCAGGTGAGGGTACGGCAACGCTTTAGGGGGAGCGTGCGTGTGAGGGCGCGGGTTAGTGTTCGCGTACGGGTTAGGATTAGGGGACGGGTGAGGGTCAGGCTTCGGGGAAGGGTTAGGGTTAGGGTTCGGGCTAGGGTTAGGGTTAGGGGACGGGGACGGTTTAGGGTCCAGGTGAGGGTACGGCAACGCTTTAGGGGGAGCGTGCGTGTGAGGGCGCGGGTTAGTGTTAGCGTACGGGTTAGGATTAGGGGACGGGTGAGGGTCAGGCTTCGGGGAAGGTTTAGGGTTAGGGTTCGGGCTAGGGTTAGGGTTAGGGGACGGGGACGGTTTAGGGTCCAGGTGAGGGTACGGCAACGCTTTAGGGCGAGCGTGCGTGTGAGGGCGCGGGTTAGTGTTAGCGTACCGGTTAGGATTAGGGGACGGGTGAGGGTCAGGCTTCGGGGAAGGGTTAGGGTTAGGGTTCGGGCTAGGGTTAGGGTTAGGGGACGGGGACGGTTTAGGGTCCAGGTGAGGGTACGGCAACGCTTTAGGGGGAGCGTGCGTGTGAGGGCGCGGGTTAGTGTTCGCGTACGGGTTAGGATTAGGGGACGGGTGAGGGTCAGGCTTCGGGGAAGGGTTAGGGTTAGGGTTCGGGCTAGGGTTAGGGTTAGGGGACGGGGACGGTTTAGGGTCCAGGTGAGGGTACGGCAACGCTTTAGGGGGAGCGTGCGTGTGAGGGCGCGGGTTAGTGTTAGCGTACGGGTTAGGATTAGGGGACGGGTGAGGGTCAGGCTTCGGGGAAGGTTTAGGGTTAGGGTTCGGGCTAGGGTTAGGGTTAGGGGACGGGGACGGTTTAGGGTCCAGGTGAGGGTACGGCAACGCTTTAGGGCGAGCGTGCGTGTGAGGGCGCGGGTTAGTGTTAGCGTACGGGTTAGGATTAGGGGACGGGTGAGGGTCAGGCTTCGGGGAAGGGTTAGGGTTAGGGTTCGGGCTAGGGTTAGGGTTAGGGGACGGGGACGGTTTAGGGTCCAGGTGAGGGTACGGCAACGCTTTAGGGGGAGCGTGCGTGTGAGGGCGCGGGTTAGTGTTCGCGTACGGGTTAGGATTAGGGGACGGGTGAGGGTCAGGCTTCGGGGAAGGGTTAGGGTTAGGGTTCGGGCTAGGGTTAGGGTTAGGGGACGGGGACGGTTTAGGGTCCAGGTGAGGGTACGGCAACGCTTTAGGGGGAGCGTGCGTGTGAGGGCGCGGGTTAGTGTTAGCGTACGGGTTAGGATTAGGGGACGGGTGAGGGTCAGGCTTCGGGGAAGGTTTAGGGTTAGGGTTCGGGCTAGGGTTAGGGTTAGGGGACGGGGACGGTTTAGGGTCCAGGTGAGGGTACGGCAACGCTTTAGGGCGAGCGTGCGTGTGAGGGCGCGGGTTAGTGTTAGCGTACCGGTTAGGATTAGGGCACGGGTGAGGGTCAGGCTTCGGGGAAGGGTTAGGGTTAGGGTTCGGGCTAGGGTTAGGGTTAGGGGAAGGGGACGGTTTAGGGTCCAGGTGAGGGTACGGCAACGCTTTAGGGGGAGCGTGCGTGTGAGGGCGCGGGTTAGTGTTAGCGTACGGGTTAGGATTAGGGGACGGGTGAGGGTCAGGATTCGGGGAAGGGTTAGGGTTAGGGTTCGGGCTAGGGTTAGGGTTAGGGGACGGGGACGGTTTAGGGTCCAGGTGAGGGTACGGCAACGCTTTAGGGGGAGCGTGCGTGTGAGGGCGCGGGTTAGTGTTAGCGTACGGGTTAGGATTAGGGCAAGGGTGAGGGTCAGGCTTCGGCGAAGGGTTAGGGTTAGGGTTCGGGCTAGGGTTAGGGTTAGGGGACGGGGACGGTTTAGGGTCCAGGTGAGGGTACGGCAACGCTTTAGGGGGAGCGTGCGTGTGAGGGCGCGGGTTAGTGTTAGCGTACGGGTTAGGATTAGGGGACGGGTGAGGGTCAGGCTTCGGGGAAGGGTTAGGGTTAGGGTTCGGGCTAGGGTTAGGGTTAGGGGACAGGGACGGTTTAGGGTCCAGGTGAGGGTACGGCAACGCTTTAGGGGGAGCGTGCGTGTGAGGGCGCGGGTTAGTGTTAGCGTACGTGTTAGGATTAGGGCACGGGTGAGGGTCAGGCTTCGGGGAAGGGTTAGGGTTAGGGTTCGGGCTAGGGTTAGGGTTAGGGGACGGGGACGGTTTAGGGTCCAGGTGAGGGTACGGCAACGCTTTAGGGGATGCGGGCGTGTGAGGGCGCGGGTTAGTGTTAGCGTACGGGTTAGGATTAGGGGACGGGTGAGGGTCAAGCTTCGGGGAAGGGTTAGGGTTAGGGTTCGGGCTAGGGTTAGGGTTAGGGGACGGGGACGGTTTAGGGTCCAGGTGAGGGTACGGCAACGCTTTAGGGGGAGCGTGCGTGTGAGGGCGCGGGTTAGTGTTAGCGTACGGGTTAGGATTAGGGCACGGGTTAGGGTCAGGCTTCGGGCAAGGGTTAGGGTTAGGGTTCTGGCTAGGGTTAGGGTTAGGGGACGGGGACGGTTTAGGGTCCAGGTGAGGGTACGGCAACGCTTTAGGGGGAGCGTGCGTGTGAGGGCGCGGGTTAGTGTTAGCGTACGGGTTAGGATTAGGGGACGGGTGAAGGTCAGGCTTCGGGGAAGGGTTAGGGTTAGGGTTCGGGCTAGGGTTAGGGTTAGGGGACGGGGACGGTTTAGGGTCCAGGTGAGGGTACGGCAGCGCTTTACTGGGAGCGTGCGTGTGAGGGCGTGGGTTAGTTTTAGCGTACGAGTTAGGATTAGGGGAAGGGTGAGGGTCAGGCTTCGGGGAAGGGTTAGGGTTAGGGTTCGGGCTAGGGTTAGGGTTAGGGGACGGGGACGGTTTAGGGTCCAGGTGAGGGTACGGCAACGCTTTAGGGGGAGCGTGCGTGTGAGGGCGCGGGTTAGTGTTAGCGTACGGGTTAGGATTAGGGCACGGGTGAGGGTCAGGCGTCGGGGAAGGGTTAGGGTTATGGTTCGGGCTAGGGTTAGGGTTAGGGGACGGGGACGGTTTAGGGTCCAGGTGAGGGTACGGCAACGCTTTAGGGGGAGCGTGCGTGTGAGGGCGCGGGTTAGTGTTAGCGTACGGGTTAGGATTAGGGGACGGGTGAGGGTCAGGCTTCGGGGAAGGGTTAGGGATAGGGTTCGGGCTAGTGTTAGGGTTAGGGGACGGGGACGGTTTAGGGTCCAGGTGAGGGTACGGCAACGCTTTAGGGGGAGCGTGCGTGTGAGGGCGCGGGTTAGTGTTAGCGTACGTGTTAGGATTAGGGGACGGGTGAGGGTCAGGCTTCGGGGAAGGGTTAGGGTTAGGGTTCGGGCTAGGGTTAGGGTTAGGGGACGGGGACGGTTTAGGGTCCAGGTGAGGGTACGGCAACGCTTTAGGGGGAGCGTGCGTGTGAGGGCGCGGGTTAGTGTTAGCGTACGGGTTAGGATTAGGGGACGGGTGAGGGTCAGGCTTCGGGGAAGGGTTAGGGTTAGGGTTCGGGCTAGGGTTAGGGTTAGGGGACGGGGACGGTTTAGGGTCCAGGTGAGGGTACGGCAACGCTTTAGGGGGAGCGTGCGTGTGAGGGCGCGGGTTAGTGTTACCGTACGGGTTAGGATTAGGGGACGGGTGAGGGTCAGGCTTCGGGGAAGGGTTAGGGTTAGGGTTCGGGCTAGGGTTAGGGTTAGGGGACGGGGACGGTTTAGGGTCCAGGTGAGGGTATGGCAACGGTTTAGGGGGAGCGTGCGTGTGAGGGCGTGGGTTAGTGTTAGCGTACGAGTTAGGATTAGGGCACGGGTGAGGGTCAGGCTTCGGGGAAGGGTTAGGGTTAGGGTTCGGGCTAGGGTTAGGGTTAGGGGACGGGGACGGTTTAGGGTCCAGGTGAGGGTACGGCAACGCTTTAGGGGGAGCGTGCGTGTGAGGGCGCGGGTTAGTGTTAGCGTACGGGTTAGGATTAGGGCACGGGTGAGGGTCAGGCGTCGGGGAAGTGTTAGGGTTAGGGTTCGGGCTAGGGTTAGGGTTAGGGGACGGGGACGGTTTAGGGTCCAGGTGAGGGTACGGCAACGCTTTAGGGGGAGCGTGCGTGTGAGGGCGCGGGTTAGTGTTAGCGTACGGGTTAGGATTAGGGGACGGGTGAGGGTCAGGCTTCAGGGAAGGGTTAGGGTTAGGGTTCGGGCTAGGGTTAGGGTTAGGGGACGGGGACGGTTTAGGGTCCAGGTGAGGGTACGGCAACGCTTTAGGGGGAGCGTGCGTGTGAGGGCGCGGGTTAGTGTTAGCGTACGTGTTAGGATTAGGGGACGGGTGAGGGTCAGGCTTCGGGGAAGGGTTAGGGTTAGGGTTCGGGCTAGGGTTAGGGTTAGGGGACGGGGACGGTTTAGGGTCCAGGTGAGGGTACGGCAACGCTTTAGGGGGAGCGTGCGTGTGAGGGCGCGGGTTAGTGTTAGCGTACGGGTTAGGATTAGGGGACGGGTGAGGGTCAGGCTTCGGGGAAGGGTTAGGGTTAGGGTTCGGGCTAGGGTTAGGGTTAGGGGACGGGGACGGTTTAGGGTCCAGGTGAGGGTACGGCAACGCTTTAGGGGGAGCGTGCGTGTGAGGGCGCGGGTTAGTGTTAGCGTACGGTTTAGGATTAGTGGACGGTTGAGGGTCAGGCTTCGGGGAAGGGTTAGGGTTAGGGTTTGGGCTAGGGTTAGGGTTAGGGGACGGGGACGGTTTAGGGTCCAGGTGAGGGTACGGCAACGCTTTAGGGGGAGCGTGCGTGTGAGGGCGCGGGTTAGTGTTAGCGTACGTGTTAGGATTAGGGCACGGGTTAGGGTCAGGCTTCTGGGAAGGGTTAGGGTTAGGGTTCGGGCTAGGGTTAGGGTTAGGGGACGGGGACAGTTTAGGGTCCAGGTGAGGGTACAGCAACGCTTTAGGGGAAGCGTGCGTGTGAGGGCGTGTGTTAGTGTTAGCGTACGGGTTAGGATTAGGGGATGGGTGAGGGTCAGGCTTCGGGGAAGGGTTAGGGTTAGGGTTCGGGCTAGGGTTAGGGTTAGGGGACGGGGACGGTTTAGGGTCCAGGTGAGGGTACGGCAACGCTTTAGGGGGAGCGTGCGTGTGAGGGCTCGGGTTAGTGTTAGCGTACGGGTTAGGATTAGGGCACGGGTTAGGGTCAGGCTTCGGGCAAGGTTTAGGGCTGGGTTCGGGCTAGGGTTAGGGTTAGGGGACGGGGACGGTTTAGGGTCCAGGTGAGGGTACGGCAACGCTTTAGGGGGAGCGTGCGTGTGAGGGCGCGGGTTAGTGTTAGCGTACGGGTTAGGATTAGGGGACGGGTGAGTGTCAGGCTTCGGGGAAGGGTTAGGGTTAGGGTTCGGGCTAGGGTTAGGGTTAGGGGACGGGGACGGTTTAGGGTCCAGGTGAGGGTACGGCAACGCTTTAGGGGGAGCGTGCGTGTGAGGGCGCGGGTTAGTGTTAGCGTACGGGTTAGGATTAGGGCACGGGTGAGGGTCAGGCTTCGGGGAAGGGTTAGGGTTAGGGTTCGGGCTAGGGTTAGGGTTAGGGGACGGGGACGGTTTAGGGTCCAGGTGAGGGTACGGCAACGCTTTAGGGGGAGCGTGCGTGTGAGGGCGCGGGTTAGTGTTAGCGTACGGGTTAGGATTAGGGGACGGGTGAGGGTCAAGCTTCGGGGAAGTGTTAGGGTTAGGGTTCGGGCTAGGGTTAGGGTTAGGGGACGGGGACGGTTTAGGGTCCAGGTGAGGGTACGGCAACGCTTTAGGGGGAGCGTGCGTGTGAAGGCGCGGGTTAGTGTTAGCGTACGGGTTAGGATTAGGGTACGGGTGAGGGTCAGGCTTCGGGGAAGGGTTAGGGTTAGGGTTCGGGCTAGGGTTAGGGGACGGGGACGGTTTAGGGTCCAGGTGAGGGTATGGCAACGCTTTAGGGGGAGCGTGCGTGTGAGGGCGTGGGTTAGTGTTAGCGTACGGGTTAGGATTAGGGGACGGGTGAGGGTCAGGCTTCGGGGAAGGGTTAGGGTTAGGGTTCGGGCTAGGGTTAGGGTTAGGGGACGGGGACGGTTTAGGGTCCAGGTGAGGGTACGGCAACGCTTTAGGGGGAGCGTGCGTGTGAGGGCGCGGGTTAGTGTTAGCGTACGGGTTAGGATTAGGGCACGGGTGAGGGTCAGGCTTCGGGGAAGGGTTAGGGTTAGGGTTCGGGCTAGGGTTAGGGTTAGGGGACGGGGACGGTTTAGGGTCCAGGTGAGGGTACGGCAACGCTTTAGGGGGAGCGTGCGTGTGAGGGCGCGGGTTAGTGTTAGCGTACGGGTTAGGATTAGGGCACGGTTGAGGGTCAGGCTTCGGGGAAGGGTTAGGGTTAGGGTTCGGGCTAGGGTTAGGGTTAGGGGACGGGGACGGTTTAGGGTCCAGGTGAGGGTACGGCAACGCTTTAGGGGGAGCGTGCGTGTGAGGGCGCGGGTTAGTGTTAGCGTACGTGTTAGGATTAGGGCACGGGTGAGGGTCAGGCTTCGGGGAAGGGTTAGGGTTAGGGTTCGGGCTAGGGTTAGGGTTAGAGGACGGGGAAGGTTTAGGGTCCAGGTGAGGGTACGGCAACGCTTTAGGGGAAGCGTGCGTGTGAGGGCGCGGGTTAGTGTTAGCGTACGGGTTAGGATTAGGGGACGGGTGAGGGTCAGGCTTCGGGGAAGGGTTAGGGTTAGGGTTCGGGCTAGGGTTAGGGTTAGGGGACGGGGACGGTTTAGGGTCCAGGTGAGGGTACGGCAACGCTTTAGGGGGAGCGTGCGTGTGAGGGCGCGGGTTAGTGTTAGCGTACGGGTTAGGATTAGGGCACGGGTTAGGGTCAGGCTTCGGGCAAGGGTTAGGGTTAGGGTTCGGGCTAGGGTTAGGGTTAGGGGACGGGGACGGTTTAGGGTCCAGGTGAGGGTACGGCAACGCTTTAGGGGGAGCGTGCGTGTGAGGGCGCGGGTTAGTGTTAGCGTACGGGTTAGGATTAGGGGACGGGTGAGGGTCAGGCTTCGGGGAAGGGTTAGGGTTAGGGTTCGGGCTAGGGTTAGGGTTAGGGGACGGGGACGGTTTAGGGTCCAGGTGAGGGTACGGCAGCGCTTTACGGGGAGCGTGCGTGTGAGGGCGTGGGTTAGTTTTAGCGTACGAGTTAGGATTAGGGGAAGGGTGAGGGTCAGGCTTCGGGGAAGGGTTAGGGTTAGGGTTCGGGCTAGGGTTAGGGTTAGGGGACGGGGACGGTTTAGGGTCCAGGTGAGGGTACGGCAACGCTTTAGGGGGAGCGTGCGTGTGAGGGCGTGGGTTAGTGTTAGCGTACGGGTTAGGATTAGGGCACGGGTGAGGGTCAGGCTTCGGGGAAGGGTTAGGGTTAGGGTTCGGGCTAGGGTTAGGGTTAGGAGACGGGGACGGTTTAGGGTCCAGGTGAGGGTACGGCAACGCTTTAGGGGGAGCGTGCATGTGAGGGCGCGGGTTAGTGTTAGCGTACGGGTTAGGATTAGGGGACGGGTGAGGGTCAGGCTTCGGGGAAGGGTTAGGGTTAGGGTTCGGGCTAGGGTTAGGGTTAGGGGACGGGGACGGTTTAGGGTCCAGGTGAGGGTATGGCAACGGTTTAGGGGGAGCGTGCGTGTGAGGGCGTGGGTTAGTGTTAGCGTACGGGTTAGGATTAGGGGACGGGTGAGGGTCAGGCTTCGGGGAAGGGTTAGGGTTAGGGTTCGGGCTAGGGTTAGGGTTAGGGGACGGGGACGGTTTAGGGTCCAGGTGAGGGTACGGCAATGCTTTAGGGGGAGCGTGCGTGTGAGAGCGCGGGTTAGTGTTAGCGTACGGGTTAGGATTAGGGCACGGGTGAGGGTCAGGCTTCGGGGAAGGGTTAGGGTTAGGGTTCGGGCTAGGGTTAGGGTTAGGGGACGGGGACGGTTTAGGGTCCAGGTGAGGGTACGGCAACGCTTTAGGGGGAGCGTGCGTGTGAGGGCGCGGGTTAGTGTGAGCGTACGGTTTAGGATTAGGTGATGTTTGAGGGTCAGGCTTCGGGGAAGGGTTAGGGTTAGGGTTCGGGCTAGGGTTAGGGTTAGGGGACGGGGACGGTTTAGGGTCCAGGTGAGGGTACGGCAACGCTTTAGGGGGAGCGTGCGTGTGAGGGCGCGGGTTAGTGTTAGCGTACGTGTTAGGATTAGGGCACGGGTGAGGGTCAGGCTTCGGGGAAGGGTTAGGGTTAGGGTTCGGGCTAGGGTTAGGGTTAGGGGACGGGGACGGTTTAGGGTCCAGGTGAGGGTACGGCAGCGCTTTAGGGGGAGTGTGCGTGTGAGGGCGTGGGTTAGTTTTAGCGTACGAGTTAGGATTAGGGGACGGGTGAGGGTCAGGCTTCGGGGAAGGGTTAGGGTTAGGGTTCGGGCTAGGGTTAGGGTTAGGGGACGGGGACGGTTTAGGGTCCAGGTGATGGTACGGCAACGCTTTAGGGGGAGCGTGCGTGTGAGGGCGCGGGTTAGTGTTAGCGTACGGGTTAGGATTAGGGCACGGGTGAGGGTCAGGCTTCGGGGAAGGGTTAGGGTTAGGGTTCGGGCTAGGGTTAGGGTTAGGGGACGGGGACGGTTTAGGGTCCAGGTGAGGGTACGGCAACGCTTTAGGGGGAGCGTGCGTGTGAGGGCACGGGTTAGTGTTAGCGTACGGGTTAGGATTATGGGACGGGTGAGGGTCAGGCTTCGGGGAAGGGTTAGGGTTAGGGTTCGGGCTAGTGTTAGGGTTAGGGGATGGGGACGGTTTAGGGTCCAGGTGAGGGTACGGCAACGCTTTAGGGGGAGCGTGCGTGTGAGGGCGCGGGTTAGTGTTAGCGTACGTGTTAGGATTAGGGGACGGGTGAGGGTCAGGCTTCGGGGAAGGGTTAGGGTTAGGGTTCGGGCTAGGGTTAGGGTTAGGGGACGGGGACGGTTTAGGGTCCAGGTGAGGGTACGGCAACGCTTTAGGGGGAGCGTGCGTGTGAGGGCGCGGGTTAGTGTTAGCGTACGGGTTAGGATTAGGGGACGGGTGAGGGTCAGGCTTCGGGGAAGGGTTAGGGTTAGGGTTCGGGCTAGGGTTAGGGTTAGGGGACGGGGACGGTTTAGGGTCCAGGTGAGGGTACGGCAACGCTTTAGGGGGAGCGTGCGTGTGAGGGCGCGGGTTAGTGTTAGCGTACGGGTTAGGATTAGGGCACGGGTGAGGGTCAGGCTTCGGGGAAGGGTTAGGGTTAGGGTTCGGGCTAGGGTTAGGGTTAGGGGACGGGGACGGTTTAGGGTCCAGGTGAGGGTACGGCAACGCTTTAGGGGGAGCGTGCGTGTGAGGGCGCGGGTTAGTGTTAGCGTACGGGTTAGGATTAGGGGACGGGTGAGGGTCAGGCTTCGGGGAAGGGTTAGGGTTAGGGTTCGGGCTAGGGTTAGGGTTAGGGGACGGGGACGGTTTAGGGTCCAGGTGAGGGTACGGCAACGCTTTAGGGGGAGCGTGCGTGTGAGGGCGCGGGTTAGTGTTAGCGTACGGGTTAGGATTAGGGGACGGGTGAGGGTCAGGCTTCGGGGAAGGGTTAGGGTTAGGGTTCGGGCTAGGGTTAGGGTTAGGGGACGGGGACGGTTTAGGGTCCAGGTGAGGGTACGGCAACGCTTTAGGGGGAGCGTGCGTGTGAGGGCGCGGGTTAGTGTTAGCGTACGGGTTAGGATTAGGGCAAGGGTGAGGGTCAGGCTTCGGGGAAGGGTTAGGGTTAGGGTTCGGGCTAGGGTTAGGGTTAGGGGACGGGGACGGTTTAGGGTCCAGGTGAGGGTATGGCAACGCTTTAGGGGGAGCGTGCGTGTGAGGGCGCGGGTTAGTGTTAGCGTACGGGTTAGGATTAGGGGACGGGTGAGGGTCAGGCTTCGGGGAAGGGTTAGGGTTAGGGTTCGGGCTAGGGTTAGGGTTAGGGGACGGGGACGGTTTAGGGTCCAGGTGAGGGTACGGCAACGCTTTAGGGGGAGCGTGCGTGTGAGGGCGCGGGTTAGTGTTAGCGTACGGGTTAGGATTAGGGGACGGGTGAGGGTCAGGCTTCGGGGATGGGTTAGGGTTAGGGTTCGGGCTAGGGTTAGGGTTAGGGGACGGGGACGGTTTAGGGTCCAGGTGAGGGTACGGCAACGCTTTAGGGGGAGCGTGCGTGTGAGGGCGCGGGTTAGTGTTAGCGTACGGGTTAGGATTAGGGCAAGGGTGAGGGTCAGGCTTCGGGGAAGGGTTAGGGTTAGGGTTCGGGCTAGGGTTAGGGTTAGGGGACGGGGACGGTTTAGGGTCCAGGTGAGGGTATGGCAACGCTTTAGGGGGAGCGTGCGTGTGAGGGCGCGGGTTAGTGTTAGCGTACGGGTTAGGATTAGGGGACGGGTGAGGGTCAGGCTTCGGGGAAGGGTTAGGGTTAGGGTTCGGGCTAGGGTTAGGGTTAGGGGACGGGGACGGTTTAGGGTCCAGGTGAGGGTACGGCAACGCTTTAGGGGGAGCGTGCGTGTGAGGGCGCGGGTTAGTGTTAGCGTACGGGTTAGGATTAGGGGACGGGTGAGGGTCAGGCTTCGGGGAAGGGTTAGGGTTAGGGTTCGGGCTAGGGTTAGGGTTAGGGGACGGGGACGGTTTAGGGTCCAGGTGAGGGTATGGCAACGCTTTAGGGGGAGCGTGCGTGTGAGGGCGCGGGTTAGTGTTAGCGTACGGGTTAGGATTAGGGCACGGGTTAGGGTCACGCTTCGGGCAAGGGTTAGGGTTAGGGTTCGGGCTAGGGTTAGGGTTAGGGGACGGGGACGGTTTAGGGTCCAGGTGAGGGTACGGCAACGCTTTAGGGGGAGCGTGCGTGTGAGGGCGTGGGTTAGTGTTAGCGTACGGGTTAGGATTAGGGGACGGGTGAGGGTCAGGCTTCGGGGAAGGGTTAGGGTTAGGGTTCGGGCTAGGGTTAGGGTTAGGGGACGGGGACGGTTTAGGGTCCAGGTGAGGGTACGGCAGCGCTTTACGGGGAGCGTGCGTGTGAGGGCGTGGGTTAGTTTTAGCGTACGAGTTAGGATTAGGGGAAGGGTGAGGGTCAGACTTCGGGGAAGTGTTAGGGTTAGGGTTCGGGCTAGGGTTAGGGTTAGGGGACGGGGACGGTTTAGGGTCCACGTGAGGGTACGGCAACGCTTTAGGGCGAGCGTGCGTGTGAGGGCGTGGGTTAGTGTTAGCGTACGGGTTAGGATTAGGGCACGGGTGAGGGTCAGGCTTCGGGGAAGGGTTAGGGTTAGGGTTCGGGCTAGGGTTAGGGTTAGGGGACGGGGACGGTTTAGGGTCCAGGTGAGGGTACGGCAACGCTTTAGGGGGAGCGTGCGTGTGAGGGCGCGGGTTAGTGTTAGCGTACGGGTTAGGATTAGGGGACGGGTGAGGGTCAGGCTTCGGGGAAGGGTTAGGGTTAGGGTTCGGGCTAGGGTTAGGGTTAGGGGACGGGGACGGTTTAGGGTCCAGGTGAGGGTATGGCAACGGTTTAGGGGGAGCGTGCGTGTGAGGGCGCGGGTTAGTGTTAGCGTACGGGTTAGGATTAGGGCACGGGTGAGGGTCAGGCTTCGGGGAAGGGTTAGGGTTAGGGTTCGGGCTAGGGTTAGGGTTAGGGGACGGGGACGGTTTAGGGTCCAGGTGAGGGTACGGCAATGCTTTAGGGGGAGCGTGCGTGTGAGAGCGCGGGTTAGTGTTAGCGTACGGGTTAGGATTAGGGCACGGGTGAGGGTCAGGCTTCGGGGAAGGGTTAGGGTTAGGGTTCGGGCTAGGGTTAGGGTTAGGGGACGGGGACGGTTTAGGGTCCAGGTGAGGGTACGGCTACGCTTTAGGGGGAGCGTGCGTGTGAGGGCGCGGGTTAGTGTGAGCGTACGGTTTAGGATTAGGGGATGGTTGAGGGTCAGGCTTCGGGGAAGGGTTAGGGTTAGGGTTCGGGCTAGGGTTAGGGTTAGGGGACGGGGACGGTTTAGGGTCCAGGTGAGGGTACGGCAACGCTTTAGGGGGAGCGTGCGTGTGAGGGCGTGGGTTAGTGTTAGCGTACGGGTTAGGATTAGGGCACGGGTTAGGGTCAGGCTTCGGGCAAGGGTTAGGGTTAGGGTTCGGGCTAGGGTTAGGTTTAAGGGACGGGGACGGTTTAGGGTCCAGGTGAGGGTACGGCAACGCTTTAGGGGGAGCGTGCGTGTGAGGGCGCGGGTTAGTGTTAGCGTACGGGTTAGGATTAGGGGACGGGTGAGGGTCAGGCTTCGGGGAAGGGTTAGGGTTAGGGTTCGGGCTAGGGTTAGGGTTAGGGGACGGGGACGGTTTAGGGTCCAGGTGAGGGTACGGCAGCGCTTTAGGGGGAGTGTGCGTGTGAGGGCGTGGGTTAGTTTTAGCGTACGAGTTAGGATTAGGGGACGGGTGAGGGTCAGGCTTCGGGGAAGGGTTAGGGTTAGGGTTCGGGCTAGGGTTAGGGTTAGGGGACGGGGACGGTTTAGGGTCCAGGTGATGGTACGGCAACGCTTTAGGGGGAGCGTGCGTGTGAGGGCGCGGGTTAGTGTTAGCGTACGAGTTAGGATTAGGGCACGGGTGAGGGTCAGGCTTCGGGGAAGGGTTAGGGTTAGGGTTCGGGCTAGGGTTAGGGTTAGGGTTAGGGGACGGGGACGGTTTAGGGTCCAGGTGAGGGTACGGCAACGCTTTAGGGGGAGCGTGCGTGTGAGGGCGCGGGTTAGTGTTAGCGTACGGGTTAGGATTAGGGGACGGGTGAGGGTCAGGCTTCGGGGAAGGGTTAGGGTTAGGGTTCGGGCTAGTGTTAGGGTTAGGGGACGGGGACGGTTTAGGGTCCAGGTGAGGGTACGGCAACGCTTTAGGGGGAGCGTGCGTGTGAGGGCGCGGGTTAGTGTTAGCGTACGTGTTAGGATTAGGGGACGGGTGAGGGTCAGGCTTCGGGGAAGGGTTAGGGTTAGGGTTCGGGCTAGGGTTAGGGTTAGGGGACGGGGACGGTTTAGGGTCCAGGTGAGTGTACGGCAACGCTTTACGGGGAGCGTGCGTGTGAGGGCGCGGCTTAGTGTTAGCGTACGGGTTAGGATTAGGGGACGGGTGAGGGTCAGGCTTCGGGGAAGGGTTAGGGTTAGGGTTCGGGCTAGGGTTAGGGTTAGGGGACGGGGACGGTTTAGGGTCCAGGTGAGGGTACGGCAACGCTTTAGGGGGAGCGTGCGTGTGAGGGCGCGGGTTAGTGTTAGCGTACGGGTTAGGATTAGGGGACGGGTGAGGGTCAGGCTTCGGGGAAGGGTTAGGGTTAGGGTTCGGGCTAGGGTTAGGGTTAGGGGACGGGGACGGTTTAGGGTCCAGGTGAGGGTACGGCAACGCTTTAGGGGGAGCGTGCGTGTGAGGGCGCGGGTTAGTGTTAGCGTACGGGTTAGGATTAGGGGACGGGTGAGGGTCAGGCTTCGGGGAAGGGTTAGGGTTAGGGTTCGGGCTAGGGTTAGGGTTAGGGGACGGGGACGGTTTAGGGTCCAGGTGAGGGTACGGCAACGCTTTAGGGGGAGCGTGCGTGTGAGGGCGCGGGTTAGTGTTAGCGTACGTGTTAGGATTAGGGGACGGGTGAGGGTCAGGCTTCGGGGAAGGGTTAGGGTTAGGGTTCGGGCTAGGGTTAGGGTTAGGGGACGGGGACGGTTTAGGGTCCAGGTGAGTGTACGGCAGCGCTTTACGGGGAGCGTGCGTGTGAGGGCGTGGGTTAGTTTTAGCGTACGAGTTAGGATTAGGGGAAGGGTGAGGGTCAGACTTCGGGGAAGTGTTAGGGTTAGGGTTCGGGCTAGGGTTAGGGTTAGGGGACGGGGACGGTTTAGGGTCCACGTGAGGGTACGGCAACGCTTTAGGGCGAGCGTGCGTGTGAGGGCGTGGGTTAGTGTTAGCGTACGGGTTAGGATTAGGGCACGGGTGAGGGTCAGGCTTCGGGGAAGGGTTAGGGTTAGGGTTCGGGCTAGGGTTAGGGTTAGGGGACGGGGACGGTTTAGGGTCCAGGTGAGGGTACGGCAACGCTTTAGGGGGAGCGTGCGTGTGAGGGCGCGGGTTAGTGTTAGCGTACGGGTTAGGATTAGGGGACGGGTGAGGGTCAGGCTTCGGGGAAGGGTTAGGGTTAGGGTTCGGGCTAGGGTTAGGGTTAGGGGACGGGGACGGTTTAGGGTCCAGGTGAGGGTATGGCAACGGTTTAGGGGGAGCGTGCGTGTGAGGGCGCGGGTTAGTGTTAGCGTACGGGTTAGGATTAGGGGACGGGTGAGGGTCAGGCTTCGGGGAAGGGTTAGGGTTAGGGTTCGGGCTAGGGTTAGGGTTAGGGGACGGGGACGGTTTAGGGTCCAGGTGAGGGTACGGCAATGCTTTAGGGGGAGCGTGCGTGTGAGAGCGCGGGTTAGTGTTAGCGTACGGGTTAGGATTAGGGCACGGGTGAGGGTCAGGCTTCGGGGAAGGGTTAGGGTTAGGGTTCGGGCTAGGGTTAGGGTTAGGGGACGGGGACGGTTTAGGGTCCAGGTGAGGGTACGGCTACGCTTTAGGGGGAGCGTGCGTGTGAGGGCGCGGGTTAGTGTGAGCGTACGGTTTAGGATTAGGGGATGGTTGAGGGTCAGGCTTCGGGGAAGGGTTAGGGTTAGGGTTCGGGCTAGGGTTAGGGTTAGGGGACGGGGACGGTTTAGGGTCCAGGTGAGGGTACGGCAACGCTTTAGGGGGAGCGTGCGTGTGAGGGCGTGGGTTAGTGTTAGCGTACGGGTTAGGATTAGGGCACGGGTTAGGGTCAGGCTTCGGGCAAGGGTTAGGGTTAGGGTTCGGGCTAGGGTTAGGTTTAAGGGACGGGGACGGTTTAGGGTCCAGGTGAGGGTACGGCAACGCTTTAGGGGGAGCGTGCGTGTGAGGGCGCGGGTTAGTGTTAGCGTACGGGTTAGGATTAGGGGACGGGTGAGGGTCAGGCTTCGGGGAAGGGTTAGGGTTAGGGTTCGGGCTAGGGTTAGGGTTAGGGGACGGGGACGGTTTAGGGTCCAGGTGAGGGTACGGCAGCGCTTTAGGGGGAGTGTGCGTGTGAGGGCGTGGGTTAGTTTTAGCGTACGAGTTAGGATTAGGGGACGGGTGAGGGTCAGGCTTCGGGGAAGGGTTAGGGTTAGGGTTCGGGCTAGGGTTAGGGTTAGGGGACGGGGACGGTTTAGGGTCCAGGTGATGGTACGGCAACGCTTTAGGGGGAGCGTGCGTGTGAGGGCGCGGGTTAGTGTTAGCGTACGAGTTAGGATTAGGGCACGGGTGAGGGTCAGGCTTCGGGGAAGGGTTAGGGTTAGGGTTCGGGCTAGGGTTAGGGTTAGGGGACGGGGACGGTTTAGGGTCCAGGTGAGGGTACGGCAACGCTTTAGGGGGAGCGTGCGTGTGAGGGCGCGGGTTAGTGTTAGCGTACGGGTTAGGATTAGGGGACGGGTGAGGGTCAGGCTTCGGGGAAGGGTTAGGGTTAGGGTTCGGGCTAGTGTTACGGTTAGGGGACGGGGACGGTTTAGGGTCCAGGTGAGGGTACGGCAACGCTTTAGGGGGAGCGTGCGTGTGAGGGCGCGGGTTAGTGTTAGCGTACGTGTTAGGATTAGGGGACGGGTGAGGGTCAGGCTTCGGGGAAGGGTTAGGGTTAGGGTTCGGGCTAGGGTTAGGGTTAGGGGACGGGGACGGTTTAGGGTCCAGGTGAGTGTACGGCAACGCTTTACGGGGAGCGTGCGTGTGAGGGCGCGGCTTAGTGTTAGCGTACGGGTTAGGATTAGGGGACGGGTGAGGGTCAGGCTTCGGGGAAGGGTTAGGGTTAGGGTTCGGGCTAGGGTTAGGGTTAGGGGACGGGGACGGTTTAGGGTCCAGGTGAGGGTACGGCAACGCTTTAGGGGGAGCGTGCGTGTGAGGGCGCGGGTTAGTGTTAGCGTACGGGTTAGGATTAGGGGACGGGTGAGGGTCAGGCTTCGGGGAAGGGTTAGGGTTAGGGTTCGGGCTAGGGTTAGGGTTAGGGGACGGGGACGGTTTAGGGTCCAGGTGAGGGTACGGCAACGCTTTAGGGGGAGCGTGCGTGTGAGGGCGCGGGTTAGTGTTAGCGTACGGGTTAGGATTAGGGGACGGGTGAGGGTCAGGCTTCGGGGAAGGGTTAGGGTTAGGGTTCGGGCTAGGGTTAGGGTTAGGGGACGGGGACGGTTTAGGGTCCAGGTGAGGGTACGGCAACGCTTTAGGGGGAGCGTGCGTGTGAGGGCGCGGGTTAGTGTTAGCGTACGGGTTAGGATTAGGGGACGGGTGAGGGTCAGGCTTCGGGGAAGGGTTAGGGTTAGGGTTCGGGCTAGGGTTAGGGTTAGGGGATGGGGACGGTTTAGGGTCCAGGTGAGCGTACGGCAACGCTTTAGGGGGAGCGTGCGTGTGAGGGCGTGGGTTAGTGTTAGCGTACGGGTTAGGATTAGGGCACGTGTGAGGGTCAGGCTTCGGGGAAGGGTTAGAGTTAGGGTTAGGGCTAGGGTTAGGGTTAGGGGACGGGGACGGTTTAGGGTCCAGGTGAGGGTACGGCAACGCTTTAGGGGGAGCGTGCGTGTGAGGGCGCGGGTTAGTGTTAGCGTACGGGTTAGGATTAGGGGACGGGTGAGGGTCAGGCTTCGGGGAAGGGTTAGGGTTAGGGTTCGGGCTAGGGTTAGGGTTAGGGGACGGGGACGGTTTAGGGTCCAGGTGAGGGTACGACAACGCTTTAGGGGGAGCGTGCGTGTGAGGGCGCGGGTTAGTGTTAGCGTACGGGTTAGGATTATGGGACGGGTGAGGGTCAGGCTTCGGGGAAGGGTTAGGGTTAGGGTTCGGGCTAGGGTTAGGGTTAGGGGACGGGGACGGTTTAGGGTCCAGGTGAGGGTACGGCAACGCTTTAGGGGGAGCGTGCGTGTGAGGGCGCGGGTTAGTGTTAGCGTACGGGTTAGGATTAGGGCACGGGTGAGGGTCAGGCTTCGGGGAAGGGTTAGGGTTAGGGTTCGGGCTAGGGTTAGGGTTAGGGGACGGGGACGGTTTAGGGTCCAGGTGAGGGTACGGCAACGCTTTAGGGGGAGCGTGCGTGTGAGGGCGCGGGTTAGTGTTAGCGTACGGGTTAGGATTAGGGCAAGGGTGAGGGTCAGGCTTCGGGGAAGGGTTAGGGTTAGGGTTCGGGCTAGGGTTAGGGTTAGGGGACGGGGACGGTTTAGGGTCCAGGTGAGGGTATGGCAACGCTTTAGGGGGAGCGTGCGTGTGAGGGCGCGGGTTAGTGTTAGCGTACGGGTTAGGATTAGGGGACGGGTGAGGGTCAGGCTTCGGGGAAGGGTTAGGGTTAGGGTTCGGGCTAGGGTTAGGGTTAGGGGACGGGGACGGTTTAGGGTCCAGGTGAGGGTACGGCAACGCTTTAGGGGGAGCGTGCGTGTGAGGGCGCGGGTTAGTGTTAGCGTACGGGTTAGGATTAGGGGACGGGTGAGGGTCAGGCTTCGGGGAAGGGTTAGGGTTAGGGTTCGGGCTAGGGTTAGGGTTAGGGGACGGGGACGGTTTAGGGTCCAGGTGAGGGTACGGCAACGCTTTAGGGGGAGCGTGCGTGTGAGGGCGCGGGTTAGTGTTAGCGTACGGGTTAGGATTAGGGCAAGGGTGAGGGTCAGGCTTCGGGGAAGGGTTAGGGTTAGGGTTCGGGCTAGGGTTAGGGTTAGGGGACGGGGACGGTTTAGGGTCCAGGTGAGGGTATGGCAACGCTTTAGGGGGAGCGTGCGTGTGAGGGCGCGGGTTAGTGTTAGCGTACGGGTTAGGATTAGGGGACGGGTGAGGGTCAGGCTTCGGGGAAGGGTTAGGGTTAGGGTTCGGGCTAGGGTTAGGGTTAGGGGACGGGGACGGTTTAGGGTCCAGGTGAGGGTACGGCAACGCTTTAGGGGGAGCGTGCGTGTGAGGGCGCGGGTTAGTGTTAGCGTACGGGTTAGGATTAGGGGACGGGTGAGGGTCAGGCTTCGGGGAAGGGTTAGGGTTAGGGTTCGGGCTAGGGTTAGGGTTAGGGGACGGGGACGGTTTAGGGTCCAGGTGAGGGTATGGCAACGCTTTAGGGGGAGCGTGCGTGTGAGGGCGCGGGTTAGTGTTAGCGTACGGGTTAGGATTAGGGGACGGGTGAGGGTCAGGCTTCGGGGAAGGGTTAGGGTTAGGGTTCGGGCTAGGGTTAGGGTTAGGGGACGGGGACGGTTTAGGGTCCAGGTGAGGGTACGGCAACGCTTTAGGGGGAGCGTGCGTGTGAGGGCGCGGGTTAGTGTTAGCGTACGGGTTAGGATTAGGGCACGGGTTAGGGTCACGCTTCGGGCAAGGGTTAGGGTTAGGGTTCGGGCTAGGGTTAGGGTTAGGGGACGGGGACGGTTTAGGGTCCAGGTGAGGGTACGGCAACGCTTTAGGGGGAGCGTGCGTGTGAGGGCGTGGGTTAGTGTTAGCGTACGGGTTAGGATTAGGGGACGGGTGAGGGTCAGGCTTCGGGGAAGGGTTAGGGTTAGGGTTCGGGCTAGGGTTAGGGTTAGGGGACGGGGACGGTTTAGGGTCCAGGTGAGGGTACGGCAGCGCTTTACGGGGAGCGTGCGTGTGAGGGCGTGGGTTAGTTTTAGCGTACGAGTTAGGATTAGGGGAAGGGTGAGGGTCAGACTTCGGGGAAGTGTTAGGGTTAGGGTTCGGGCTAGGGTTAGGGTTAGGGGACGGGGACGGTTTAGGGTCCACGTGAGGGTACGGCAAAGCTTTAGGGCGAGCGTGCGTGTGAGGGCGTGGGTTAGTGTTAGCGTACGGGTTAGGATTAGGGCACGGGTGAGGGTCAGGCTTCGGGGAAGGGTTAGGGTTAGGGTTCGGGCTAGGGTTAGGGTTAGGGGACGGGGACGGTTTAGGGTCCAGGTGAGGGTACGGCAACGCTTTAGGGGGAGCGTGCGTGTGAGGGCGCGGGTTAGTGTTAGCGTACGGGTTAGGATTAGGGGACGGGTGAGGGTCAGGCTTCGGGGAAGGGTTAGGGTTAGGGTTCGGGCTAGGGTTAGGGTTAGGGGACGGGGACGGTTTAGGGTCCAGGTGAGGGTACGGCAACGGTTTAGGGGGAGCGTGCGTGTGAGGGCGCGGGTTAGTGTTAGCGTACGGGTTAGGATTAGGGGACGGGTGAGGGTCAGGCTTCGGGGAAGGGTTAGGGTTAGGGTTCGGGCTAGGGTTAGGGTTAGGGGACGGGGACGGTTTAGGGTCCAGGTGAGGGTACGGCAATGCTTTAGGGGGAGCGTGCGTGTGAGAGCGCGGGTTAGTGTTAGCGTACGGGTTAGGATTAGGGCACGGGTGAGGGTCAGGCTTCGGGGAAGGGTTAGGGTTAGGGTTCGGGCTAGGGTTAGGGTTAGGGGACGGGGACGGTTTAGGGTCCAGGTGAGGGTACGGCTACGCTTTAGGGGGAGCGTGCGTGTGAGGGCGCGGGTTAGTGTGAGCGTACGGTTTAGGATTAGGGGATGGTTGAGGGTCAGGCTTCGGGGAAGGGTTAGGGTTAGGGTTCGGGCTAGGGTTAGGGTTAGGGGACGGGGACGGTTTAGGGTCCAGGTGAGGGTACGGCAACGCTTTAGGGGGAGCGTGCGTGTGAGGGCGTGGGTTAGTGTTAGCGTACGGGTTAGGATTAGGGCAAGGGTTAGGGTCAGGCTTCGGGCAAGGGTTAGGGTTAGGGTTCGGGCTAGGGTTAGGTTTAAGGGACGGGGACGGTTTAGGGTCCAGGTGAGGGTACGGCAACGCTTTAGGGGGAGCGTGCGTGTGAGGGCGCGGGTTAGTGTTAGCGTACGGGTTAGGATTAGGGGACGGGTGAGGGTCAGGCTTCGGGGAAGGGTTAGGGTTAGGGTTCGGGCTAGGGTTAGGGTTAGGGGACGGGGACGGTTTAGGGTCCAGGTGAGGGTACGGCAGCGCTTTAGGGGGAGTGTGCGTGTGAGGGCGTGGGTTAGTTTTAGCGTACGAGTTAGGATTAGGGGACGGGTGAGGGTCAGGCTTCGGGGAAGGGTTAGGGTTAGGGTTCGGGCTAGGGTTAGGGTTAGGGGACGGGGACGGTTTAGGGTCCAGGTGATGGTACGGCAACGCTTTAGGGGGAGCGTGCGTGTGAGGGCGCGGGTTAGTGTTAGCGTACGAGTTAGGATTAGGGCACGGGTGAGGGTCAGGCTTCGGGGAAGGGTTAGGGTTAGGGTTCGGGTTAGGGTTAGGGTTAGGGGACGGGGACGGTTTAGGGTCCAGGTGAGGGTACGGCAACGCTTTAGGGGGAGCGTGCGTGTGAGGGAGCGGGTTAGTGTTAGCGTACGGGTTAGGATTAGGGGACGGGTGAGGGTCAGGCTTCGGGGAAGGGTTAGGGTTAGGGTTCGGGCTAGTGTTAGGGTTAGGGGACGGGGACGGTTTAGGGTCCAGGTGAGGGTACGGCAACGCTTTAGGGGGAGCGTGCGTGTGAGGGCGCGGGTTAGTGTTAGCGTACGTGTTAGGATTAGGGGACGGGTGAGGGTCAGGCTTCGGGGAAGGGTTAGGGTTAGGGTTCGGGCTAGGGTTAGGGTTAGGGGACGGGGACGGTTTAGGGTCCAGGTGAGTGTACGGCAACGCTTTACGGGGAGCGTGCGTGTGAGGGCGCGGCTTAGTGTTAGCGTACGGGTTAGGATTAGGGGACGGGTGAGGGTCAGGCTTCGGGGAAGGGTTAGGGTTAGGGTTCGGGCTAGGGTTAGGGTTAGGGGACGGGGACGGTTTAGGGTCCAGGTGAGGGTACGGCAACGCTTTAGGGGGAGCGTGCGTGTGAGGGCGCGGGTTAGTGTTAGCGTACGGGTTAGGATTAGGGGACGGGTGAGGGTCAGGCTTCGGGGAAGGGTTAGGGTTAGGGTTCGGGCTAGGGTTAGGGTTAGGGGACGGGGACGGTTTAGGGTCCAGGTGAGGGTACGGCAACGCTTTAGGGGGAGCGTGCGTGTGAGGGCGCGGGTTAGTGTTAGCGTACGGGTTAGGATTAGGGGACGGGTGAGGGTCAGGCTTCGGGGAAGGGTTAGGGTTAGGGTTCGGGCTAGGGTTAGGGTTAGGGGACGGGGACGGTTTAGGGTCCAGGTGAGGGTACGGCAACGCTTTAGGGGGAGCGTGCGTGTGAGGGCGCGGGTTAGTGTTAGCGTACGGGTTAGGATTAGGGGACGGGTGAGGGTCAGGCTTCGGGGAAGGGTTAGGGTTAGGGTTCGGGCTAGGGTTAGGGTTAGGGGATGGGGACGGTTTAGGGTCCAGGTGAGCGTACGGCAACGCTTTAGGGGGAGCGTGCGTGTGAGGGCGTGGGTTAGTGTTAGCGTACGGGTTAGGATTAGGGCACGTGTGAGGGTCAGGCTTCGGGGAAGGGTTAGGGTTAGGGTTAGGGCTAGGGTTAGGGTTAGGGGACGGGGACGGTTTAGGGTCCAGGTGAGGGTACGGCAACGCTTTAGGGGGAGCGTGCGTGTGAGGGCGCGGGTTAGTGTTAGCGTACGGGTTAGGATTAGGGGACGGGTGAGGGTCAGGCTTCGGGGAAGGGTTAGGGTTAGGGTTCGGGCTAGGGTTAGGGTTAGGGGACGGGGACGGTTTAGGGTCCAGGTGAGGGTACGACAACGCTTTAGGGGGAGCGTGCGTGTGAGGGCGCGGGTTAGTGTTAGCGTACGGGTTAGGATTATGGGACGGGTGAGGGTCAGGCTTCGGGGAAGGGTTAGGGTTAGGGTTCGGGCTAGGGTTAGGGTTAGGGGACGGGGACGGTTTAGGGTCCAGGTGAGGGTACGGCAACGCTTTAGGGGGAGCGTGCGTGTGAGGGCGCGGGTTAGTGTTAGCGTACGGGTTAGGATTAGGGCACGGGTGAGGGTCAGGCTTCGGGGAAGGGTTAGGGTTAGGGTTCGGGCTAGGGTTAGGGTTAGGGGACGGGGACGGTTTAGGGTCCAGGTGAGGGTACGGCAACGCTTTAGGGGGAGCGTGCGTGTGAGGGCGTGGGTTAGTTATAGCGTACGAGTTAGGATTAGGGGACGGGTGAGGGTCAGGCTTCGGGAAAGGGTTAGGGTTAGGGTTCGGGCTAGGGTTAGGGTTAGGGGACGGGGACGGTTTAGGGTCCAGGTGAGGGTACGGAAACGCTTTAGGTGGAGCGTGCGTGTGAGGGCGCGGGTTAGTGTTAGCGTACGGGTTAGGATTATGGGACGGTTGAGGGTCAGGCTTCGGGGAAGGGTTAGGGTTAGGGTTCGGGCTAGGGTTAGGGTTAGGGGACGGGGACGGTTTAGGGTCCAGGTGAGGGTACGGCAACGCTTTAGGGGGAGCGTGTGTGTGAGGGCGCGGGTTAGTGTTAGCGTACGGGTTAGGATTAGGGCACGGGTGAGGGTCAGGCTTCGGGGAAGGGTTAGGGTTAGGGTTCGGGCTAGGGTTAGGGTTAGGGGACGGGGACGGTTTAGGGTCCAGGTGAGGGTACGGCAACGCTTTAGGGGGAGCGTGCGTGTGAGGGCGCGGGTTAGTGTTAGCGTACGGGTTAGGATTAGGGGACGGGTGAGGGTCAGGCTTCGGGGAAGGGTTAGGGTTAGGGTTCGGGCTAGGGTTAGGGTTAGGGGACGGGGACGGTTTAGGGTCCAGGTGAGGGTATGGCAACGCTTTAGGGGTAGCGTGCGTGTGAGGGCGCGGGTTAGTGTTAGCATACGGGTTAGGATTAGGGGACGGGTGAGTGTCAGGCTTCGGGGAAGGGTTAGGGTTAGGCTTCGGGCTAGGGTTAGGGTTAGGGGACGGGGACAGTTTACGGTCCAGGTGAGGGTACGGCAACGCTTTAGGGGGAGCGTGCGTGTGAGGGCGTGGGTTAGTGTTAGCGTACGGGTTAGGATTAGGGGACGGGTGAGGGTCAGGCTTCGGGGAAGGGTTAGGGTTAGGGTTCGGGCTAGGGTTAGGGTTAGGGGACGGGGACGGTTTAGGGTCCAGGTGAGGGTACGGCAACGCTTTAGGGGGAGCGTGCGTGTGAGGGCGCGGGTTAGTGTTAGCGTACGGTTTAGGTTAGGGCACGGGTGAGGGTCAGGCTTCGGGGAAGGGTTAGGGTTAGGGTTCGGGCTAGGGTTAGGGTTAGGGGACGGGGACGGTTTAGGGTCCAGGTGAGGGTACGGCAACGCTTTAGGGGGAGCGTGCGTGTGAGGGCGCGGGTTAGTGTTAGCGTACGGGTTAGGATTAGGGGACGGGTGAGGGTCAGGCTTCGGGGAAGGGTTAGGGTTAGGCTTCGGGCTAGGGTTAGGGTTAGGGGACGGGGACGGTTTAGGGTCCAGGTGAGGGTACGGCAACGCTTTAGGGGGAGCGTGCGTGTGAGGGCGCGGGTTAGTGTTAGCGTACGGGTTAGGATTAGGGGACGGGTGAGGGTCAGGCTTCGGGGAATGGTTAGGGTTAGGGTTCGGGCTAGGGTTAGGGTTAGGGGACGGGGACGGTTTAGGGTCCAGGTGAGGGTACGGAAACGCTTTAGGGGGAGCGTGCGTGTGAGGGCGCGGGTTAGTGTTAGTGTACGGGTTAGGATTAGGGGACGGGTGAGGGTCAGGCTTCGGGGAAGGGTTAGGGTTAGGCTTCGGGCTAGGGTTAGGGTTAGGGGACGGGGACGGTTTAGGGTCTAGGTGAGGGTACGGCAACGCTTTAGGGGGAGCGTGCGTGTGAGGGCGCGGCTTAGTGTTAGCGTACGGGTTAGGTTTAGGGGACGGGTGAGGGTCAGGCTTCGGGGAAGGGTTAGGGTTAGGGTTCGGGCTAGGGTTAGGGATAGGGGACGGGGACGGTTTAGGGTCCAGGTGAGGGTACGGCAACGCTTTAGGTGGAGCGTGCGTGTGAGGGCGCGGGTTAGTGTTAGCGTACGGGTTAGGATTAGGGGACGGGTGAGGGTCAGGCTTCGGGGAAGGGTTAGGGTTAGGGTTCGGGCTAGGGTTAGGGTTAGGGGACGGGGACGGTTTAGGGTCCAGGTGAGGGTACGGCAACGCTTTAGGGGGAGCGTGCGTGTGAGGGCGTGGGTTAGTGTTAGCGTACGGGTTAGGATTAGGGCACGGGTGAGGGTCAGGCTTCGGGGAAGGGTTAGGGTTAGGGTTCGGGCTAGGGTTAGGGTTAGGGGACGGGGACGGTTTAGGGTCCAGGTGAGGGTACGGCAACGCTTTAGGGGGAGCGTGCGTGTGAGGGCGCGGGTTGGTGTTAGCGTACGGGTTAGGATTAGGGGACGGGTGAGGGTCAGGCTTCGGGGAAGGGTTAGGGTTAGGGTTCGGGCTAGGGTTAGGGTTAGGGGACGGGGACGGTTTAGGGTCCAGGTGAGGGTACGGCAACGCTTTAGGGGGAGCGTGCGTGTGAGGGCGCGGGTTAGTGTTAGCGTACGGGTTAGGATTAGGGCACAGGTGAGGGTCAGGCTTCGGGGAAGGGTTAGGGTTCGGGCTAGGGTTAGGGTTAAGGGACGGGGAAGCTTTAGGGTCCAGGTGAGGGTATGGCAACGCTTTAGGGGGAGCGTACGTGTGAGGGCGCGGTTTAGTGTTAGCGTACGGGTTAGGTTTAGGGGAAGGGTGAGGGTCAGGCTTCGGGGAAGGGTTAGGGTTAGGGTTCGGGCTAGGGTTAGGGTTAGGGGACGGGGACGGTTTAGGGTCCAGGTGAGGGTACGGCTACGCTTTAGGGGGAGCGTGCGTGTGAGGGCGCGGGTTAGTGTGAGCGTACGGTTTAGGATTAGGGGATGGTTGAGGGTCAGGCTTCGGGGAAGGGTTAGGGTTAGGGTTCGGGCTAGGGTTAGGGTTAGGGGACGGGGACGGTTTAGGGTCCAGGTGAGGGTACGGCAACGCTTTAGGGGGAGCGTGCGTGTGAGGGCGTGGGTTAGTGTTAGCGTACGGGTTAGGATTAGGGCACGGGTTAGGGTCAGGCTTCGGGCAAGGGTTAGGGTTAGGGTTCGGGCTAGGGTTAGGTTTAAGGGACGGGGACGGTTTAGGGTCCAGGTGAGGGTACGGCAACGCTTTAGGGGGAGCGTGCGTGTGAGGGCGCGGGTTAGTGTTAGCGTACGGGTTAGGATTAGGGGACGGGTGAGGGTCAGGCTTCGGGGAAGGGTTAGGGTTAGGGTTCGGGCTAGGGTTAGGGTTAGGGGACGGGGACGGTTTAGGGTCCAGGTGAGGGTACGGCAGCGCTTTAGGGGGAGTGTGCGTGTGAGGGCGTGGGTTAGTTTTAGCGTACGAGTTAGGATTAGGGGACGGGTGAGGGTCAGGCTTCGGGGAAGGGTTAGGGTTAGGGTTCGGGCTAGGGTTAGGGTTAGGGGACGGGGACGGTTTAGGGTCCAGGTGATGGTACGGCAACGCTTTAGGGGGAGCGTGCGTGTGAGGGCGCGGGTTAGTGTTAGCGTACGAGTTAGGATTAGGGCACGGGTGAGGGTCAGGCTTCGGGGAAGGGTTAGGGTTAGGGTTCGGGCTAGGGTTAGGGTTAGGGGACGGGGACGGTTTAGGGTCCAGGTGAGGGTACGGCAACGCTTTAGGGGGAGCGTGCGTGTGAGGGAGCGGGTTAGTGTTAGCGTACGGGTTAGGATTAGGGGACGGGTGAGGGTCAGGCTTCGGGGAAGGGTTAGGGTTAGGGTTCGGGCTAGTGTTAGGGTTAGGGGACGGGGACGGTTTAGGGTCCAGGTGAGGGTACGGCAACGCTTTAGGGGGAGCGTGCGTGTGAGGGCGCGGGTTAGTGTTAGCGTACGTGTTAGGATTAGGGGACGGGTGAGGGTCAGGCTTCGGGGAAGGGTTAGGGTTAGGGTTCGGGCTAGGGTTAGGGTTAGGGGACGGGGACGGTTTAGGGTCCAGGTGAGTGTACGGCAACGCTTTACGGGGAGCGTGCGTGTGAGGGCGCGGCTTAGTGTTAGCGTACGGGTTAGGATTAGGGGACGGGTGAGGGTCAGGCTTCGGGGAAGGGTTAGGGTTAGGGTTCGGGCTAGGGTTAGGGTTAGGGGACGGGGACGGTTTAGGGTCCAGGTGAGGGTACGGCAACGCTTTAGGGGGAGCGTGCGTGTGAGGGCGCGGGTTAGTGTTAGCGTACGGGTTAGGATTAGGGGACGGGTGAGGGTCAGGCTTCGGGGAAGGGTTAGGGTTAGGGTTCGGGCTAGGGTTAGGGTTAGGGGACGGGGACGGTTTAGGGTCCAGGTGAGGGTACGGCAACGCTTTAGGGGGAGCGTGCGTGTGAGGGCGCGGGTTAGTGTTAGCGTACGGGTTAGGATTAGGGGACGGGTGAGGGTCAGGCTTCGGGGAAGGGTTAGGGTTAGGGTTCGGGCTAGGGTTAGGGTTAGGGGACGGGGACGGTTTAGGGTCCAGGTGAGGGTACGGCAACGCTTTAGGGGGAGCGTGCGTGTGAGGGCGCGGGTTAGTGTTAGCGTACGGGTTAGGATTAGGGGACGGGTGAGGGTCAGGCTTCGGGGAAGGGTTAGGGTTAGGGTTCGGGCTAGGGTTAGGGTTAGGGGATGGGGACGGTTTAGGGTCCAGGTGAGCGTACGGCAACGCTTTAGGGGGAGCGTGCGTGTGAGGGCGTGGGTTAGTGTTAGCGTACGGGTTAGGATTAGGGCACGTGTGAGGGTCAGGCTTCGGGGAAGGGTTAGGGTTAGGGTTAGGGCTAGGGTTAGGGTTAGGGGACGGGGACGGTTTAGGGTCCAGGTGAGGGTACGGCAACGCTTTAGGGGGAGCGTGCGTGTGAGGGCGCGGGTTAGTGTTAGCGTACGGGTTAGGATTAGGGGACGGGTGAGGGTCAGGCTTCGGGGAAGGGTTAGGGTTAGGGTTCGGGCTAGGGTTAGGGTTAGGGGACGGGGACGGTTTAGGGTCCAGGTGAGGGTACGACAACGCTTTAGGGGGAGCGTGCGTGTGAGGGCGCGGGTTAGTGTTAGCGTACGGGTTAGGATTATGGGACGGGTGAGGGTCAGGCTTCGGGGAAGGGTTAGGGTTAGGGTTCGGGCTAGGGTTAGGGTTAGGGGACGGGGACGGTTTAGGGTCCAGGTGAGGGTACGGCAACGCTTTAGGGGGAGCGTGCGTGTGAGGGCGCGGGTTAGTGTTAGCGTACGGGTTAGGATTAGGGCACGGGTGAGGGTCAGGCTTCGGGGAAGGGTTAGGGTTAGGGTTCGGGCTAGGGTTAGGGTTAGGGGACGGGGACGGTTTAGGGTCCAGGTGAGGGTACGGCAACGCTTTAGGGGGAGCGTGCGTGTGAGGGCGTGGGTTAGTTATAGCGTACGAGTTAGGATTAGGGGACGGGTGAGGGTCAGGCTTCGGGAAAGGGTTAGGGTTAGGGTTCGGGCTAGGGTTAGGGTTAGGGGACGGGGACGGTTTAGGGTCCAGGTGAGGGTACGGAAACGCTTTAGGTGGAGCGTGCGTGTGAGGGCGCGGGTTAGTGTTAGCGTACGGGTTAGGATTATGGGACGGTTGAGGGTCAGGCTTCGGGGAAGGGTTAGGGTTAGGGTTCGGGCTAGGGTTAGGGTTAGGGGACGGGGACGGTTTAGGGTCCAGGTGAGGGTACGGCAACGCTTTAGGGGGAGCGTGTGTGTGAGGGCGCGGGTTAGTGTTAGCGTACGGGTTAGGATTAGGGCACGGGTGAGGGTCAGGCTTCGGGGAAGGGTTAGGGTTAGGGTTCGGGCTAGGGTTAGGGTTAGGGGACGGGGACGGTTTAGGGTCCAGGTGAGGGTACGGCAACGCTTTAGGGGGAGCGTGCGTGTGAGGGCGCGGGTTAGTGTTAGCGTACGGGTTAGGATTAGGGGACGGGTGAGGGTCAGGCTTCGGGGAAGGGTTAGGGTTAGGGTTCGGGCTAGGGTTAGGGTTAGGGGACGGGGACGGTTTAGGGTCCAGGTGAGGGTATGGCAACGCTTTAGGGGTAGCGTGCGTGTGAGGGCGCGGGTTAGTGTTAGCATACGGGTTAGGATTAGGGGACGGGTGAGTGTCAGGCTTCGGGGAAGGGTTAGGGTTAGGCTTCGGGCTAGGGTTAGGGTTAGGGGACGGGGACAGTTTACGGTCCAGGTGAGGGTACGGCAACGCTTTAGGGGGAGCGTGCGTGTGAGGGCGTGGGTTAGTGTTAGCGTACGGGTTAGGATTAGGGGACGGGTGAGGGTCAGGCTTCGGGGAAGGGTTAGGGTTAGGGTTCGGGCTAGGGTTAGGGTTAGGGGACGGGGACGGTTTAGGGTCCAGGTGAGGGTACGGCAACGCTTTAGGGGGAGCGTGCGTGTGAGGGCGCGGGTTAGTGTTAGCGTACGGTTTAGGTTAGGGCACGGGTGAGGGTCAGGCTTCGGGGAAGGGTTAGGGTTAGGGTTCGGGCTAGGGTTAGGGTTAGGGGACGGGGACGGTTTAGGGTCCAGGTGAGGGTACGGCAACGCTTTAGGGGGAGCGTGCGTGTGAGGGCGCGGGTTAGTGTTAGCGTACGGGTTAGGATTAGGGGACGGGTGAGGGTCAGGCTTCGGGGAAGGGTTAGGGTTAGGCTTCGGGCTAGGGTTAGGGTTAGGGGACGGGGACGGTTTAGGGTCCAGGTGAGGGTACGGCAACGCTTTAGGGGGAGCGTGCGTGTGAGGGCGCGGGTTAGTGTTAGCGTACGGGTTAGGATTAGGGGACGGGTGAGGGTCAGGCTTCGGGGAATGGTTAGGGTTAGGGTTCGGGCTAGGGTTAGGGTTAGGGGACGGGGACGGTTTAGGGTCCAGGTGAGGGTACGGAAACGCTTTAGGGGGAGCGTGCGTGTGAGGGCGCGGGTTAGTGTTAGTGTACGGGTTAGGATTAGGGGACGGGTGAGGGTCAGGCTTCGGGGAAGGGTTAGGGTTAGGCTTCGGGCTAGGGTTAGGGTTAGGGGACGGGGACGGTTTAGGGTCTAGGTGAGGGTACGGCAACGCTTTAGGGGGAGCGTGCGTGTGAGGGCGCGGCTTAGTGTTAGCGTACGGGTTAGGTTTAGGGGACGGGTGAGGGTCAGGCTTCGGGGAAGGGTTAGGGTTAGGGTTCGGGCTAGGGTTAGGGATAGGGGACGGGGACGGTTTAGGGTCCAGGTGAGGGTACGGCAACGCTTTAGGTGGAGCGTGCGTGTGAGGGCGCGGGTTAGTGTTAGCGTACGGGTTAGGATTAGGGGACGGGTGAGGGTCAGGCTTCGGGGAAGGGTTAGGGTTAGGGTTCGGGCTAGGGTTAGGGTTAGGGGACGGGGACGGTTTAGGGTCCAGGTGAGGGTACGGCAACGCTTTAGGGGGAGCGTGCGTGTGAGGGCGTGGGTTAGTGTTAGCGTACGGGTTAGGATTAGGGCACGGGTGAGGGTCAGGCTTCGGGGAAGGGTTAGGGTTAGGGTTCGGGCTAGGGTTAGGGTTAGGGGACGGGGACGGTTTAGGGTCCAGGTGAGGGTACGGCAACGCTTTAGGGGGAGCGTGCGTGTGAGGGCGCGGGTTGGTGTTAGCGTACGGGTTAGGATTAGGGGACGGGTGAGGGTCAGGCTTCGGGGAAGGGTTAGGGTTAGGGTTCGGGCTAGGGTTAGGGTTAGGGGACGGGGACGGTTTAGGGTCCAGGTGAGGGTACGGCAACGCTTTAGGGGGAGCGTGCGTGTGAGGGCGCGGGTTAGTGTTAGCGTACGGGTTAGGATTAGGGCACAGGTGAGGGTCAGGCTTCGGGGAAGGGTTAGGGTTCGGGCTAGGGTTAGGGTTAAGGGACGGGGAAGCTTTAGGGTCCAGGTGAGGGTATGGCAACGCTTTAGGGGGAGCGTACGTGTGAGGGCGCGGTTTAGTGTTAGCGTACGGGTTAGGTTTAGGGGAAGGGTGAGGGTCAGGCTTCGGGGAAGGGTTAGGGTTAGGGTTCCGGCTAGGGTTAGGGTTAGGGGACGGGGACGGTTTAGGGTCCAGGTGAGGGTACGGCAACGCTTTAGGGGGAGCGTGCGTGTGAGGGCGCGGGTTAGTGTTAGCGTACGGGTTAGGATTAGGGCACGGGTGAGGGTCAGGCTTCGGGGAAGGGTTAGGGTTAGGGTTCGGGCTAGGGTTAGGGTTAGGGGACGGGGACGGTTTAGCGTCCAGGTGAGGGTACGGCAACTTTTAGGGGGAGCGTGCGTGTGAGAGAACTTTTTAGTGTTAGCGTACGGGTTAGGATTAGGGCACGGGTGAGGGTCAGGCTTCGGGGAAGGGTTAGGATTCGGGATCGGGCTAGGGTTAGGGTTAGGGGACGGGGACGGTTTAGGGTCCAGGTGAGGGTACGGCAACGCTTTAGGGGGAGCGTGCGTGTGAGGGCGCGGGTTAGTGTTAGCGTACGGGTTAGGATTAGGGGACGGGTGAGGGTCAGGCTTCGGGGAAGGTTTAGGGTTAGTGTTCGGGCTAGGGTTAGGGTTAGGGGACGGGGACGGTTTAGGGTCCAGGTGAGGGTACGGCAACGCTTTAGGGGGAGCGTGCGTGTGAGTGCGCGGGTTAGTGTTAGCGTACGGGTTTCGATTAGGGGACGGGTGAGGGTCAGGCTTCGGGGAAGGTTTAGGGTTAGGGTTCGGGCTAGGGTTAGGGTTAGGGGACGGGGACGGTTTAGGGTCCAGGTGAGGGTACGGCAACGCTTTAGGGGGAGCGTGCGTGTGAGGGCGCGGGTTAGTGTTAGCGTACGGGTTAGGATTAGGGGACGGGTGAGGGTCAGGCTTCGGGGAAGGGTTAGGGTTAGGGTTCGGGCTAGGGTTAGGGTTAGGGGACGGGGACGGTTTAGGGTCCAGGTGAGGGTACGGCAACGCTTTATGGGGAGCGTGCGTGTGAGGGCGCGGTTTAGTGTTAGCGTACGGGTTAGGATTAGGGGACGGGTGAGGGTCAGGCTTCGGGGAAGAGTTAGGGTTAGGCGTCGGGCTAGGGTTAGGGTTAGGGGACGGGGACGGTTTAGGGTCCAGGTGAGGGTACGGCAACGCTTTAGGGGGAGCGTGCGTGTGAGGGCGCGGGTTAGTGTTAGCGTAAGGGTTAGGATTAGGGGACGGGTGAGGGTCAGGCTTCGGGGAAGGGTTAGGGTAAGGCTTCGGGCTAGGGTTAGGGTTAGGGGACGGGGACGGTTTAGGGTCCAGGTGAGGGTACGGCAACGCTTTAGGGGGAGCGTGCGTGTGAGGGCGCGGGTTAGTGTTAGCGTACGGGTTACGATTAGTGGACGGGTGAGGGTCAGGCTTCGGGAAAGGGTTAGGGTTAGGGTTCGGGCTAGGGTTAGGGTTAGGGGACGGGGACGGTTTAGGGTCCAGGTGAGGGTACGGCAACGCTTTAGGGGGAGCGTGCGTGTGAGGGCGCGGGTTAGTGTTAGCGTACGGGTTACGATTAGGGGACGGGTGAGGGTCAGGCTTCGGGGAAGGGTTAGGGTTAGGGTTCGGGCTAGGGTTAGGGTGAGGGGACGGGGACGGTTTAGGGTCCAGGTGAGGGTACGGCAACGCTTTAGGGGGAGCGTGCGTTTGAGGGCGCGGGTTAGTGTTAGCGTACGGGGTAGGATTAGGGGACGGGTGAGGGTCAGGCTTCGGGGAAGGGTTAGGGTTAGGGTTCGGGCTAGGGTTAGGGTTAGGGGACGGGGACGGTTTAGGGTCCAGGTGAGGGTACGGCAACGCTTTAGGGGGAGCGTGCGTGTGAGGGCGCGGGTTAGTGTTAGCGTACGGGTTAGGATTAGGGCACGGGTGAGGGTCAGGCTTCGGGGAAGGGTTAGGGTTAGGGTTCGGGCTAGGGTTAGGGTTAGGGGACGGGGACGGTTTAGGGTCCAGGTGAGGGTACGGCAACGCTTTAGGGGGAGCGTGCGTGTGAGGGCGCGGGTTAGTGTTAGCGTACGGGTTAGGATTAGGGCACAGGTGAGGGTCAGACTTCGGGGAAGGGTTAGGGTTAGGGTTCGGGCTAGGGTTAGGGTTAGGGGACGGGGACGGTTTAGGGTCCAGGTGAGGGTACGGCAACGCTTTAGGGGGAGCGTGCGTGTGAGGGCGCGGGTTAGTGTTAGCGTACGGGTTAGGATTAGGACACGGGTGAGGGTCAGGCTTCGGGGAAGGGTTAGGTTTAGGCTTCGGGCTAGGGTTAGGGTTAGGGGACGGGGACGGTTTAGGGTCCAGGTGAGGGTACGGCAACGCTTTAGGGGGAGCGTGCGTGTGAGGGCGCGGGTTAGTGTTCGCGTACGGGTTACGATTAGGGGACGGGTGAGGGTCAGGCTTCGTGGAAGGGTTAGGGTTAGGGTTCGGGCTAGGGTTAGGGTTAGGGGACGGGGACGGTTTAGGGTCCAGGTGAGGGTACGGCAACGCTTTAGGGGGAGCGTGCGTGTGAGGGCGCGGATTAGTGTTAGCGTACGTGTTAGGATTAGGGCACGGGTGAGGGTCAGGCTTCGGGGAAGGGTTAGGGTTAGGGTTCGGGCTAGGGTTAGGGTTAGGGGACGGGGACGGTTTAGGGTCCAGGTGAGGGTACGGCAACGCTTTAGGGGGAGCGTGCGTGTGAGGGCGTGGGTTAGTGTTAGCGTACGGGTTAGGATTAGGGGACGGGTGAGGGTCAGGCTTCGGGGAAGGGTTAGGGTTAGGGTTCGGGCTAGGGTTAGGGTTAGGGGACGGGGACGGTTTAGGGTCCAGGTGAGGGTACGGCAACGCTTTAGGGGGAGCGTGCGTGTGAGGGCGCGGGTTAGAGTTAGCGTACGGGTTAGGATTAGGGGACGGGTGAGGGTCAGGCTTCGGGGAAGGGTTAGGGTTAGGGTTCGGGCTAGGGTTAGGGTTAGGGGATGGGGACGGTTTAGGGTCCAGGTGAGGGTACGGCAACGCTTTAGGGGGAGCGTGCGTGTGAGGGCGCGGGTTAGTGTTAGCGTACGGGTTAGGATTAGGGGACGTGTGAGGGTCAGGCTTCGGGGAAGGGTTAGGGTTAGGGTTCGGGCTAGGGTTAGGGTTAGGGGACGGGGACGGTTTAGGGTCCAGGTGAGGGTACGGCAACGCTTTAGGGGGAGCGTGCGTGTGAGGGCGCGGGTTAGTGTTAGCGTACGGATTAGGATTAGGGGACGGGTGAGGGTCAGGATTCGGGGAAGGGTTAGGGTTAGGGTTCGGGCTAGGGTTAGGGTTAGGGGACGGGGACGGTTTAGGGTCCAGGTGAGGGTACGGCAACGCTTTAGGGGGAGCGTGCGTGTGAGGGCGCGGGTTAGTGTTAGCGTACGGGTTAGGATTAGGGCACGGGTGAGGGTCAGGCTTCGGGGAAGGGTTAGGGTTAGGGTTCGGGCTAGTGTTAGGGTTAGGGGACGGGGACGGTTTAGGGTCCAGGTGAGGGTACGGCAACGCTTTAGGGGGAGCGTGCGTGTGAGGGCGCGGGTTAGTGTTAGCGTACGGGTTAGGATTAGGACACGGGTGAGGGTCAGGCTTCGGGGAAGGGTTAGGTTTAGGCTTCGGGCTAGGGTTAGGGTTAGGGGACGGGGACGGTTTAGGGTCCAGGTGAGGGTACGGCAACGCTTTAGGGGGAGCGTGCGTGTGAGGGCGCGGGTTAGTGTTCGCGTACGGGTTACGATTAGGGGACGGGTGAGGGTCAGGCTTCGTGGAAGGGTTAGGGTTAGGGTTCGGGCTAGGGTTAGGGTTAGGGGACGGGGACGGTTTAGGGTCCAGGTGAGGGTACGGCAACGCTTTAGGGGGAGCGTGCGTGTGAGGGCGCGGATTAGTGTTAGCGTACGTGTTAGGATTAGGGCACGGGTGAGGGTCAGGCTTCGGGGAAGGGTTAGGGTTAGGGTTCGGGCTAGGGTTAGGGTTAGGGGACGGGGACGGTTTAGGGTCCAGGTGAGGGTACGGCAACGCTTTAGGGGGAGCGTGCGTGTGAGGGCGTGGGTTAGTGTTAGCGTACGGGTTAGGATTAGGGGACGGGTGAGGGTCAGGCTTCGGGGAAGGGTTAGGGTTAGGGTTCGGGCTAGGGTTAGGGTTAGGGGACGGGGACGGTTTAGGGTCCAGGTGAGGGTACGGCAACGCTTTAGGGGGAGCGTGCGTGTGAGGGCGCGGGTTAGAGTTAGCGTACGGGTTAGGATTAGGGGACGGGTGAGGGTCAGGCTTCGGGGAAGGGTTAGGGTTAGGGTTCGGGCTAGGGTTAGGGTTAGGGGATGGGGACGGTTTAGGGTCCAGGTGAGGGTACGGCAACGCTTTAGGGGGAGCGTGCGTGTGAGGGCGCGGGTTAGTGTTAGCGTACGGGTTAGGATTAGGGGACGTGTGAGGGTCAGGCTTCGGGGAAGGGTTAGGGTTAGGGTTCGGGCTAGGGTTAGGGTTAGGGGACGGGGACGGTTTAGGGTCCAGGTGAGGGTACGGCAACGCTTTAGGGGGAGCGTGCGTGTGAGGGCGCGGGTTAGTGTTAGCGTACGGATTAGGATTAGGGGACGGGTGAGGGTCAGGATTCGGGGAAGGGTTAGGGTTAGGGTTCGGGCTAGGGTTAGGGTTAGGGGACGGGGACGGTTTAGGGTCCAGGTGAGGGTACGGCAACGCTTTAGGGGGAGCGTGCGTGTGAGGGCGCGGGTTAGTGTTAGCGTACGGGTTAGGATTAGGGCACGGGTGAGGGTCAGGCTTCGGGGAAGGGTTAGGGTTAGGGTTCGGGCTAGTGTTAGGGTTAGGGGACGGGGACGGTTTAGGGTCCAGGTGAGGGTACGGCAACGCTTTAGGGGGAGCGTGCGTGTGAGGGCGCGGGTTAGTGTTAGCGTACGGGTTAGGATTAGGGCACGGGTGAGGGTCAGGCTTCGGGGAAGGGTTAGGGTTAGGGTTCGGGCTAGGGTTAGGGTTAGGGGACGGGGACGGTTTAGGGTCCAGGTGAGGGTACGGCAACGCTTTAGGGGGAGCGTGCGTGTGAGGGCGCGGTTTAGTGTTAGCGTACGGGTTAGGATTAGGGGACGGGTGAGGGTCAGGCTTCGGGGAAGGGTTAGGGTTAGGGTTCGGGCTAGGGTTAGGGTTAGGGGACGGGGACGGTTTAGGGTCCAGGTGAGGGTACGGCAACGCTTTACGGGGAGCGTGCGTGTGAGGGCGCGGGTTAGTGTTAGCGTACGGGGTAGGATTAGGGGACGGGTGAGGGTCAGGCTTCGGGGAAGGGTTAGGGTTAGGGTTCGGGCTAGGGTTAGGGTTAGGGGACGGGGACGGTTTAGGGTCGAGGTGAGGGTACGGCAACGCTTTAGGGGGAGCGTGCGTGTGAGGGCGCGGGTTAGTGTTAGCGTACGTGTTAGGATTAGGGCACGGGTGAGGGTCAGGCTTCGGGGAAGGGTTAGGGTTAGGGTTCGGGCTAGGGTTAGGGTTAGGGGACGGGGACGGTTTAGGGTCCAGGTGAGGGTACGGCAACGCTTTAGGGGGAGCCTGCGTGTGAGGGCGCGGGTTAGTGTTAGCGTACGGGTTAGGATTAGGGCACGGGTGAGGATCAGGCTTCGGGGAAGGGTTAGGGTCAGGGTTCGGGCTAGGGTTAGGGTTAGGGGACGGGAACGGTTTAGGGTCCAGGTGAGGGTACGGCAACGCTTTAGGGGGAGCGTGCGTGTGAGGGCGCGGGTTAGTGTTAGCGTACGGGTTAGGATTAGGGGACGGGTTAGGGTCAGGCTTCAGGGAAGGGTTAGGGTTAGGGTTCGGGCTAGGGTTAGGGTTAGGGGACGGGGACGGTTTAGGGTCCAGTTGAGGGTACGGCAACGCTTTAGGGGGAGCGTGCGTGTGAGGGCGTGGGTTAGTTTTAGCGTACGAGTTAGGAATAGGGGACGGGTGAGGGTCAGGCTTCGGGGAAGGGTTAGGGTTAGGGTTCGGCCTAGGGTTAGGGTTAGGGGACGGGGACGGTTTAGGGTCCAGGTGGGGGTACGGCAACGCTTTAGAGGGAGCGTGCGTGTGAGGACGCGGGTTAGTGTTAGCGTATGGGTTAGGATTAGGGCACGGGTGAGGGTCAGGCTTCGGGGAAGGGTTAGGGTTAGGGTTCGGGCTAGGGTTAGGGTTAGGGGACGGGGACGGTTTAGGGTCCAGGTGAGGGTACGGCAACGCTTTAGGGGGAGCGTGCGTGTGAGGGCGCGGGTTAGTGTTAGCGAACGGGTTAGGATTAGGGCACGGGTGAGGGTCAGGCTTCGGGGAAGGGTTAGGGTTAGGGTTCGGGCTAGGGTTAGGGTTAGGGGACGGGGACGGTTTAGGGTCCAGGTGAGAGTACGGCAACGCTTTAGGGGGAGCGTGCGTGTGAGGGCGCGGGTTAGTGTTAGCGTACGGGTTAGGATTAGGGCACGGGTGAGGGTCAGGCTTCGGGGAAGGGTTAGGGTTAGGGTTCGGGCTAGGGTTAGGGTTAGGGGACGGGGACGGTTTAGGGTCCAGGTGAGGGTACGGCAACGCTTTAGGGGGAGCGTGTGTGTGAGGGCGCGGGTTAGTGTTAGCGTACGTGTTAGGATTAGGGCACGGATGAGGGTCAGGCTTCGGGGAAGGGTTAGGGTTGGGTTTCGGGCTAGGGTTAGGGTTAGGGGACGGGGACGGTTTAGGGTCCAGGTGAGGGTACGGCAACGCTTTAGGGGGAGCATGCGTGTGAGGGCGCGGGTTAGTGTTCGCGTACAGGTTAGGATTAGGGGACGGCTGAGGGTCAGGCTTCGGGGAAGGGTTAGGGTTAGGGTTCGGGCTAGGGTTAGGGTTAGGGGACGGGGACGGTTTAGGGTCCAGGTGAGGGTACGGCAACGCTTTAGGGGGAGCGTGCATGTGAGGGCGCGGGTTAGTGTTAGCGTACGGGTTAGGATTAGGGGAAGGGTGAGGGTCAGTATTCGGGGAAGGGTTAGGGTTAGGGTTCGGGCTAGGGTTAGGGTTAGGGGACGGGGACGGTTTAGGGTCCAGGTGAGGGTACGGCAACGCTTTAGTGGGAGCGTGCGTGTGAGGGCGCGGGTTAGTGTTAGCGTACGGGTTAGGATTAGGGGACGGGTGAGGGTCAGGCTTCGGGGAAGTGTTAGGGTTAGGGTTCGGGCTAGGGTTAGGGTTAGGGGATGGGGACGGTTTAGTGTCCAGGTGAGGGTACGGCAACGCTTTAGGGGGAGCGTGCGTGTGAGGGCGCGGGTTAGTGTTAGCGTACGTGTTAGGATTAGGGCACGGGTGAGGGTCAGGCTTCGGGGAAGGGTTAGGGTTAGGGTTCGGGCTAGGGTTAGGCTTAGGGGACGGGGACGGTTTAGGGTCCAGGTGAGGGTACGGCAACGCTTTAGGGGGAGCGTGCGTGTGAGGGCGTGGGTTAGTGTTAGCGTACGGGTTAGGATTAGGGGACGGATGAGGGTCAGGCTTCGGGGAAGGGTTAGGGTTAGGGTTCGGGCTAGGGTTAGGGTTAGGGGACGGGGACGGTTTAGGGTCCAGGTGAGGGTACGGCAACGCTTTAGGGGGAGCGTGCGTGTGAGGGCGCGGGTTAGTGTTAGCGTACGGGTTAGGATTAGGGCACGGGTGAGGGTCAGGCTTCGGGGAAGGGTTAGGGTTAGGGTTCGGGCTAGGGTTATGGTTAGGGGACGGGGACGGTTTAGGGTCCAGGTGAGGGTACGGCAACGCTTTAGGGGGAGCGTGCGTGTGAGGGCGCGGGTTAGTGTTAGCGTACGGGTTAGGATTAGGGCACGGGTGAGGGTCAGGCTTCGGGGAAGGGTTAGGGTTAGGGTTCGGGCTAGGGTTAGGGTTAGGGGACGGGGACGGTTTAGGGTCCAGGTGAGGGTACGGCAACGCTTTAGGGGGAGCGTGCGTGTGAGGGCGCGGGTTAGTGTTAGCGTACGGGTTAGGATTAGGGGACGGGTGAGTGTCAGGCTTCGGGGAAGGGTTAGGGTTAGGGTTCGGGCTAGGGTTAGGGTTAGGGGACGGGGACGGTTTAGGGTCCAGGTGAGGGTACGGCAACGCTTTAGGGGGAGCGTGCGTGTGAGGGTGCGGGTTAGTGTTAGCGTACGGGTTAGGATTAGGGGACGGGTGAGGGTCAGGCTTCGGGGAAGGGTTAGGGTTAGGGTTCGGGCTAGGGTTAGGGTTAGGGGACGGGGACGGTTTAGGGTCCAGTTGAGGGTACGGCAACGCTTTAGGGGGAGCGTGCGTGTGAGGGCGCGGGTTAGTTTTAGCGTACGGGTTAGGATTAGGGGACGGGTGAGGGTCAGGCTTCGGGGAAGGGTTAGGGTTAGGGTTCGGGCTAGGGTTAGGGTTAGGGGACGGGGACGGTTGAGGGTCCAGGTGAGGGTACGGCAACGCTTTAGGGGGAGCGTGCGTGTGAGGGCGCGGGTTAGTGTTAGCATACGGGTTAGGATTAGGGCACGGGTGAGGGTCAGGCTTCGGGGAAGGGTTAGGGTTAGGGTTCGGGCTAGGGTTAGGGTTAGGGGACGGGGACGGTTTAGGGTCCAGGTGAGGGTACGGCAACGCTTTAGGGGGAGCGTGCGTGTGAGGGCGCGGGTTAGTGTTAGCGTACGGGTTAGGATTAGGGGACTGGTGAGGGTCAGGCTTCGGGGAAGGGTTAGGGTTAGGGTTCGGGCTAGGGTTAGGGTTAGGGGACGGGGACGGTTTAGGGTCCAGGTGAGGGTACGGCAACGCTTTAGGGGGAGCGTGCGTGTGAGGGCGCGGGTTAGTGTTAGCGTACGGGTTAGGATTAGGGCACGGGTGAGGGTCAGGCTTCGGGGAAGGGTTAGGGTTAGGGTTCGGGCTAGGGTTAGGGTTAGGGGACGGGGACAGTTTAGTGTCCAGGTGAGGGTACGGAAACGCTTTAGGGGGAGCGTGCGTGTGAGGGCGTGGGTTAGTGTTAGCGTACGTGTTAGGATTAGGGCACGGGTGAGGGTCAGGCTTCGGGGAAGGGTTAGGGTTAGGGTTCGGGCTAGGGTTAGGGTTAGGGGACGGGGACGGTTTAGGGTCGAGGTGAGGGTACGGCAACGCTTTAGGGGGAGCGTGCGTGTGAGGGCGCGGGTTAGTGTTCGCGTACGGGTTACGATTAGGGGACGGGTGAGGGTCAGGCTTCGGGGAAGGGTTAGGGTTAGGGTTCGGGCTAGGGTTAGGGTTAGGGGACGGGGACGGTTTAGGGTCCAGGTGAGGGTACGGCAACGCTTTAGGGGGAGCGTGCGTGTGAGGGCGCGGGTTAGTGTTAGCGTACGGGTTAGGATTAGGGGACGGGTGAGGGTCAGGCTTCGGGGAAGGGTTAGGGTTAGGGTTCGGGCTAGGGTTAGGGTTAGGGGACGGGGACGGTTTAGGGTCCAGGTGAGGGTACGGCAACGCTTTAGGGGGAGCGTGCGTGTGAGGGCGCGGGTTAGTGTTAGCGTACGGGTTAGGATTAGGGGACGGGTGAGGGTCAGGCTTCGGGGAAGGTTTAGGGTTAGGGTTCGGGCTAGGGTTAGGGTTAGGGGACGGGGACGGTTTAGGGTCCAGGTGAGGGTACGGCAACGCTTTAGGGGGAGCGTGCGTGTGAGGGCGCGGGTTAGTGTTAGCGTACGGGTTAGGATTAGGGCACGGGTGAGGGTCAGGCTTCGGGGAGGGGTTAGGGTTAGGGTTCGGGCTAGGGTTAGGGTTAGGGGACGGGGACGGTTTAGGGTCCAGGTGAGGTTACGGCAACGCTTTAGGGGGAGCGTGCGTGTGAGGGCGCGGGTTAGTGTTAGCGTACGGGTTAGGATTAGGGGACGGGTGAGGGTCAGGCTTCGGGGAAGGGTTAGGGTTAGGGTTCGGGCTAGGGTTAGGGTTAGGGGACGGGGACGGTTTAGGGTCCAGGTGAGTGTACGGCAACGCTTTAGGGGGAGCGTGCGTGTGAGGGCGCGGGTTAGTGTTAGCGTACGGGTTAGGATTAGAGCACGGGTGAGGGTCAGGCTTCGGGGAAGGGTTAGGGTTAGGGTTCGGGCTAGGGTTAGGGTTAGGGGACGGGGACGGTTTAGGGTCCAGGTGAGCGTACGGCAACGCTTTAGGGGGAGCGTGCGTGTGAGGGCGCGGGTTAGTGTTAGCGTACGGGTTAGGATTAGGGGACGGGTGAGGGTCAGGCTTCGGGGAAGGGTTAGGGTTAGGGTTCGGGCTAGGGTTAGGGTTAGGGGACGGGGACGGTTTAGGGTCCAGGTGAGGGTACGGCAATGCTTTAGGGGGAGCGTGCGTGTGAGGGCGCGGGTTAGTGTTAGCGTACGGGTTAGGATTAGGGGACGGGTGAGGGTCAGGCTTCGGGGAAGGGTTAGGGTTAGGGTTCGGGCTAGGGTTAGGGTTAGGGGACGGGGACGGTTTAGGGTCCAGGTGAGTGTACGGCAACGCTTTAGGGGGAGCGTGCGTGTGAGGGCGCGGGTTAGTGTTAGCGTACGGGTTAGGATTAGGGCACGGGTGAGGGTCAGGCTTCGGGGAAGGGTTAGGGTTAGGGTTCGGGCTAGGGTTAGGGTTAGGGGACGGGGACGGTTTAGGGTCCAGGTGAGGGTACGGCAACGCTTTAGGGGGAGCGTGCGTGTGAGGGCGCGGGTTAGTGTTAGCGTACGGGTTAGGATTAGGGGACGGGTGAGGGTCAGGCTTCGGGGAAGGGTTAGGGTTAGGGTTCGGGCTAGGGTTAGGGTTAGGGGACGGGGACGGTTTAGGGTCCAGGTGAGGGTACGGCAACGCTTTAGGGGGAGCGTGCGTGTGAGGGCGCGGGTTAGTGTTAGCGTACGGGTTAGGATTAGGGGACGGGTGAGGGTCAGGCTTCGGGGAAGGGTTAGGGTTAGGGTTCGGGCTAGGGTTAGGGTTAGGGGACGGGGACGGTTTAGGGTCCAGGTGTGGGTATGGCAACGCTTTAGGGGGAGCGTGCGTGTGAGGGCGCGGGTTAGTGTTAGCGTACGGGTTAGGATTAGGGGACGGGTGAGGGTCAGGCTTCGGGGAAGGGTTAGGGTTAGGGTTCGGGCTAGGGTTAGGGTTAGGGGACGGGGACGGTTTAGGGTCCAGGTGAGGGTACGGCAACGCTTTAGGGGGAGCGTGCGTGTGAGGGCGCGGGTTAGTGTTAGCGTACGGGTTAGGATTAGGGCACGGGTGAGGGTCAGGCTTCGGGGAAGGGTTAGGGTTAGGGTTCGGGCTAGGGTTAGGGTTAGGGGACGGGGACGGTTTAGGGTCCAGGTGAGGGTACGGCAACGCTTTAGGGGGAGCGTGCGTGTGAGGGCGCGGGTTAGTGTTAGCGTACGGGTTAGGATTAGGGCACGGGTGAGGGTCAGGCTTCGGGGAAGGGTTAGGGTTAGGGTTCGGGCTAGGGTTAGGGTTAGGGGACGGGGAAGGTTTAGGGTCCAGGTGAGGGTACGGCAACGCTTTAGGGGGAGCGTGCGTGTGAGGGCGCGGGTTAGTGTTAGCGTACGGGTTAGGATTAGGGGACGTGTGAGGGTCAGGCTTCGGGGAAGGGTTAGGGTTAGGGTTCGGGCTAGGGTTAGGGTTAGGGGACGGGGACGGTTTAGGGTCCAGGTGAGGGTACGGCAACGCTTTAGGGGGTGCGTGCGTGTGAGGGCGCGGGTTAGTGTTAGCGTACGGGTTAGGATTACGGGACGGGTGAGGGTCAGGCTTCGGGGAAGGGTTAGGGTTAGGGTTCGGGCTAGGGTTAGGGTTAGGGGACGGGGACGGTTTAGGGTCCAGGTGAGGTTACGGCAACGCTTTAGGGGGAGCGTGCGTGTGAGGGCGCGGGTTAGTGTTAGCGTACGGGTTAGGATTAGGGGACGGGTGAGGGTCAGGCTTCGGGGAAGGGTTAGGGTTAGGGTTCGGGCTAGGGTTAGGGTTAGGGGACGGGGACGGTTTAGGGTCCAGGTGAGGGTACGGCAACGCTTTAGGGGGAGCGTGCGTGTGAGGGCGCGGGTTAGTGTTAGCGTACGGGTTAGGATTATGGGACGGGTGAGGGTCAGGCTTCGGGGAAGGGTTAGGGTTAGGGTTCGGGCTAGGGTTAGGGTTAGGGGATGGGGACGGTTTAGGGTCCAGGTGAGGGTACGGCAACGCTTTAGGGGGAGCGTGCGTGTGAGGGCGTGGGTTAGTTTTAGCGTACGAGTTAGGAATAGGGTACGGGTGAGGGTCATGCTTCAGGGAAGGGTTAGGGTTAGGGTTCGGGCTAGGGTTAGGGTTAGGGGACGGGGACGGTTTAGGGTCCTGGTGAGGGTACGGCAACGCTTTAGGGGGAGCGTGCGTGTGAGGGCGCGGGTTAGTGTTAGAGTACGGGTTAGGATTAGGGCACGGGTGAGGGTCAGGCTTCGGGGAAGGGTTAGGGTTAGGGTTCGGGCTAGGGTTAGGGTTAGGGGACGGGGACGGTTTAGGGTCCCGGTGGGGGTACGGCAACGCTTTAGAGGGAGCGTGCGTGTGAGGGCGCGGGTTAGTGTTAGCGTATGGGTTAGGATTAGGGCACGCGTGAGGGTCAGGCTTCGGGGAAGGGTTAGGGTTAGGGTTCGGGCTAGGGTTAGGGTTAGGGGACGGGGACGGTTTAGGGTCCAGGTGAGGGTACGGCAACGCTTTAGGGGGAGCGTGCGTGTGAGGGCGCGGGTTAGTGTTAGCGTACGGGTTAGGATTAGGGCACGGGTGAGGGTCAGGCTTCGGGGAAGGGTTAGGGTTAGGGTTCGGGCTAGGGTTAGGGTTAGGGGACGGGGACGGTTTAGGGTCCAGGTGAGGGTACGGCAACGCTTAAGGGGGAGCGTGCGTGTGAGGGCGCGGGTTAGTGTTAGCGTACGGGTTAGGATTAGGGGACGGGTGAGGGTCAGGCTTCGGGGAAGGGTTAGGATTAGGGTTCGGGCTAGGGTTAGGGTTAGGGGACGGGGACGGTTTAGGGTCCAGGTGAGGTTACGGCAACGCTTTAGGGGGAGCGTGCGTGTGAGGGCGCGCGTTAGTGTTCGCGTACGGGTTAGGATTAGGGCACGGGTGAGGGTCAGGCTTCGGGGAAGGGTTAGGGTTAGGGTTCGGGCTAGGGTTAGGGTTAGGGGACGGGGACGGTTTAGGGTCCAGGTGAGGTTACGGCAACGCTTTAGGGGGAGCGTGCGTGTGAGGGCGCGGGTTAGTGTTCGCGTACGGGTTAGGATTAGGGCACGGGTGAGGGTCAGGCTTCGGGGAAGGGTTAGGGTTAGGGTTCGGGCTAGGGTTAGGGTTAGGGGACGGGGACGGTTCAGGGTCCAGGTGAGGGTACGGCAACGCTTTAGGGGGAGCGTGCGTGTGAGGGCACGGGTTAGTGTTAGCGTACGGGTTAGGATTATGGGACGGGTGAGGGTCAGGCTTCGGGGATGGGTTAGGGTTAGGGTTCGGGCTAGGGTTAGGGTTAGGGGACGGGGACGGTTTAGGGTCCAGGTGAGGGTACGGCAACGCTTTAGGGGGAGCGTGCGTGTGAGGGCGCGGGTTAGTGTTAGCGTACGGGTTAGGATTAGGGCACGGGTGAGGGTCAGGCTTCGGGGAAGGGTTAGGGTTAGGGTTCGGGCTAGGGTTAGGGTTAGGGGACGGGGACGGTTTAGGGTCCAGGTGAGGGTACGGCAACGCTTTAGGGGGAGCGTGCGTGTGAGGGCGCGGGTTAGTGTTAGCGTACGTGTTAGGATTAGGGCACGGGTGAGGGTCAGGCTTCGGGGAAGGGTTAGGGTTAGGGTTCGGGCTAGGGTTAGGGTTAGGGGACGGGGACGGTTTAGGGTCCAGGTGAGGGTACGGCAACGCTTTTGGGGGAGCGTGCGTGTGAGGGCGCGGGTTAGTGTTAGCGTACGGGTTACGATTAGGGGACGGGTGAGGGTCAGGCTTCGGGGAAGGGTTAGGGTTAGGGTTCGGGCTAGGGTTAGGGTTAGGGGACGGGGACGGTTTAGGGTCCAGGTGAGGGTACGGCAACGCTTTAGGGGGAGCGTGCGTGTGAGGGCGCTGGTTAGTGTTAGCGTACGGGTTAGGATTAGGGCACGGGTGAGGGTCAGGCTTCGGGGAAGGGTTAGGGTTAGGGTTCGGGCTAGGGTTAGGGTTAGGGTACGGGGACGGTTTAGGGTCCAGGTGAGGGTACGGCAACGCTTTAGGGGGAGCGTGCGTGTGAGGGCGCGGGTTAGTGTTAGCGTACGGGTTAGGATTAGGGGACGGGTGAGGGTCAGGCTTCGGGGAAGGGTTAGGGTTAGGGTTCGGGCTAGGGTTAGGGTTAGGTGACGGGGACGGTTTAGGGTCCAGGTGAGGGTATGGCAACGCTTTAGGGGGAGCGTGCGTGTGAGGGCGCGGGTTAGTGTTAGCGTACGGGTTACGATTAGGGGACGGGTGAGGGTCAGGCTTCGGGGAAGGGTTAGGGTTAGGGTTCGGGCTAGGGTTAGGGTTAGGGGACGGGGACGGTTTAGGGTCCAGGTGAGGGTACGGCAACGCTTTAGGGGGAGCGTGCGTGTGAGGGCGCGGGTTAGTGTTAGCGTACGGGTTAGGATTAGGGCACGGGTGAGGGTCAGGCTTCGGGGAAGGGTTAGGGTTAGGGTTCGGGCTAGGGTTAGGGTTAGGGGACGGGGACGGTTTAGGGTCCAGGTGAGGGTACGGCAACGCTTTAGGGGGAGCGTGCGTTTGAGGGCGCGGGTTAGTGTTAGCGTACGGGTTAGGATTAGGGGACGGGTGAGGGTCAGGCTTCGGGGAAGGGTTAGGGTTAGGGTTCGGGCTAGGGTTAGGGTTAGGGGACGGGGAAGGTTTAGGGTCCAGGTGAGGGTACGGCAACGCTTTAGGGGGAGCGTGCGTGTGAGGGCGCGGGTTAGTGTTAGCGTACGGGTTAGGATTAGGGGACGGTTGAGGGTCAGGCTTCGGGGAAGGGTTAGGGTTAGGGTTCGGGCTAGGGTTAGGGTTAGGGCACGGGGACGGTTTAGGGTCCAGGTGAGGGTACGGCAACGCTTTAGGGGGAGCGTGCGTGTGAGGGCGCGGGTTAGTGTTAGCGTACGGGTTAGGATTAGGGGACGGGTGAGGGTCAGGCTTCGGGGAAGGGTTAGGATTAGGGTTCGGGCTAGGGTTAGGGTTAGGGGACGGGGACGGTTTAGGGTCCAGGTGAGGTTACGGCAACGCTTTAGGGGGAGCGTGCGTGTGAGGGCGCGGGTTAGTGTTAGCGTACGGGTTAGGATTAGGGCACGGGTGAGGGTCAGGCTTCGGGGAAGGGTTAGGGTTAGGGTTCGGGCTAGGGTTAGGGTTAGGGGACGGGGACGGTTTAGGGTCCAGGTGAGGGTACGGCAACGCTTTAGGGGGAGCGTGCATGTGAGGGCGCGGGTTAGTGTTAGCGTACGGGTTAGGATTAGGGGACGGGTGAGGGTCAGGCTTCGGGGAAGGGTTAGGGTTAGGGTTCGGGCTAGGGTTAGGGTTAGGGGACGGGGACGGTTTAGGGTCCAGGTGAGGGAACGGCAACGCTTTAGGGGGAGCGTGCGTGTGAGGGCGCGGGTTAGTGTTAGCGTACGGGTTAGGATTAGGGGACGGGTGAGGGTCAGGCTTCGGGGAAGGGTTAGGGTTAGGGTTCGGGCTAGGGTTAGGGTTAGGGGACGGGGACGGTTTAGGGTCCAGGTGAGGGTACGGCAACGCTTTAGGGGGAGCGTGCGTGTGAGGGCGCGGGTTAGTGTTAGCGTACGTGTTAGGATTAGGGCACGGGTGAGGGTCAGGCTTCGGGGAAGGGTTAGGGTTAGGGTTCGGGCTAGGGTTAGGGTTAGGGGACGGGGACGGTTTAGGGTCCAGGTGAGGGTACGGCAACGCTTTTGGGGGAGCGTGCGTGTGAGAGCGCGGGTTAGTGTTAGCGTACGGGTTACGATTAGGGGACGGGTGAGGGTCAGGCTTCGGGGAAGGGTTAGGGTTAGGGTTCGGGCTAGGGTTAGGGTTAGGGGACGGGGACGGTTTAGGGTCCAGGTGAGGGTACGGCAACGCTTTAGGGGGAGCGTGCGTGTGAGGGCGCTGGTTAGTGTTAGCGTACGGGTTAGGATTAGGGCACGGGTGAGGGTCAGGCTTCGGGGAAGGGTTAGGGTTAGGGTTCGGGCTAGGGTTAGGGTTAGGGGACGGGGACGGTTTAGGGTCCAGGTGAGGGTACGGCAACGCTTTAGGGGGAGCGTGCGTGTGAGGGCGCGGGTTAGTGTTAGCGTACGGGTTAGGATTAGGGCACGGGTGAGGGTCAGGCTTCGGGGAAGGGTTAGGGTTAGGGTTCGGGCTAGGGTTAGGGTTAGGGGACGGGGACGGTTTAGGGTCCAGGTGAGGGTATGGCAACGCTTTAGGGGGAGCGTGCGTGTGAGGGCGCGGGTTAGTGTTAGCGTACGGGTTACGATTAGGGGACGGGTGAGGGTCAGGCTTCGGGGAAGGGTTAGGGTTAGGGTTCGGGCTAGGGTTAGGGTTAGGGGACGGGGACGGTTTAGGGTCCAGGTGAGGGTACGGCAACGCTTTAGGGGGAGCGTGCGTGTGAGGGCGCGGGTTAGTGTTAGCGTACGGGTTAGGATTAGGGCACGGGTGAGGGTCAGGCTTCGGGGAAGGGTTAGGGTTAGGGTTCGGGCTAGGGTTAGGGTTAGGGGACGGGGACGGTTTAGGGTCCAGGTGAGGGTACGGCAACGCTTTAGGGGGAGCATGCGTGTGAGGGCGCGGGTTAGTGTTAGCGTACGGGTTAGGATTAGGGGACGGGTGAGGGTCAGGCTTCGGGGAAGGGTTAGGGTTAGGGTTCGGGCTAGGGTTAGGGTTAGGGGACGGGGACGGTTTAGGGTCCAGGTGAGGGTACGGCAACGCTTTAGGGGGAGCGTGCGTTTGAGGGCGCGGGTTAGTGTTAGCGTACGGGTTAGGATTAGGGGACGGGTGAGGGTCAGGCTTCGGGGAAGGGTTAGGGTTAGGGTTCGGGCTAGGGTTAGGGTTAGGGGACGGGGAAGGTTTAGGGTCCAGGTGAGGGTACGGCAACGCTTTAGGGGGAGCGTGCGTGTGAGGGCGCGGGTTAGTGTTAGCGTACGGGTTAGGATTAGGGGACGGTTGAGGGTCAGGCTTCGGGGAAGGGTTAGGGTTAGGGTTCGGGCTAGGGTTAGGGTTAGGGCACGGGGACGGTTTAGGGTCCAGGTGAGGGTACGGCAACGCTTTAGGGGGAGCGTGCGTGTGAGGGCGCGGGTTAGTGTTAGCGTACGGGTTAGGATTAGGGGACGGGTGAGGGTCAGGCTTCGGGGAAGGGTTAGGATTAGGGTTCGGGCTAGGGTTAGGGTTAGGGGACGGGGACGGTTTAGGGTCCAGGTGAGGTTACGGCAACGCTTTAGGGGGAGCGTGCGTGTGAGGGCGCGGGTTAGTGTTAGCGTACGGGTTAGGATTAGGGGACGGGTGAGGGTCAGGCTTCGGGGAAGGGTTAGGGTTAGGGTTCGGGCTAGGGTTAGGGTTAGGGGACGGGGACGGTTTAGGGTCCAGGTGAGGGTACGGCAACGCTTTAGGGGGAGCGTGCGTGTGAGGGCGCGGGTTAGTGTTAGCGTACGGGTTAGGATTAGGGGACGGGTGAGGGTCAGGCTTCGGGGAAGGGTTAGGGTTAGGGTTCGGGCTAGGGTTAGGGTTAGGGGACGGGGACGGTTTAGGGTCCAGGTGAGGGAACGGCAACGCTTTAGGGGGAGCGTGCGTGTGAGGGCGCGGGTTAGTGTTAGCGTACGGGTTAGGATTAGGGGACGGGTGAGGGTCAGGCTTCGGGGAAGGGTTAGGGTTAGGGTTCGGGCTAGGGTTAGGGTTAGGGGACGGGGACGGTTTAGGGTCCAGGTGAGGGTACGGCAACGCTTTAGGGGGAGCGTGCGTGTGAGGGCGCGGGTTAGTGTTAGCGTACGGGTTAGGATTAGGGGACGGGTGAGGGTCAGGCTTCGGGGAAGGGTTAGGGTTAGGGTTCGGGCTAGGGTTAGGGTTAGGGGACGGGGACGGTTTAGGGTCCAGGTGAGGGTACGGCAACGCTTTAGGGGGAGCGTGCGTGTGAGGGCGCGGGTTAGTGTTAGCGTACGGGTTAGGATTAGGGGACGGGTGAGGGTCAGGCTTCGGGGAAGGGTTAGGATTAGGGTTCGGGCTAGGGTTAGGGTTAGGGGACGGGGACGGTTTAGGGTCCAGGTGAGGTTACGGCAACGCTTTAGGGGGAGCGTGCGTGTGAGGGCGCGGGTTAGTGTTAGCTTACGGGTTAGGATTAGGGCACGGGTGAGGGTCAGGCTTCGGGGAAGGGTTAGGGTTAGGGTTCGGGCTAGGGTTAGGGTTAGGGGACGGGGACGGTTTAGGGTCCAGGTGAGTGTACGGCAACGCTTTAGGGGGAGCGTGCGTGTGAGGGCGCGGGTTAGTGTTAGCGTACGGGTTAGGATTATGGGACGGGTGAGGGTCAGGCTTCGGGGATGGGTTAGGGTTAGGGTTCGGGCTAGGGTTAGGGTTAGGGGACGGGGACGGTTTAGGGTCCAGGTGAGGGTACGGCAACGCTTTAGGGGGAGCGTGCGTGTGAGGGCGCGGGTTAGTGTTAGCGTACGGGTTAGGATTAGGGCACGGGTGAGGGTCAGGCTTCGGGGAAGGGTTAGGGTTAGGGTTCGGGCTAGGGTTAGGGTTAGGGGACGGGGACGGTTTAGGGTCCAGGTGAGGTTACGGCAACGCTTTAGGGGGAGCGTGCGAGTGAGGGCGCGGGTTAGTGTTAGCGTACGGGTTAGGATTAGGGCACGGGTGAGGGTCAGGCTTCGGGGAAGGGTTAGGGTTAGGGTTCGGGCTAGGGTTAGGGTTAGGGGACGGGGACGGTTTAGGGTCCAGGTGAGGGTACGGCAACGCTTTAGGGGGAGCGTGCGTGTGAGGGCGCGGGTTAGTGTTAGCGTACGGGTTAGGATTAGGGGACGGGTGAGGGTCAGGCTTCGGGGAAGGGTTAGGGTTAGGGTTCGGGCTAGGGTTAGGGTTAGGGGACGGGGACGGTTTAGGGTCCAGGTGAGGGTACGGCAACGCTTTAGGGGGAGCGTGCGTGTGAGGGCGCGGGTTAGTGTTAGCGTACGGGTTAGGATTAGGGGACGGGTGAGGGTCAGGCTTCGGGGAAGGGTTAGGGTTAGGGTTCGGGCTAGGGTTAGGGTTAGGGGACGGGGACGGTTTAGGGTCCAGGTGAGGGTACGGCAACGCTTTAGGGGGAGCGTGCGTGTGAGGGCGCGGGTTAGTGTTAGCGTACGGGTTAGGATTATGGCACGGGTTAGGGTCAGGCTTCGGGCAAGGGTTAGGGTTAGGGTTCGGGCTAGGGTTAGGGTTAGGGGACGGGGACGGTTTAGGGTCCAGGTGAGGGTACGGCAATGCTTTAGGGGGAGCGTGCGTGTGAGGGCGCGGGTTAGTGTTAGCGTACGGGTTAGGATTAGGGCACGGGTGAGGGTCAGGCTTCGGGGAAGGGTTAGGGTTCGGGTTCGGGCTAGGGTTAGGGTTAGGGGACGGGGACGGTTTAGGGTCCAGGTGAGGGTACGGCAGCGCTTTAGGGGGAGCGTGCGTGTGAGGGCGTGGGTTAGTTTTAGCGTACGAGTTAGGATTAGGGGACGGGTGAGGGTCAGGCTTCGGGGAAGGGTTAGGGTTAGGGTTCGGGCTAGCGTTAGGGTTAGGGGACGGGGACGGTTTAGGGTCCAGGTGAGGGTACGGCAACGCTTTAGGGGGAGCATGCGTGTGAGGGCGCGGGTTAGTGTTCGCGTACGGGTTAGGATTAGGGGACGGGTAAGGGTCAGGCTTCGGGGAAGGGTTAGGGTTAGGGTTCGGGCTAGGGTTAGGGTTAGGGGACGGGGACGGTTTAGGGTCCAGGTGAGGGTACGGCAACGCTTTAGGGGGAGCGTGCATGTGAGGGCGCGGGTTAGTGTTAGCGTACGGGTTAGGATTAGGGGACGGGTGAGGGTCAGGATTCGGGGAAGGGTTAGGGTTAGGGTTCGGGCTAGGGTTAGGGTTAGGGGACGGGGACTGTTTAGGGTCCAGGTGAGGGTACGGCAACGCTTTAGGGGGAGCGTGCGTGTGAGGGCGCGGGTTAGTGTTAGCGTACGGGTTAGGATTAGGGCACGGGTGAGGGTCAGGCTTCGGGGAAGGGTTAGGGTTAGGGTTCGGGCTAGGGTTAGGGTTAGGGGACGGGGACGGTTTAGGGTATAGGTGAGGGTACGGCAACGCTTTAGGGGGAGCGTGCGTGTGAGGGCGCGGGTTAGTGTTAGCGTACGTGTTAGGATTAGGGCACGGGTGAGGGTCAGGCTTCGGGGAAGGGTTAGGGTTAGGGTTCGGGCTAGGGTTAGGGTTAGGGGACGGGGACGGTTTAGGGTCCAGGTGAGGGTACGGCAACGCTTTAGGGGGAGCGTGCGTGTGAGGGCGCGGGTTAGTGTTAGCGTACGGGTTAGGATTAGGGCACGGGTGAGGGTCAGGCATCGGGGAAGGGTTAGGGTTAGGGTTCGGGCTAGGGTTAGGGTTAGGGTTAGGGGACGGGGACGGTTTAGGGTCCAGGTGAGGGTACGGCAACGCTTTAGGGGGAGCGTGCGTGTGAGGGCGCGGGTTAGTGTTAGCGTACGGGTTAGGATTAGGGGACGGGTGAGGGTCAGGCTTTGGGGAAGGGTTAGGGTTAGGGTTCGGGCTAGGGTTAGGGTTAGGGGACGGGGACGGTTTAGGGTCCAGGTGAGGGTACGGCAACGCTTTAGGGGGAGCGTGCGTGTGAGGGCGCGGGTTAGTGTTAGCGTACGGGTTAGGATTAGGGGACGGGTGAGGGTCAGGCTTCGGGGAAGGGTTAGGGTTAGGGTTCGGGCTAGGGTTAGGGTTAGGGGACGGGGACGGTTTAGGGTCCAGGTGAGGGTACGGCAACGCTTTAGGGGGAGCGTGCGTGTGAGGGCGCGGGTTAGTGTTAGCGTACGGGTTAGGATTAGGGGACGGGTGAGGGTCAGGCTTCGGGGAAGGGTTAGGGTTAGGGTTCGGGCTAGGGTTAGGGTTAGGGGACGGGGACGGTTTAGGGTCCAGGTGAGGGTACGGCAACGCTTAAGGGGGAGCGTGCGTGTGAGGGCGCGGGTTAGTGTTAGCGTACGGGTTAGGATTAGGGGAGGGGTGAGGGTCAGGCTTCGGGGAAGGGTTAGGATTAGGGTTCGGGCTAGGGTTAGGGTTAGGGGACGGGGACGGTTTAGGGTCCAGGTGAGGTTACGGCAACGCTTTAGGGGGAGCGTGCGTGTGAGGGCGCGGGTTAGTGTTAGCGTACGGGTTACGATTAGGGGACGGGTGAGGGTCAGGCTTCGGGGAAGGGTTAGGGTTAGGGTTCGGGCTAGGGTTAGGGTTAGGGGACGGGGACGGTTTAGGGTCCAGGTGAGGGTACGGCAACGCTTTAGGGGGAGCGTGCGTGTGAGGGCGCGGGTTAGTGTTAGCGTACGGGTTAGGATTAGGGCACGGGTGAGGGTCAGGCTTCGGGGAAGGGTTAGGGTTAGGGTTCGGGCTAGGGTTAGGGTTAGGGGACGGGGACGGTTTAGGGTCCAGGTGAGGGTACGGCAACGCTTTAGGGGGAGCGTGCGTGTGAGGGCGCGGGTTAGTGTTATCGTACGGGTTAGGATTAGGGCACGGTTTAGGGTCAGGCTTCGGGGAAGGGTTAGGGTTAGGGTTCGGGCTAGGGTTAGGGTTAGGGGATGGGGACGGTTTAGGGTCCAGGTGAGGGTACGGCAACGCTTTAGGGGGAGCGTGCGTGTGAGGGCGCGGGTTAGTGTTAGCGTACGTGTTAGGATTAGGGCACGGGTGAGGGTCAGGCTTCGGGGAAGGGTTAGGGTTAGGGTTCAGGCTAGGGTTAGGGTTAGGGGACGGGGACAGTTTAGGGTCCAGGTGAGGGTACGGCAACGCTTTAGGGGAAGCGTGCGTGTGAGGGCGCGGGTTAGTGTTAGCGTACGGGTTAGGATTAGGGGAAGGGTGAGGGTCAGGCTTCGGGGAAGGGTTAGTGTTAGGGTTCGGGCTAGGGTTAGGGTTAGGGGACGGGGACGGTTTAGGGTCCAGGTGAGGGTACGGCAACGCTTTAGGGGGAGCGTGCGTGTGAGGGCGCGGGTTAGTGTTAGCGTACGGGTTAGGATTAGGGCACGGGTGAGGGTCAGGCTTCGGGGAAGGGTTAGGGTTAGGGTTCGGGCTAGGGTTAGGGTTAGGGGACGGGGACGGTTTAGGGTCCAGGTGAGGGTACGGCAACGCTTTAGGGGGAGCGTGCGTGTGAGGGCGCGGGTTAGTGTTAGCGTACGGGTTAGGATTAGGGCACGGGTGAGGGTCAGGCTTCGGGGAAGGGTTAGGGTTAGGGTTCGGGCTAGGGTTAGGGTTAGGGGACGGGGATGGTTTAGGGTCCAGTTGAGGGTACGGCAACGCTTTAGGGGGAGCGTGCGTGTGAGGGCGCGGGTTAGTGTTAGCGTACGGGTTAGGATTAGGGGACGGGTGAGGGTCAGGCTTCGGGGAAGGGTTAGGGTTAGGGTTCGGGCTAGGGTTAGGGTTAGGGGACGGGGACGGTTTAGGGTCCAGGTGAGGGTACGGCAACGCTTTAGGGGGAGCGTGCGTGTGAGGGCGCGGGTTAGTGTTAGCGTACGGGTTAGGATTAGGGGACGGGTGAGGGTCAGGCTTCGGGGAAGGGTTAGGGTTAGGGTTCGGGCTAGGGTTAGGGTTAGGGGACGGGGACGGTTTAGGGTCCAGGTGAGGGTACGGCAACGCTTTAGGGGGAGCGTGCGTGTGAGGGCGCGGGTTAGTGTTAGCGTACGGGTTAGGATTAGGGCACGGGTGAGGGTCAGGCTTCGGGGAAGGGTTAGGGTTAGGGTTCGGGCTAGGGTTAGGGTTAGGGGACGGGGACGGTTTAGGGTCCAGGTGAGGGTACGGCAACGCTTTAGGGGGAGCGTGCGTGTGAGGGCGCGGGTTAGTGTTAGCGTACGGGTTAGGATTATGGGACGGGTGAGGGTCAGGCTTCGGGGAAGGGTTAGGGTTAGGGTTCGGGCTAGGGTTAGGGTTAGGGGACGGGGACGGTTTAGGGTCCAGGTGAAGGTACGGCAACGCTTTAGGGGGAGCGTGCGTGTGAGGGCGCGGGTTAGTGTTAGCGTACGGGTTAGGATTAGGGCACGGGTGAGGGTCAGGCTTCGGGGAAGGGTTAGGGTTAGGATTCGGGCTAGGGTTAGGGTTAGGGGACGGGGACGGTTTAGGGTCCAGGTGAGGGTACGGAAACGCTTTAGGGGGAGCGTGCGTGTGAGCGCGCGGGTTAGTGTTAGCGTACGGGTTAGGATTAGGGGACGGGTGAGGGTCAGGATTCGGGGAAGGGTTAGGGTTAGGGTTCGGGCTAGGGTTAGGGTTAGGGGACGGGGACGGTTTAGGGTCCAGGTGAGGGTACGGCAACGCTTTAGGGGGAGCGTGCGTGTGAGGGCGCGGGTTAGTGTTAGCGTACGGGTTAGGATTAGGGCACGGGTGAGGGTCAGGCTTCGGGGAAGGGTTAGGTTTAGGGTTCGGGTTAGGGTTAGGGTTAGGGGACGGGGACGGTTTAGGGTCCAGGTGAGGGTACGGCAACGCTTTAGGGGGAGCGTGCGTGTGAGGGCGCGGGTTAGTGTTAGCGTACGGGTTAGGATTAGGGCACGGGTGAGGGTCAGGCTTCGGGGAAGGGTTAGGGTTAGGGTTCGGGCTAGGGTTAGGGTTAGGGGACGGGGATGGTTTAGGGTCCAGGTGAGGGTACGGCAACGCTTTAGGGGGAGCGTGTGTGTGAGGGCGCGGGTTAGTGTTAGCGTACGGGTTAGGATTAGGGGACGGGTGAGGGTCAGGCTTCGGGGAAGGGTTAGGGTTAGGGTTCGGGCTAGGGTTAGGGTTAGGGGACGGGGACGGTTTAGGGTCCAGGTGAGGGTACGGCAACGCTTTAGGGGGAGCGTGCGTGTGAGGGCGCGGGTTAGTGTTAGCGTACGGGTTAGGATTAGGGGACGGGTGAGGGTCAGGCTTCGGGGAAGGGTTAGGGTTAGGGTTCGGGCTAGGGTTAGGGTTAGGGGACGGGGACGGTTTAGGGTCCAGGTGAGGGTACGGCAACGCTTTAGGGGGAGCGTGCGTGTTAGGGCGCGGGTTAGTGTTAGCGTACGGGTTAGGATTAGGGCACGGGTGAGGGTCAGGCTTCGGGGAAGGGTTAGGATTAGGGTTCGGGCTAGGGTTAGGGTTAGGGGACGGGGACGGTTTAGGGTCCAGGTGAGGTTACGGAAACGCTTTAGGGGGAGCGTGCGTGTGAGGGCGCGGGTTAGTGTTAGCGTACGGGTTAGGATTAGGGCACGGGTGAGGGTCAGGCTTCGGGGAAGGGTTAGGGTTAGGGTTCGGGCTAGGGTTAGGGTTAGGGGACGGGGACGGTTTAGGTTCCAGGTGAGGGTACGGCAACGCTTTAGGGGCAGCGTGCGTGTGAGGGCGCGGGTTAGTGTTAGCGTACGGGTTAGGATTAGGGCACGGGTGAGGGTCAGGCTTCGGGGAAGGGTTAGGGTTAGGGTTCGGGCTAGGGTTAGGGTTAGGGGACGGGGACGGTTTAGGGTCCAGGTGAGGGTACGGCAACGCTTTAGGGGGAGCGTGCGTGTGAGGGCGCGGGTTAGTGTTAGCGTACGGGTTACGATTAGGGGACGGGTGAGGGTCAGGCTTCGGGGAAGGGTTAGGGTTAGGGTTCGGGCTAGGGTTAGGGTTAGGGGACGGGGACGGTTTAGGGTCCAGGTGAGGGTACGGCAACGCTTTAGGGGGAGCGTGCGTGTGAGGGCGCGGGTTAGTGTTAGCGTACGGGTTAGGATTAGGGCACGGGTGAGGGTCAGGCTTCGGGGAAGGGTTAGGATTAGGGTTCGGGCTAGGGTTAGGGTTAGGGGACGGGGACGGTTTAGGGTCCAGGTGAGGTTACGGAAACGCTTTAGGGGGAGCGTGCGTGTGAGGGCGCGGGTTAGTGTTAGCGTACGGGTTAGGATTAGGGCACGGGTGAGGGTCAGGCTTCGGGGAAGGGTTAGGGTTAGGGTTCGGGCTAGGGTTAGGGTTAGGGGACGGGGACGGTTTAGGGTCCAGGTGAGGGTACGGCAACGCTTTAGGGGGAGCGTGCGTGTGAGGGCGCGGGTTAGTGTTAGCGTACGGGTTAGGATTATGGGACGGGTGAGGGTCAGGCTTCGGGGAAGGGTTAGGGTTAGGGTTCGGGCTAGGGTTAGGGTTAGGGGACGGGGACGGTTTAGGGTCCAGGTGAAGGTACGGCAACGCTTTAGGGGGAGCGTGCGTGTGAGGGCGCGGGTTAGTGTTAGCGTACGGGTTAGGATTAGGGCACGGGTGAGGGTCAGGCTTCGGGGAAGGGTTAGGGTTAGGGTTCGGGCTAGGGTTAGGGTTAGGGGACGGGGACGGTTTAGGGTCCAGGTGAGGGTACGGAAACGCTTTAGGGGGAGCGTGCGTGTGAGGGCGCGGGTTAGTGTTAGCGTACGGGTTAGGATTAGGGGACGGGTGAGGGTCAGGATTCGGGGAAGGGTTAGGGTTAGGGTTCGGGCTAGGGTTAGGGTTAGGGGACGGGGAAGGTTTAGGGTCCAGGTGAGGGTACGGCAACGCTTTAAGGGGAGCGTGCGTGTGAGGGCGCGGGTTAGTGTTAGCGTACGGGTTAGGATTAGGGCAAGGGTGAGGGTCAGGCTTCGGGGAAGGGTTAGGGTTAGGGTTCGGGCTAGGGTTAGGGTTAGGGGACGGGGACGGTTTAGGGTCCAAGTGAGGGTACGGCAACGCTTTAGGGGGAGCGTGCGTGTGAGGGCGCGGGTTAGTGTTAGCGTACGGGTTAGGATTAGGGCACGGGTGAGGGTCAGGCTTCGGGGAAGGGTTAGGGTTAGGGTTCGGGCTAGGGTTAGGGTTAGGGGACGGGGACGGTTTAGGGTCCAGGTGAGGGTACGGCAACGCTTTAGGGGGAGCGTGCGTGTGAGGGCGCGGGTTAGTGTTAGCGTACGGGTTAGGATTAGGGCACGGGTGAGGGTCAGGCTTCGGGGAAGGGTTAGGGTTAGGGTTCGGGCTAGGGTTAGGGTTAGGGGACGGGGACGGTTTAGGGTCCAGGTGAGGTTATGGCAACGCTTTAGGGGGAGCGTGCGTGTGAGGGCGCGGGTTAGTGTTAGCGTACGGGTTAGGATTAGGGGACGGGTGAGGGTCAGGCTTCGGGGAAGGGTTAGGGTTAGGGTTCGGGCTAGGGTTAGGGTTAGGGGACGGGGACGGTTTAGGGTCCAGGTGAGGGTACGGCAACGCTTTAGGGGGAGCGTGCGTGTGAGGGCGCGGGTTAGTGTTAGCTTACGGGTTAGGATTAGGGCACGGGTGAGGGTCAGGCTTCGGGGAAGGGTTAGGGTTAGGGTTCGGGCTAGGGTTAGGGTTAGGGGACGGGGACGGTTTAGGGTCCAGGTGAGGGTACGGCAACGCTTTAGGGGGAGCGTGCGTGTGAGGGCGCGGGTTAGTGTTAGCGTACGGGTTAGGATTAGGGCACGGGTGAGGGTCAGGCTTCGGGGAAGGGTTAGGGTTAGGGTTCGGGCTAGGGTTAGGGTTAGGGGACGGGGACGGTTTAGGGTCCAGGTGAGGGTACGGCAACGCTTTAGGGGGAGCGTGCGTGTGAGGGCGCGGGTTAGTGTTAGCGTACGGGTTAGGATTAGGGCACGGGTGAGGGTCAGGCTTCGGGGAAGGGTTAGGGTTAGGGTTCGGGCTAGGGTTAGGGTTAGGGGACGGGGACGGTTTAGGGTCCAGGTGAGGGTACGGCAACGCTTTAGGGGGAGCGTGCGTGTGAGGGCGCGGGTTAGTGTTAGCGTACGTGTTAGGATTAGGGCACGGGTGAGGGTCAGGCTTCGGGGAAGGGTTAGGGTTAGGGTTCGGGCTAGGGTTAGGGTTAGGGGACGGGGATGGTTTAGGGTCCAGGTGAGGGTACGGCAACGCTTTAGGGGGAGCGTGCGTGTGAGGGCGCGGGTTAGTGTTTGCGTACGGGTTAGGATTAGGGGACGGGTGAGGGTCAGGCTTCGGGGAAGGGTTAGGGTTAGGGTTCGGGCTAGGGTTAGGGTTAGGGGACGGGGACGGTTTAGGGTCCAGGTGAGGGTACGGCAACACTTTAGGGGGAGCGTGCGTGTGAGGGCGCGGGTTAGTGTTAGCGTACGGGTTAGGATTAGGGGACGGGTGAGGGTCAGGCTTCGGGGAAGGGTTAGGGTTAGGGTTTGGGCTAGGGTTAGGGTTAGGGGACGGGGACGGTTTAGGGTCCAGGTGAGGGTACGGCAACGCTTTAGGGGGAGCGTGCGTGTGAGGGCGCGGGTTAGTGTTAGCGTACGGGTTAGGATTAGGGGACGGGTGAGGGTCAGGCTTCGGGGAAGGGTTAGGATTAGGGTTCGGGCTAGGGTTAGGGTTAGGGGACGGGGACGGTTTAGGGTCCAGGTGAGGTTACGGCAACGCTTTAGGGGGAGCGTGCGTGTGAGGGCGCGGGTTAGTGTTAGCGTACGGGTTAGGATTAGGGCACGGGTGAGGGTCAGGCTTCGGGGAAGGGTTAGGGTTAGGGTTCGGGCTAGGGTTAGGGTTAGGGGACGGGGACGGTTTAGGGTCCAGGTGAGGGTACGGCAACGCTTTAGGGGGAGCGTGCGTGTGAGGGCGCGGGTTAGTGTTAGCGTACGGGTTAGGATTATGGGACGGGTGAGGGTCAGGCTTCGGGGAAGGGTTAGGGTTAGGGTTCGGGCTAGGGTTAGGGTTAGGGGACGGGGACGGTTTAGGGTCCAGGTGAAGGTACGGCAACGCTTTAGGGGGAGCGTGCGTGTGAGGGCGCGGGTTAGTGTTAGCGTACGGGTTAGGATTAGGGCACGGGTGAGGGTCAGGCTTCGGGGAAGGGTTAGGGTTAGGGTTCGGGCTAGGGTTAGGGTTAGGGGACGGGGACGGTTTAGGGTCCAGGTGAGGGTACGGAAACGCTTTAGGGGGAGCGTGCGTGTGAGGGCGCGGGTTAGTGTTAGCGTACGGGTTAGGATTAGGGGACGGGTGAGGGTCAGGATTCGGGGAAGGGTTAGGGTTAGGGTTCGGGCTAGGGTTAGGGTTAGGGGACGGGGACGGTTTAGGGTCCAGGTGAGGGTACGGCAACGCTTTAAGGGGAGCGTGCGTGTGAGGGCGCGGGTTAGTGTTAGCGTACGGGTTAGGATTAGGGGACGGGTGAGGGTCAGGCTTCGGGGAAGGGTTAGGGTTAGGGTTCGGGCTAGGGTTAGGGTTAGGGGACGGGGACGGTTTAGGGTCCAAGTGAGGGTACGGCAACGCTTTAGGGGGAGCGTGCGTGTGAGGGCGCGGGTTAGTGTTAGCGTACGGGTTAGGATTAGGGGACGGGTGAGGGTCAGGCTTCGGGGAAGGGTTAGGGTTAGGGTTCGGGCTAGGGTTAGGGTTAGGGGACGGGGACGGTTTAGGGTCCAGGTGAGGGTACGGCAACGCTTTAGGGGGAGCGTGCGTGTGAGGGCGCGGGTTAGTGTTAGCGTACGGGTTAGGATTAGGGGACGGGTGAGGGTCAGGCTTCGGGGAAGGGTTAGGGTTAGGGTTCGGGCTAGGGTTAGGGTTAGGGGACGGGGACGGTTTAGGGTCCAGGTGAGGGTACGGCAACGCTTTAGGGGGAGCGTGCGTGTGAGGGCGCGGGTTAGTGTTAGCGTACGGGTTAGGATTATGGGACGGGTGAGGGTCAGGCTTCGGGGAAGGGTTAGGGTTAGGGTTCGGGCTAGGGTTAGGGTTAGGGGACGGGGACGGTTTAGGGTCCAGGTGAGGGTACGGCAACGCTTTAGGGGGAGCGTGCGTGTGAGGGCGCGGGTCAGTGTTAGCGTACGGGTTAGGATTAGGGCACGGGTGAGGGTCAGGCTTCGGGGAAGGGTTAGGGTTAGGGTTCGGGCTAGGGTTAGGGTTAGGGGACGGGGACGGTTTAGGGTCCAGGTGAGGGTACGGCAACGCTTTACGGGGAGCGTGCGTGTGAGGGCGCGGGTTAGTGTTAGCGTACGGGTTAGGATTAGGGCACGGGTGAGGGTCAGGCTTCGGGGAAGGGTTAGGGTTAGGGTTCGGGCTAGGGTTAGGGTTAGGGGACGGGGACGGTTTAGGGTCCAGGTGAGGGTACGACAACGCTTTAGGGGGAGCGTGCGTGTGAGGGCGCGGGTTAGTGTTAGCGTACGGGTTAGGATTAGGGCACGGGTGAGGGTCAGGCTTCGGGGAAGGGTTAGGGTTAGGGTTCGGGCTAAGGTTAGGGTTAGGGGACGGGGACGGTTTAGGGTCCAGGTGAGGGTACGGCAACGCTTTAGGGGGAGCGTGCGTGTGAGGGCGCGGGTTAGTGTTAGCGTACGGGTTAGGATTAGGGCACGGGTGAGGGTCAGACTTCGGGGAAGGGTTAGGGTTAGGGTTCGGGCTAGGGTTAGGGTTAGGGGACGGGGACGGTTTAGGGTCCAGGTGAGGGTACGGCAACGCTTTAGGGGGAGCGTGCGTGTGAGGGCGCGGGTTAGTGTTAGCGTACGTGTTACGATTAGGGGACGGGTGAGGGTCAGGCTTCGGGGAAGGGTTAGGGTTAGGGTTCGGGCTAGGGTTAGGGTTAGGGGACGGGGACGGTTTAGGGTCCAGGTGAGGGTACGGCAACGCTTTAGGGGGAGCGTGCGTGTGAGGGCGCGGGTTAGTGTTAGCGAACGGGTTAGGATTAGGGCACGGGTGAGGGTCAGGCTTCGGCGAAGGGTTAGGGTTAGGGTTCGGGCTAGGGTTAGGGTTAGGGGACGGGGACGGTTTAGGGTCCAGGTGAGGGTACGGCAACGCTTTAGGGGGAGCGTGCGTGTGAGGGCGCGGGTCAGTGTTAGCGTACGGGTTAGGATTAGGGCACGGGTGAGGGTCAGGCTTCGGGGAAGGGTTAGGGTTAGGGTTCGGGCTAGGGTTAGGGTTAGGGGACGGGGACGGTTTAGGGTCCAGGTGAGGGTACGGCAACGCTTTACGGGGAGCGTGCGTGTGAGTGCGCGGGTTAGTGTTAGCGTACGGGGTAGGATTAGGGGACGGGTGAGGGTCAGGCTTCAGGGAAGGGTTAGGGTTAGGGTTCGGGCTAGGGTTAGGGTTAGGGGACGGGGACGGTTTAGGGTCCAGGTGAGGGTACGGCAACGCTTTAGGGGGAGCGTGCGTGTGACGGCGCGGGTTAGTGTTAGCGTACGGGTTAGGATTATGGGACGGGTGAGGGTCAGGCTTCGGGGAAGGGTTAGGGTTAGGGTTCGGGCTAGGGTTAGGGTTAGGGGACGGGGACGGTTTAGGGTCCAGGTGAGGGTACGGCAACGCTTTAGGGGGAGCGTGCGTGTGAGGGCGCGGGTTAGTGTTAGCGTACGGGTTAGGATTAGGGCACGGGTGAGGGTCAGGCTTCGGGGAAGGGTTAGGGTTAGGGTTCGCGCTAGGGTTAGGGTTAGGGGACGGGGACGGTTTAGGGTCCAGGTGAGGGTACGGCAACGATTTAGGGGGGGGGTGCGTGTGAGGGCGCGGGTTAGTGTTAGCGTACGGGTTAGGATTAGGGCACGGGTGAGGGTCAGGCTTCGGGGAAGGGTTAGGGTTAGGGTTCGGGCTAGGGTTAGGGTTAGGGGACGGGGACGGTTTAGGGTCCAGGTGAGGGTTCGGCAACGCTTTAGGGGGAGCGTGCGTGTGAGGGTGCGGGTTAGTGTTAGCGTACGTGTTAGGATTAGGGCACGGGTGAGGGTCAGGCTTCGGGGAAGGGTTAGGGTTAGGGTTCGGGCTAGGGTTAGGGTTAGGGGACGGGGACGGTTTAGGGTCCAGGTGAGGGTACGGCAACGCTTTAGGGGGAGCGTGCGTGTGAGAGCGCGGGTTAGTGTTAGCGTACGGGTTAGGATTAGGGCACGGGTGAGGGTCAGGCTTCGGGGAAGGGTTAGGGTTAGGGTTCGGGCTAGGGTTAGGGTTAGGGGACGGGGACGGTTTAGGGTCCAGGTGAGGGTACGGCAACGCTTTAGGGGGAGCGTGCGTGTGAGGGCGCGGGTTAGTGTTAGCGTACGGGTTAGGATTAGGGGACGGGTTAGGGTCAGGCTTCGGGGAAGGGTTAGGGTTAGGGTTCGGGCTAGGGTTAGGGTTAGGGGACGGGGACTGTTTAGGGTCCAGGTGAGGGTACGGCAACGCTTTAGGGGGAGCGTGCGTGTGAGGGCGCGGGTTAGTGTTAGCGTACGGGTTAGGATTATGGGACGGGTGAGGGTCAGGCTTCGGGGAAGGGTTAGGGTTAGGGTTCGGGCTAGGGTTAGGGTTAGGGGACGGGGACGGTTTAGGGTCCAGGTGAGGGTACGGCAACGCTTTAGGGGGAGCGTGCGTGTGAGGGCGTGGGTTAGTTTTAGCGTACGAGTTAGGAATAGGGGACGGGTGAGGGTCATGCTTCGGGGAAGGGTTAGGGTTAGGGTTCGGGCTAGGGTTAGGGTTAGGGGACGGGGACGGTTTAGGTTCCAGGTGAGGGTACGGCAACGCTTTAGGGGGAGCGTGCGTGTGAGCGCGCGGGTTAGTGTTAGCGTACGGATTAGGATTAGGGGACGGGTGAGGGTCAGGCTTCGGGGAAGGGTTAGGGTTAGGGTTCGGGCTAGTGTTAGGGTTAGGGGACAGGGACGGTTTAGGGTCCAGGTGAGGGTACGGCAACGCTTTAGGGGGAGCGTGCGTGTGAGGGCGCGGGTTAGTGTTCGCGTACGGGTTACGATTAGGGGACGGGTGAGGGTCAGGCTTCGGGGAAGGGTTAGGGTTAGGGTTCGGGCTAGGGTTAGGGTTAGGGGACGGGGACGGTTTAGGGTCCAGGTGGGGGTACGGCAACGCTTTAGAAGGAGCGTGCGTGTGAGGGCGCGGGTTAGTGTTAGCGTATGGGTTAGGATTAGGGCACGGGTGAGGGTCAGGCTTCGGGGAAGGGTTAGGGTTAGGGTTCGGGCTAGGGTTAGGGTTAGGGGACGGGGACGGTTTAGGGTCCAGGTGAGGGTACGGCAACGCTTTAGGGGGAGTGTGCGTGTGAGGGCGCGGGTTAGTGTTAGCGAACGGGTTAGGATTAGGGCACGGGTGAGGGTCAGGCTTCGGCGAAGGGTTAGGGTTAGGGTTCGGGCTAGGGTTAGGGTTAGGGGACGGGGACGGTTTAGGGTCCAGGTGAGGGTACGGCAACGCTTTAGGGGGAGCGTGCATGTGAGGGCGCGGGTTAGTGTTAGCGTACGTGTTAGGATTAGGGCACGGGTGAGGGTCAGGCTTCGGGGAAGGGTTAGGGTTAGGGTTCGGGCTAGGGTTAGGGTTAGGGGACGGGGACGGTTTAGGGTCCAGGTGAGGGTACGGCAACGCTTTAGGGGGAGCGTGTGTGTGAGGGCGCGGGTTAGTGTTAGCGTACGTGTTAGGATTAGGGCACGGATGAGGGTCACGCTTCGGGGAAGGGTTAGGGTTAGGGTTCGGGCTAGGGTTAGGGTTAGGGGACGGGGACGGTTTAGGGTCCAGGTGAGGGTACGGCAACGCTTTAGGGGGAGCATGCGTGTGAGGGCGCGGGTTAGTGTTCGCGTACGGGTTAGGATTAGGGGACGGGTGAGGGTCAGGCTTCGGGGAAGGGTTAGGGTTAGGGTTCGGGCTAGGGTTAGGGTTAGGGGACGGGGACGGTTTAGGGTCCAGGTGAGGGTACGGCAACGCTTTAGGGGGAGCGTGCGTGTGAGGGCGCGGGTTAGTGTTAGCGTACGGGTTAGGATTAGGGGAAGGGTGAGGGTCAGGATTCGGGGAAGGGTTAGGGTTAGGGTTCGGGCTAGGGTTAGGGTTAGGGGACGGGGACGGTTTAGGGTCCAGGTGAGGGTACGGCAACGCTTTAGGGGGAGCGTGCGTGTGAGGGCGCGGGTTAGTGTTAGCGTACGGGTTAGGATTAGGGCACGGGTGAGGGTCAGGCTTCGGGGAAGGGTTAGGGTTAGGGTTCGGGCTAGGGTTAGGGTTAGGGGACGGGGACGGTTTAGGGTCCAGGTGAGGGTACGGCAACGCTTTAGGGGGAGCGTGCGTGTGAGGGCGCGTGTTAGTGTTAGCGTACGTGTTAGGATTAGGGCACGGGTGAGGGTCAGGCTTCGGGGAAGGGTTAGGGTTAGGGTTCGGGCTAGGGTTAGGGTTAGGGGACGGGGACGGTTTAGGGTCCAGGTGAGGGTACGGCAACGCTTTAGGGGGAGCGTGCGTGTGAGGGCGCGGGTTAGTGTTAGCGTACGCGTTAGGATTAGGGCACGGGTGAGGGTCAGGCTTCGGGGAAGGGTTAGGGTTAAGGTTCGGGCTAGGGTTAGGGTTAGGGGACGGGGACGGTTTAGGGTCCAGGTGAGGGTACGGCAACGCTTTAGGGGGAGCGTGCGTGTGAGGGCGCGGGTTAGTGTTAGCGTACGGGTTAGGATTAGGGCATGGGTGAGGGTCAGGCTTCGGGGAAGGGTTAGGGTTAGGGTTCGGGCTAGGGTTAGGGTTAGGGGACGGGGACGGTTTAGGGTCCAGGTGAGGGTACGGCAACGCTTTAGGGGGAGCGTGCGTGTGAGGGCGCGGGTTAGTGTTAGCGTACGGGTTAGGATTAGGGCACGGGTGAGGGTCAGGATTCGGGGAAGGGTTAGGGTTAGGGTTCGGGCTAGGGTTAGGGTTAGGGGACGGGGACGGTTTAGGGTCCAGGTGAGGGTACGGCAACGCTTTAGGGGGAGCGTGCGTGTGAGGGCGCGGGTTAGTGTTAGCGTACGTGTTAGGATTAGGGCACGGGTGAGGGTCAGGCTTCAGGGAAGGGTTAGGGTTAGGGTTCGGGCTAGGGTTAGGGTTAGGGGACGGGGACGGTTTGGGGTCCAGGTGAGGGTACGGCAACGCTTTAGGGGGAGCCTGCGTGTGAGGGCGCGGGTTAGTGTTAGCGTACGGGTTAGGATTATGGCACGGGTGAGGGTCAGGCTTCGGGGAAGGGTTAGGGTTAGGGTTCGGGCTAGGGTTAGGGTTAGGGGACGGGGACGGTTTAGGGTCCAGGTGAGCGTACGGCAACGCTTTAGGGGGAGCGTGCGTGTGAGGGCGCGGGTTAGTGTTAGCGTACGGGTTAGGATTAGGGCACGGGTGAGGGTCAGGCTTCGGGGAAGGGTTAGGGTTAGGGTTCGGGCTAGGGTTAGGGTTAGGGGACGGGGACGGTTTAGGGTCCACGTGAGGGTACGACAACGCTTTAGGGGGAGCGTGCGTGTGAGGGCGCGGGTTAGTGTTAGCGTACGGGTTAGGATTAGGGGACGGGTGAGGGTCAGGCTTCGGGGAAGGGTTAGGGTTAGGGTTCGGGCTAGGGTTAGGGTTAGGGGACGGGGACGGTTTAGGGTCCAGGTGAGGGTATGGCAACGCTTTAGGGGGAGCGTGCGTGTGAGGGCGCGGGTTAGTGTTAGCGTACGGGTTAGGATTAGGGGACGGGTGAGGGTCAGGCTTCGGGGAAGGGTTAGGGTTAGGGTTCGGGATAGGGTTAGGGTTAGGGGACGGGGACGGTTTAGGGTCCAGGTGAGGGTACGGCAACGCTTTAAGGGGAGCGTGCGTGTGAGGGCGCGGGTTAGTGTTAGCGTACGGGTTAGGATTAGGGCACGGGTGAGGGTCAGGCTTCGGGGAAGGGTTAGGGTTAGGGTTCGGGCTAGGGTTAGGGTTAGGGGACGGGGACGGTTTAGGGTCCAGGTGGGGGTACGGCAACGCTTTAGAGGGAGCGTGCGTGTGAGGGCGCGGGTTAGTGTTAGCGTATGGGTTAGGATTAGGGCACGGGTGAGGGTCAGGCTTCGGGGAAGGGTTAGGGTTAGGGTTCGGGCTAGGGTTAGGGTTAGGGGACGGGGACGGTTTAGGGTCCAGGTGAGGGTACGGCAACGCTTTAGGGGGAGCGTGCGTGTGAGGGCGCGGGTTAGTGTTAGCGTACGGGTTAGGAATAGGGCACGGGTGAGGGTCAGGCTTCGGGGAAGGGTTAGGGTTAGGGTTCGGGCTAGGGTTAGGGTTAGGGGACGGGGACGGTTTAGGGTCCAGGTGGGGGTACGGCAACGCTTTAGAGGGAGCGTGCGTGTGAGGGCGCGGGTTAGTGTTAGCGTATGGGTTAGGATTAGGGTACGGGTGAGGGTCAGGCTTCGGGGAAGGGTTAGGGTTAGGGTTCGGGCTAGGGTTAGGGTTAGGGGACGGGGACGGTTTAGGGTCCAGGTGAGGGTACGGCAACGCTTTAGGGGGAGCGTGCGTGTGAGGGCGCGGGTTAGTGTTAGCGTACGGGTTAGGATTAGGGCACGGGTGAGGGTCAGGCTTCGGGGAAGCGTTAGGGTTAGGGTTCGGGCTAGGGTTAGGGTTAGGGGACGGGGACGGTTTAGGGTCCAGGTGAGGGTACGGCAACGCTTTAGGGGGAGCGTGCGTGTGAGGGCGCGGGTTAGTGTTAGCGTACGGGTTAGGATTAGGGCACGGGTGAGGGTCAGGCTTCGGGGAAGGGTTAGGGTTAGGGTTCGGGCTAGGGTTAGGGTTAGGGGACGGGGTCGGTTTAGGGTCCAGGTGAGGGTACGGCAACGCTTTAGGGGGAGCATGCGTGTGAGGGCGCGGGTTAGTGTTCGCGTACGGGTTAGGATTAGGGGACGGGTGAGGGTCAGGCTTCGGGGAAGGGTTAGGGTTAGGGTTCGGGCTAGGGTTAGGGTTAGGGGACGGGGACAGTTTAGGGTCCAGGTGAGGGTACGGCAACGCTTTAGGGGGAGCGTGCATGTGAGGGCGCGGGTTAGTGTTAGCGTACGGGTTAGGATTAGGGGACGGGTGAGGGTCAGGATTCGGGGAAGGGTTAGGGTTAGGGTTCGGGCTAGGGTTAGGGTTAGGGGACGGGGACGGTTTAGGGTCCAGGTGAGGGTACGGCAACGCTTTAGGGGGAGCGTGTGTGTGAGGGCGCGGGTTAGTGTTAGCGTACGGGTTAGGATTAGGGCACGGGTGAGGGTCAGGCTTCGGGGAAGGGTTAGGGTTAGGGTTCGGGCTAGGGTTAGGGTTAGGGGACGGTTACTGTTTAGGGTCCAGGTGACGGTACGGAAACGCTTTAGGGGGAGCGTGCGTGTGAGGGCGCGGGTTAGTGTTAGCGTACGTGTTAGGATTAGGGCACGGGTGAGGGTCAGGCTTCGGGGAAGGGTTAGGGTTAGGGTTCGGGCTAGGGTTAGGGTTAGGGGACGGGGACGGTTTAGGGTCCAGGTGAGGGTACGGCAACGCTTTAGGGGGAGCGTGCGTGTGAGGGCGCGGGTTAGTGTTAGCGTACGGGTTAGGATTAGGGGACGGGTGAGGGTCAGGCTTCGGGGAAGGGTTAGGGATAGGGTTCAGGCTAGGGTTAGGGTTAGGTGACGGGGACGGTTTAGGGTCCAGGTGAGGGTATGGCAACGCTTTAGGGGGAGCGTGCGTGTGAGGGCGCGGGTTAGTGTTAGCGTACGGGTTAGGATTAGGGCACGGGTGAGGGTCAGGCTTCGGGGAAGGGTTAGGGTTAGGGTTTGGGCTAGGGTTAGGGTTAGGGGACGGGGACGGTTTAGGGTCCAGGTGAGGGTACGGCAATGCTTTAGGGGGAGCGTGCGTGTGAGGGCGCGGGTTAGTGTTAGCGTACGGGTTAGGATTAGGGCACAGTTGAGGGTCAGGCTTCGGGGAAGGGTTAGGGTTAGGGTTCGGGCTAGGGTTAGGGTTAGGGGACGGGGACGGTTTAGGGTCCAGGTGAGGGTACGGCAACGCTTTAGGGGGAGCGTGCATGTGAGGGCGCGGGTTAGTGTTAGCGTACGGGTTAGGATTAGGGCACGGGTTAGGGTCAGGCTTCGGGCAAGGGTTAGGGTTAGGGTTCGGGCTAGGGTTAGGGTTAGGGGACGGGGACGGTTTAGGGTCCAGGTGAGGGTACGGCAACGCTTTAGGGGGAGCGTGCGTGTGAGGGCGCGGGTTAGTGTTAGCGTACGGGTTAGGATTAGGGGACGGGTGAGGGTCAGGCTTCGGGGAAGGGTTAGGGTTAGGGTTCGGGCTAGGGTTAGGGTTAGGGGACGGGGACGGTTTAGGGTCCAGGTGAGGGTACGGCAGCGCTTTAGGGGGAGCGTGCGTGTGAGGGCATGGGTTAGTTTTAGCGTACGAGTTAGGATTAGGGGACGGGTGAGGGTCAGGCTTCGGGGAAGGGTTAGGGTTAGGGTTCGGGCTAGGGTTAGGGTTATGGGACGGGGACGGTTTAGGGTCCAGGTGAGGGTACGGCAACGCTTTAGGGGGAGTGTGCGTGTGAGGGCGCGGGTTAGTGTTAGCGAACGGGTTAGGATTAGGGCACGGGTGAGGGTCAGGCTTCGGCGAAGGGTTAGGGTTAGGGTTCGGGCTAGGGTTAGGGTTAGGGGACGGGGACGGTTTAGGGTCCAGGTGAGGGTACGGCAACGCTTTAGGGGGAGCGTGCATGTGAGGGCGCGGGTTAGTGTTAGCGTACGGGTTAGGATTAGGGCACGGGTGAGGGTCAGGCTTCGGGGAAGGGTTAGGGTTAGGGTTCGGGCTAGGGTTAGGGTTAGGGGACGGGGACGGTTTAGGGTCCAGGTGAGGGTACGGCAACGCTTTAGGGGGAGCGTGTGTGTGAGGGCGCGGGTTAGTGTTAGCGTACGTGTTAGGATTAGGGCACGGATGAGGGTCACGCTTCGGGGAAGGGTTAGGGTTAGGGTTCGGGCTAGGGTTAGGGTTAGGGGACGGGGACGGTTTAGGGTCCAGGTGAGGGTACGGCAACGCTTTAGGGGGAGCATGCGTGTGAGGGCGCGGGTTAGTGTTCGCGTACGGGTTAGGATTAGGGGACGGGTGAGGGTCAGGCTTCGGGGAAGGGTTAGGGTTAGGGTTCGGGCTAGGGTTAGGGTTAGGGGACGGGGACGGTTTAGGGTCCAGGTGAGGGTACGGCAACGCTTTAGGGGGAGCGTGCGTGTGAGGGCGCGGGTTAGTGTTAGCGTACGGGTTAGGATTAGGGGAAGGGTGAGGGTCAGGATTCGGGGAAGGGTTAGGGTTAGGGTTCGGGCTAGGGTTAGGGTTAGGGGACGGGGACGGTTTAGGGTCCAGGTGAGGGTACGGCAACGCTTTAGGGGGAGCGTGCGTGTGAGGGCGCGGGTTAGTGTTAGCGTACGGGTTAGGATTAGGGCACGGGTGAGGGTCAGGCTTCGGGGAAGGGTTAGGGTTAGGGTTCGGGCTAGGGTTAGGGTTAGGGGACGGGGACGGTTTAGGGTCCAGGTGAGGGTACGGCAACGCTTTAGGGGGAGCGTGCGTGTGAGGGCGCGTGTTAGTGTTAGCGTACGTGTTAGGATTAGGGCACGGGTGAGGGTCAGGCTTCGGGGAAGGGTTAGGGTTAGGGTTCGGGCTAGGGTTAGGGTTAGGGGACGGGGACGGTTTAGGGTCCAGGTGAGGGTACGGCAACGCTTTAGGGGGAGCGTGCGTGTGAGGGCGCGGGTTAGTGTTAGCGTACGGGTTAGGATTAGGGCACGGGTGAGGGTCAGGCTTCGGGGAAGGGTTAGGGTTAAGGTTCGGGCTAGGGTTAGGGTTAGGGGACGGGGACGGTTTAGGGTCCAGGTGAGGGTACGGCAACGCTTTAGGGGGAGCGTGCGTGTGAGGGCGCGGGTTAGTGTTAGCGTACGGGTTAGGATTAGGGCATGGGTGAGGGTCAGGCTTCGGGGAAGGGTTAGGGTTAGGGTTCGGGCTAGGGTTAGGGTTAGGGGACGGGGACGGTTTAGGGTCCAGGTGAGGGTACGGCAACGCTTTAGGGGGAGCGTGCGTGTGAGGGCGCGGGTTAGTGTTAGCGTACGGGTTAGGATTAGGGCACGGGTGAGGGTCAGGATTCGGGGAAGGGTTAGGGTTAGGGTTCGGGCTAGGGTTAGGGTTAGGGGACGGGGACGGTTTAGGGTCCAGGTGAGGGTACGGCAACGCTTTAGGGGGAGCGTGCGTGTGAGGGCGCGGGTTAGTGTTAGCGTACGTGTTAGGATTAGGGCACGGGTGAGGGTCAGGCTTCGGGGAAGGGTTAGGGTTAGGGTTCGGGCTAGGGTTAGGGTTAGGGGACGGGGACGGTTTGGGGTCCAGGTGAGGGTACGGCAACGCTTTAGGGGGAGCCTGCGTGTGAGGGCGCGGGTTAGTGTTAGCGTACGGGTTAGGATTATGGCACGGGTGAGGGTCAGGCTTCGGGGAAGGGTTAGGGTTAGGGTTCGGGCTAGGGTTAGGGTTAGGGGACGGGGACGGTTTAGGGTCCAGGTGAGCGTACGGCAACGCTTTAGGGGGAGCGTGCGTGTGAGGGCGCGGGTTAGTGTTAGCGTACGGGTTAGGATTAGGGGACGGGTGAGGGTCAGGCTTCGGGGAAGGGTTAGGGTTAGGGTTCGGGCTAGGGTTAGGGTTAGGGGACGGGGACGGTTTAGGGTCCACGTGAGGGTACGACAACGCTTTAGGGGGAGCGTGCGTGTGAGGGCGCGGGTTAGTGTTAGCGTACGGGTTAGGATTAGGGGACGGGTGAGGGTCAGGCTTCGGGGAAGGGTTAGGGTTAGGGTTCGGGCTAGGGTTAGGGTTAGGGGACGGGGACGGTTTAGGGTCCAGGTGAGGGTATGGCAACGCTTTAGGGGGAGCGTGCGTGTGAGGGCGCGGGTTAGTGTTAGCGTACGGGTTAGGATTAGGGGACGGGTGAGGGTCAGGCTTCGGGGAAGGGTTAGGGTTAGGGTTCGGGATAGGGTTAGGGTTAGGGGACGGGGACGGTTTAGGGTCCAGGTGAGGGTACGGCAACGCTTTAGGGGGAGCGTGCGTGTGAGGGCGCGGGTTAGTGTTAGCGTACGGGTTAGGATTAGGGCACGGGTGAGGGTCAGGCTTCGGGGAAGGGTTAGGGTTAGGGTTCGGGCTAGGGTTAGGGTTAGGGGACGGGGACGGTTTAGGGTCCAGGTGGGGGTACGGCAACGCTTTAGAGGGAGCGTGCGTGTGAGGGCGCGGGTTAGTGTTAGCGTATGGGTTAGGATTAGGGCACGGGTGAGGGTCAGGCTTCGGGGAAGGGTTAGGGTTAGGGTTCGGGCTAGGGTTAGGGTTAGGGGACGGGGACGGTTTAGGGTCCAGGTGAGGGTACGGCAACGCTTTAGGGGGAGCGTGCGTGTGAGGGCGCGGGTTAGTGTTAGCGTACGGGTTAGGATTAGGGCACGGGTGAGGGTCAGGCTTCGGGGAAGTGTTAGGGTTAGGGTTCGGGCTAGGGTTAGGGTTAGGGGACGGGGACGGTTTAGGGTCCAGGTGGGGGTACGGCAACGCTTTAGAGGGAGCGTGCGTGTGAGGGCGCGGGTTAGTGTTAGCGTATGGGTTAGGATTAGGGCACGGGTGAGGGTCAGGCTTCGGGGAAGGGTTAGGGTTAGGGTTCGGGCTAGGGTTAGGGTTAGGGGACGGGGACGGTTTAGGGTCCAGGTGAGGGTACGGCAACGCTTTAGGGGGAGCGTGCGTGTGAGGGCGCGGGTTAGTGTTAGCGTACGGGTTAGGATTAGGGCACGGGTGAGGGTCAGGCTTCGGGGAAGCGTTAGGGTTAGGGTTCGGGCTAGGGTTAGGGTTAGGGGACGGGGACGGTTTAGGGTCCAGGTGAGGGTACGGCAACGCTTTAGGGGGAGCGTGCGTGTGAGGGCGCGGGTTAGTGTTAGCGTACGGGTTAGGATTAGGGCACGGGTGAGGGTCAGGCTTCGGGGAAGGGTTAGGGTTAGGGTTCGGGCTAGGGTTAGGGTTAGGGGACGGGGTCGGTTTAGGGTCCAGGTGAGGGTACGGCAACGCTTTAGGGGGAGCATGCGTGTGAGGGCGCGGGTTAGTGTTCGCGTACGGGTTAGGATTAGGGGACGGGTGAGGGTCAGGCTTCGGGGAAGGGTTAGGGTTAGGGTTCGGGCTAGGGTTAGGGTTAGGGGACGGGGACAGTTTAGGGTCCAGGTGAAGGTACGGCAACGCTTTAGGGGGAGCGTGCATGTGAGGGCGCGGGTTAGTGTTAGCGTACGGGTTAGGATTAGGGGACGGGTGAGGGTCAGGCTTCGGGGAAGGGTTAGGGTTAGGGTTCGGGCTAGGGTTAGGGTTAGGGGACGGGGACGGTTTAGGGTCCAGGTGAGGGTATGGCAACGCTTTAGGGGGAGCGTGCGTGTGAGGGCGCGGGTTAGTGTTAGCGTACGGGTTAGGATTAGGGGACGGGTGAGGGTCAGGCTTCGGGGAAGGGTTAGGGTTAGGGTTCGGGATAGGGTTAGGGTTAGGGGACGGGGACGGTTTAGGGTCCAGGTGAGGGTACGGCAACGCTTTAGGGGGAGCGTGCGTGTGAGGGCGCGGGTTAGTGTTAGCGTACGGGTTAGGATTAGGGCACGGGTGAGGGTCAGGCTTCGGGGAAGGGTTAGGGTTAGGGTTCGGGCTAGGGTTAGGGTTAGGGGACGGGGACGGTTTAGGGTCCAGGTGGGGGTACGGCAACGCTTTAGAGGGAGCGTGCGTGTGAGGGCGCGGGTTAGTGTTAGCGTATGGGTTAGGATTAGGGCACGGGTGAGGGTCAGGCTTCGGGGAAGGGTTAGGGTTAGGGTTCGGGCTAGGGTTAGGGTTAGGGGACGGGGACGGTTTAGGGTCCAGGTGAGGGTACGGCAACGCTTTAGGGGGAGCGTGCGTGTGAGGGCGCGGGTTAGTGTTAGCGTACGGGTTAGGATTAGGGCACGGGTGAGGGTCAGGCTTCGGGGAAGTGTTAGGGTTAGGGTTCGGGCTAGGGTTAGGGTTAGGGGACGGGGACGGTTTAGGGTCCAGGTGGGGGTACGGCAACGCTTTAGAGGGAGCGTGCGTGTGAGGGCGCGGGTTAGTGTTAGCGTATGGGTTAGGATTAGGGCACGGGTGAGGGTCAGGCTTCGGGGAAGGGTTAGGGTTAGGGTTCGGGCTAGGGTTAGGGTTAGGGGACGGGGACGGTTTAGGGTCCAGGTGAGGGTACGGCATCGCTTTAGGGGGAGCGTGCGTGTGAGGGCGCGGGTTAGTGTTAGCGTACGGGTTAGGATTAGGGCACGGGTGAGGGTCAGGCTTCGGGGAAGCGTTAGGGTTAGGGTTCGGGCTAGGGTTAGGGTTAGGGGACGGGGACGGTTTAGGGTCCAGGTGAGGGTACGGCAACGCTTTAGGGGGAGCGTGCGTGTGAGGGCGCGGGTTAGTGTTAGCGTACGGGTTAGGATTAGGGCACGGGTGAGGGTCAGGCTTCGGGGAAGGGTTAGGGTTAGGGTTCGGGCTAGGGTTAGGGTTAGGGGACGGGGTCGGTTTAGGGTCCAGGTGAGGGTACGGCAACGCTTTAGGGGGAGCATGCGTGTGAGGGCGCGGGTTAGTGTTCGCGTACGGGTTAGGATTAGGGGACGGGTGAGGGTCAGGCTTCGGGGAAGGGTTAGGGTTAGGGTTCGGGCTAGGGTTAGGGTTAGGGGACGGGGACAGTTTAGGGTCCAGGTGAAGGTACGGCAACGCTTTAGGGGGAGCGTGCATGTGAGGGCGCGGGTTAGTGTTAGCGTACGGGTTAGGATTAGGGGACGGGTGAGGGTCAGGATTCGGGGAAGGGTTAGGGTTAGGGTTCGGGCTAGGGTTAGGGTTAGGGGACGGGGACGGTTTAGGGTCCAGGTGAGGGTACGGCAACGCTTTAGGGGGAGCGTGTGTGTGAGGGCGCGGGTTAGTGTTAGCGTACGGGTTAGGATTAGGGCACGGGTGAGGGTCAGGCTTCGGGGAAGGGTTAGGGTTAGGGTTCGGGCTAGGGTTAGGGTTAGGGGACGGTTACTGTTTAGGGTCCAGGTGACGGTACGGAAACGCTTTAGGGGGAGCGTGCGTGTGAGGGTGCGGGTTAGTGTTAGCGTACGTGTTAGGATTAGGGCACGGGTGAGGGTCAGGCTTCGGGGAAGGGTTAGGGTTAGGGTTCGGGCTAGGGTTAGGGTTAGGGGACGGGGACGGTTTAGGGTCCAGGTGAGGGTACGGCAACGCTTTAGGGGGAGCGTGCGTGTGAGGGCGCGGGTTAGTGTTAGCGTACGGGTTAGGATTAGGGGACGGGTGAGGGTCAGGCTTCGGGGAAGGGTTAGGGATAGGGTTCGGGCTAGGGTTAGGGTTAGGTGACGGGGACGGTTTAGGGTCCAGGTGAGGGTATGGCAACGCTTTAGGGGGAGCGTGCGTGTGAGGGCGCGGGTTAGTGTTAGCGTACGGGTTAGGATTAGGGCACGGGTGAGGGTCAGGCTTCGGGGAAGGGTTAGGGTTAGGGTTTGGGCTAGGGTTAGGGTTAGGGGACGGGGACGGTTTAGGGTCCAGGTGAGGGTACGGCAACGCTTTAGGGGGAGCGTGCGTGTGAGGGCGCGGGTTAGTGTTAGCGTACGGGTTAGGATTAGGGCACAGTTGAGGGTCAGGCTTCGGGGAAGGGTTAGGGTTAGGGTTCGGGCTAGGGTTAGGGTTAGGGGACGGGGACGGTTTAGGGTCCAGGTGAGGGTACGGCAACGCTTTAGGGGGAGCGTGCGTGTGAGGGCGCGGGTTAGTGTTAGCGTACGGGTTAGGATTAGGGCACGGGTTAGGGTCAGGCTTCGGGCAAGGGTTAGGGTTAGGGTTCGGGCTAGGGTTAGGGTTAGGGGACGGGGACGGTTTAGGGTCCAGGTGAGGGTACGGCAACGCTTTAGGGGGAGCGTGCGTGTGAGGGCGCGGGTTAGTGTTAGCGTACGGGTTAGGATTAGGGGACGGGTGAGGGTCAGGCTTCGGGGAAGGGTTAGGGTTAGGGTTCGGGCTAGGGTTAGGGTTAGGGGACGGGGACGGTTTAGGGTCCAGGTGAGGGTACGGCAGCGCTTTTGGGGGAGCGTGCGTGTGAGGGCGTGGGTTAGTTTTAGCGTACGAGTTAGGATTAGGGGACGGGTGAGGGTCAGGCTTCGGGGAAGGGTTAGGGTTAGGGTTCGGGCTAGGGTTAGGGTTATGGGACGGGGACGGTTTAGGGTCCAGGTGAGGGTACGGCAACGCTTTAGGGGGAGCATGCGTGTGAGGGCGCGGGTTAGTGTTCGCGTACGGGTTAGGATTAGGGGACGGGTGAGGGTCAGGCTTCGGGGAAGGGTTAGGGTTAGGGTTCGGGCTAGGGTTAGGGTTAGGGGACGGGGACGGTTTAGGGTCCAGGTGAGGGTACGGCAACGCTTTAGGGGGAGCGTGCATGTGAGGGCGCGGGTTAGTGTTAGCGTACGGGTTAGGATTAGGGGACGGGTGAGGGTCAGGATTCGGGGAAGGGTTAGGGTTAGGGTTCGGGCTAGGGTTAGGGTTAGGGGACGGGGACGGTTTAGGGTCCAGGTGGGGGTACGGAAACGATTTAGGGGGAGCGTGCGTGTGAGGGCGCGGGTTAGTGTTAGCGTACGGGTTAGGATTAGGGCACGGGTGAGGGTCAGGCTTCGGGGAAGGGTTAGGGTTAGGGTTCGGGCTAGGGTTAGGGTTAGGGGACGGGGACGGTTTAGGGTCCAGGTGAGGGTACGGCAACGCTTTAGGGGGAGCGTGCGTGTGAGGGCGCGGGTTAGTGTTAGCGTACGTGTTAGGATTAGGGCACGGGTGAGGGTCAGGCTTCGGGGAAGGGTTAGGGTTAGGGTTCGGGCTAGGGTTAGGGTTAGGGGACGGGGACGGTTTAGGGTCCAGGTGAGGGTACGGCAACGCTTTAGGGGGAGCGTGCGTGTGAGGGCGCGGGTTAGAGTTAGCGTACGGGTTACGATTAGGGGACGGGTGAGGGTCAGGCTTCGGGGAAGGGTTAGGGTTAGGGTTCGGGCTAGGGTTAGGGTTAGGGGATGGGGACGGTTTAGGGTCCAGGTGAGGGTACGGCAACGCTTTAGGGGGAGCGTGCGTGTGAGGGCGCGGGTTAGTGTTAGCGTACGGGTTAGGATTAGGGCACGGGTGAGGGTCAGGCTTCGGGGAAGGGTTAGGGTTAGGGTTCGGGCTAGGGTTAGGGTTAGGGGACGGGGACGGTTTAGGGTCCAGGTGAGTGTACGGCAACGCTTTAGGGGGAGCGTGCGTGTGAGGGCGCGGGTTAGTGTTAGCGTACGGGTTAGGATTAGGGCACGGGTGAGGGTCAGGCTTCGGGGAAGGGTTAGGGTTAGGGTTCGGGCTAGGGTTAGGGTTAGGGGACGGGGACGGTTTAGGGTCCAGGTGAGGGTACGGCAACGCTTTAGGGGGAGCGTGCGTGTGAGGGCGCGGGTTAGAGTTAGCGTACGGGTTAGGATTAGGGGACGGGTGAGGGTCAGGCTTCGGGGAAGGGTTAGGGTTAGGGTTCGGGCTAGGGTTAGGGTTAGGGGACGGGGACGGTTTAGGGTCCAGGTGAGGGTACGGCAACGCTTTAGGGGGAGCGTGCATGTGAGGGCGCGGGTTAGTGTTAGCGTACGGGTTAGGATTAGGGGACGGGTGAGGGTCAGGCTTCGGGGAAGGGTTAGGGTTAGGGTTCGGGCTAGGGTTAGGGTTAGGGGACGGGGACGGTTTAGGGTCCAGGTGAGGGTACGGCAACGCTTTAGGGGGAGCGTGCGTGTGAGGGCGCGGGTTAGTGTTAGCGTACGGGTTAGGATTAGGGGACGGGTGAGGGTCAGGCTTCGGGGAAGGGTTAGGATTAGGGTTCGGGCTAGGGTTAGGGTTAGGGGACGGGGACGGTTTAGGGTCCAGGTGAGGTTACGGCAACGCTTTAGGGGGAGCGTGCGTGTGAGGGCGCGGGTTAGTGTTAGCGTACGGGTTAGGATTAGGGCACGGGTGAGGGTCAGGCTTCGGGGAAGGGTTAGGGTTAGGGTTCGGGCTAGGGTTAGGGTTAGGGGACGGGGACGGTTTAGGGTCCAGGTGAGGTTACGGCAACGCTTTAGGGGGAGCGTGCGTGTGAGGGCGCGAGTTAGTGTTAGCGTACGGGTTAGGATTATGGGACGGGTGAGGGTCAGGCTTCGGGGAAGGGTTAGGGTTAGGGTTCGGGCTAGGGTTAGGGTTAGGGGACGGGGACGGTTTAGGGTCCAGGTGAGGGTACGGCAACGCTTTAGGGGGAGCGTGCGTGTGAGGGCGCGGGTTAGTGTTAGCGTACGGGTTAGGATTAGGGCACGGGTGAGGGTCAGGCTTCGGGGAAGGGTTAGGGTTAGGGTTCGGGCTAGGGTTAGGGTTAGGGGACGGGGACGGTTTAGGGTCCAGGTGAGGGTACGGAAACGCTTTAGGGGGAGCGTGCGTGTGAGGGCGCGGGTTAGTGTTAGCGTACGTGTTAGGATTAGGGCACGGGTGAGGGTCAGGCTTCGGGGAAGGTTTAGGGTTAGGGTTCGGGCTAGGGTTAGGGTTAGGGGACGGGGACGGTTTAGGGTCCAGGTGAGGGTACGGCAACGCTTTAGGGGGAGCGTGCGTGTGAGGGCGCGGGTTAGTGTTAGCGTACGGGTTACGATTAGGGGACGGGTGAGGGTCAGGCTTCGGGGAAGGGTAGGGTTAGGGTTCGGGCTAGGGTTAGGGTTAGGGGACGGGGACGGTTTAGGGTCCAGGTGAGGGTACGGCAACGCTTTAGGGGGAGCGTGCGTGTGAGGGCGCGGGTTAGTGTTAGCGTACGGGTTAGGATTAGGGCACGGGTGAGGGTCAGGCTTCGGGGAAGGGTTAGGGTTAGGGTTCAGGCTAGGGTTAGGGTTAGGGGACGGGGACAGTTTAGGGTCCAGGTGAGGGGACGGCAACGCTTTAGGGGAAGCGTGCGTGTGAGGGCGCGGGTTAGTGTTAGCGTACGGGTTAGGATTAGGGGACGGGTGAGGGTCAGGCTTCGGGGAAGGGTTAGGGTTAGGGTTCGGGCTAGGGTTAGGGTTAGGGGACGGGGACAGTTTAGGGTCCAGGTGAGGGTACGGCAACGCTTTAGGGGGAGCGTGCGTGTGAGGGCGCGGGTTAGTGTTAGCGTACGTGTTAGGATTAGGGCACGGGTTAGGGTCAGGCTTCGGGGAAGGGTTAGGGTTAGGGTTCGGGCTAGGGTTAGGGTTAGGGGACGGGGACGGTTTAGGGTCCAGGTGAGGGTACGGCAACGCTTTAGGGAGAGCGTGCGTGTGAGGGCGCGGGTTAGTGTTAGCGTACGGGTTAGGATTAGGGGACGGGTGAGGGTCAGGCTTCGGGGAAGGGTTAGGGTTAGGGTTCGGGCTAGGGTTAGGGTTAGGGGACGGGGACGGTTTAGGGTCCAGGTGAGGGTACGGCAGCGCTTTAGGGGGAGCGTGCGTGTGAGGGCGTGGGTTAGTTTTAGCGTACGAGTTAGGATTAGGGGACGGGTGAGGGTCAGGCTTCGGGGAAGGGTTAGGGTTAGGGTTCGGGCTAGGGTTAGGGTTAGGGGACGGGGACGGTTTAGGGTCCAGGTGAGGGTACGGCAACGCTTTAGCGGGAGCGTGCGTGTGAGGGCGCGGGTTAGTGTTAGCGTACGGGTTAGGATTAGGGCACGGGTGAGGGTCAGGCTTCGGGGAAGGGTTAGGGTTAGGGTTCGGGTTAGGGTTAGGGTTCGGGCTAGGGTTAGGGTTAGGGGACGGGGACGGTTTAGGGTCCAGGTGAGGGTACGGCAACGCTTTAGGGGGAGCGTGCGTGTGAGGGCGCGGGTTAGTGTTAGCGTACGGGTTAGGATTAGGGCACGGGTGAGGGTCAGGCTTCGGGGAAGGGTTAGGGTTAGGGTTCGGGCTAGGGTTAGGGTTAGGGGACGGGGACGGTTTAGGGTCCAGGTGAGGGTACGGCAACGCTTTAGGGGGAGCGTGCGTGTGAGGGCGCGGGTTAGTGTTAGCGTACGTGTTAGGATTAGGGCACGGGTGAGGGTCAGGCTTCGGGGAAGGGTTAGGGTTAGGGTTCGGGCTAGGGTTAGGGTTAGGGGACGGGGACGGTTTAGGGTCCAGGTGAGGGTACGGCAACGCTTTAGGGGGAGCGTGCGTGTGAGGGCGCGGGTTAGTGTTCGCGTACGGGTTAGGATTAGGGGACGGGTGAGGGTCAGGCTTCGGGGAAGGGTTAGGGTTAGGGTTCGGGCTAGGGTTAGGGTTAGGGGACGGGGACGGTTTAGGGTCCAGGTGAGGGTATGGCAACGCTTTAGGGGGAGCGTGCGTGTGAGGGCGCGGGTTAGTGTTAGCGTACGGGTTAGGATTAGGGGACGGGTGAGGGTCAGGCTTCGGGGAAGGGTTAGGGTTAGGGTTCGGGCTAGGGTTAGGGTTAGGGGACGGGGACGGTTTAGGGTCCAGGTGAGGGTACGGCAACGCTTTAGGGGGAGCGTGCGTGTGAGGGCGCGGGTTAGTGTTAGCGTACGGGTTAGGATTAGGGGACGGGTGAGGGTCAGGCTTCGGGGAAGGGTTAGGGTTAGGGTTCGGGCTAGGGTTAGGGTTAGGGGACGGGGACGGTTTAGGGTCCAGGTGAGGGTACGGCAACGCTTTAGGGGGAGCGTGCGTGTGAGGGCGCGGGTTAGTGTTAGCATACGGGTTAGGATTAGGGGACGGGTGAGGGTCAGGCTTCGGGGAAGGGTTAGGGTTAGGGTTCGGGCTAGGGTTAGGGTTAGGGGACAGGGACGGTTTAGGGTCCAGGTGAGGGTACGGCAACGCTTTAGGGGGAGCGTGCGTGTGAGGGCGCGGGTTAGTGTTAGCGTACGGGTTATGATTAGGGCACGGGTGAGGGTCAGGCTTCGGGGAAGGGTTAGGGTTAGGGTTCGGGCTAGGGTTAGGGTTAGGGGACGGGGACGGTTTAGGGTCCAGGTGAGGGTACGGCAACGCTTTAGGGGGAGCGTGCGTGTGAGGGCGCGGGTTAGTGTTAGCGTACGGGTTAGGATTAGGGCACGGTTGAGGGTGAGGCTTCGGGGAAGGGTTAGGGTTAGGGTTCGGGCTAGGGTTAGGGTTAGGGGACGGGGACGGTTTAGGGTCCAGGTGAGGGTACGGCAACACTTTAGGGGGAGCGTGCGTGTGAGGGCGCGGGTTAGTGTTAGCGTACGTGTTAGGATTAGGGCACGGGTGAGGGTCAGGCTTCGGGGAAGGGTTAGGGTTAGGGTTCGGGCTAGGGTTAGGGTTAGGGGACGGGGACGGTTTAGGGTCCAGGTGAGGGTACGGCAGCGCTTTAGGGGGAGCGTGCGTGTGAGGGCGTGGGTTAGTTTTAGCGTACGAGTTAGGATTAGGGGACGGGTGAGGGTCAGGCTTCGGGGAAGGGTTAGGGTTAGGGTTCGGGCTAGGGTTAGGGTTAGGGGACGGGGACGGTTTAGGGTCCAGGTGAGGGTACGGCAACGCTTTAGGGGGAGCGTGCGTGTGAGGGCGCGGGTTAGTGTTAGCGTACGGGTTAGGATTAGGGCACGGGTGAGGGTCAGGCTTCGGGGAAGGGTTAGGGTTAGGGTTCGGGCTAGGGTTAGGGTTAGGGGACGGGGACGGTTTAGGGTCCAGGTGAGGGTACGGCAACGCTTTAGGGGGAGCGTGCGTGTGAGGGCGCGGGTTAGTGTTAGCGTACGGGTTAGGATTAGGGGACGGGTGAGGGTCAGGCTTCGGGGAAGGGTTAGGGTTAGGGTTCGGGCTAGGGTTAGGGTTAGGGGACGGGGACGGTTTAGGGTCCAGGTGAGGGTATGGCAACGCTTTAGGGGGAGCGTGCGTGTGAGGGCGCGGGTTAGTGTTAGCGTACGGGTTAGGATTAGGGCACGGGTGAGGGTCAGGCTTCGGGGAAGTGTTAGGGTTAGGGTTCGGGCTAGGGTTAGGGTTAGGGGACGGGGACGGTTTAGGGTCCAGGTGAGGGCACGGCAACGGTTTAGGGGGAGCGTGCGTGTGAGGGCGCGGGTTAGTGTTAGCGTACGGGTTAGGATTAGGGGACGGGTGAGGGTCAGGCTTCGGGGAAGGGTTAGGGTTAGGGTTCGGGCTAGGGTTAGGGTTAGGGGACGGGGACGGTTTAGGGTCCAGGTGAGGGTATGGCAACGGTTTAGGGGGAGCGTGCGTGTGAGGGCGCGGGTTAGTGTTAGCGTACGGGTTAGGATTAGGGGACGGTTGAGGGTCAGGCTTCGGGGAAGGGTTAGGGTTAGGGTTCGGGCTAGGGTTAGGGTTAGGGGACGGGGACGGTTTAGGGTCCAGGTGAGGGTACGGCAACGCTTTAGGGGGAGCGTGCGTGTGAGGGCGCGGGTTAGTGTTAGCGTACGGGTTAGGATTAGGGCACGGGTGAGGGTCAGGCTTCGGGGAAGGGTTAGGGTTAGGGTTCGGGCTAGGGTTAGGGTTAGGGGACGGGGAAGGTTTAGGGTCCAGGTGAGGGTACAGCAACGCTTTAGGGGGAGCGTGCGTGTGAGGGCGCGGGTTAGTGTTAGCGTACGGTTTAGGATTAGGGGACGGTTGAGGGTCAGGCTTCGGGGAAGGGTTAGGGTTAGGGTTCGGGCTAGGGTTAGGGTTAGGGGACGGGGACGGTTTAGGGTCCAGGTGAGGGTACAGCAACGCTTTAGGGGGAGCGTGCGTGTGAGGGCGCGGGTTAGTGTTAGCGTACGTGTTAGGATTAGGGGACGGGTGAGGGTCAGGCTTCGGGGAAGGGTTAGGGTTAGGGTTCAGGCTAGGGTTAGGGTTAGGGGACGGGGACAGTTTAGGGTCCAGGTGAGGGTACGGCAACGCTTTAGGGGAAGCGTGCGTGTGAGGGCGCGGGTTAGTGTTAGCGTACGGGTTAGGATTAGGGGACGTGTGAGGGTCAGGCTTCGGGGAAGGGTTAGGGTTAGGGTTCGGGCTAGGGTTAGGGTTAGGGGACGGGGACGGTTTAGGGACCAGGTGAGGGTACGGCAACGCTTTAGGGGGAGCGTGCGTGTGAGGGCGTGGGTTAGTGTTAGCGTACGGGTTAGGATTAGGGGACGGGTGAGGGTCAGGCTTCGGGGAAGGGTTAGGGTTAGGGTTCGGGCTAGGGTTAGGGTTAGGGGACGGGGACGGTTTAGGGTCCAGGTGAGGGTACGGCAACGCTTTAGGGGGATCGTGCGTGTGAGGGCGCGGGTTAGTGTTAGCGTACGGGTTAGGATTAGGGCACGGGTGAGGGTCAGGCTTCGGGGAAGGGTTAGGGTTAGGGTTCGGGCTAGGGTTAGGGTTAGGGGACGGGGACGGTTTAGGGTCCAGGTGAGGGTACGGCAACGCTTTAGGGGGAGCGTGCGTGTGAGGGCGCGGGTTAGTGTTAGCGTACGGGTTAGGATTAGGGCACGGGTGAGGGTCAGGCTTCGGGGAAGGGTTAGGGTTAGGGTTCGGGCTAGTGTTAGGGTTAGGGGACGGGGACGGTTTAGGGTCCAGGTGAGGGTACGGCAACGCTTTAGGGGGAGCGTGCGTGTGAGGGCGCGGGTTAGTGTTAGCGTACGGGTTAGGATTAGGGGACGGGTGAGGGTCAGGCTTCGGGGAAGGGTTAGGGTTAGGGTTCGGGCTAGGGTTAGGGTTAGGGGACGGGGACGGTTTAGGGTCCAGGTGAGGGTACGGCAACGCTTTAGGGGGAGCGTGCGTGTGAGGGCGCGGGTTAGTGTTAGCGTACGGGTTAGGATTAGGGGACGGGTGAGGGTCAGGCTTCGGGGAAGGGTTAGGGTTAGGGTTCGGGCTAGGGTTAGGGTTAGGGGACGGGGACGGTTTAGGGTCCAGGTGAGGGTACGGCAACGCTTTAGGGGGAGCGTGCGTGTGAGGGCGCGGGTTAGTGTTAGCGTACGGGTTAGGATTAGGAGACGGGTGAGGGTCAGGCTTCGGGGAAGGGTTAGGGTTAGGGTTCGGGCTAGGGTTAGGGTTAGGGGACGGGGACGGTTTAGGGTCCAGGTGAGGGTACGGCAACGCTTTAGGGGGAGCGTGCGTGTGAGGGCGCGGGTTAGTGTTAGCGTACGGGTTAGGATTAGGGGACGGGTGAGGGTCAGGCTTCGGGGAAGGGTTAGGGTTAGGGTTCGGGCTAGTGTTAGGGTTAGGGGACGGGGACGGTTTAGGGTCCAGGTGAGGGTACGGCAACGCTTTAGGGGGAGCGTGCGTGTGAGGGCGCGGGTTAGTGTTAGCGTACGTGTTAGGATTAGGGGACGGGTGAGGGTCAGGCTTCGGGGAAGGGTTAGGGTTAGGGTTCGGGCTAGGGTTAGGGTTAGGGGACGGGGACGGTTTAGGGTCCAGGTGAGGGTACGGCAACGCTTTAGGGGGAGCGTGCGTGTGAGGGCGCGGGTTAGTGTTAGCGTACGGGTTAGGATTAGGGCACGGGTGAGGGTCAGGCTTCGGGGAAGGGTTAGGGTTAGGGTTCGGGCTAGGGTTAGGGTTAGGGGACGGGGACGGTTTAGGGTCCAGGTGAGGGTACGGCAACGCTTTAGGGGGAGCGTGCGTGTGAGGGCGCGGGTTAGTGTTAGCGTACGGGTTAGGATTAGGAGACGGGTGAGGGTCAGGCTTCGGGGAAGGGTTAGGGTTAGGGTTCGGGCTAGGGTTAGGGTTAGGGGACGGGGACGGTTTAGGGTCCAGGTGAGGGTACGGCAACGCTTTAGGGGGAGCGTGCGTGTGAGGGCGCGGGTTAGTGTTAGCGTACGGGTTAGGATTAGGGCACGGGTGAGGGTCAGGCTTCGGGGAAGGGTTAGGGTTAGGGTTCGGGCTAGGGTTAGGGTTAGGGGACGGGGACGGTTTAGGGTCCAGGTGAGGGTACGGCAACGCTTTAGGGGGAGCGTGCGTGTGAGGGCGTGGGTTAGTTATAGCGTACGAGTTAGGATTAGGGGACGGGTGAGGGTCAGGCTTCGGGGAAGGGTTAGGGTTAGGGTTCGGGCTAGGGTTAGGGTTAGGGGACGGGGACGGTTTAGGGTCCAGGTGAGGGTACGGAAACGCTTTAGGGGGAGCGTGCGTGTGAGGGCGCGGGTTAGTGTTAGCGTACGGGTTAGGATTATGGGATGGTTGAGGGTCAGGCTTCGGGGAAGGGTTAGGGTTAGGGTTCGGGCTAGGGTTAGGGTTAGGGGACGGGGACGGTTTAGGGTCCAGGTGAGGGTACGGCAACGCTTTAGGGGGAGCGTGCGTGTGAGGGCGCGGGTTAGTGTTAGCGTACGGGTGAGGATTAGGGCACGGGTGAGGGTCAGGCTTCGGGGAAGGGTTAGGGTTAGGGTTCGGGCTAGGGTTAGGGTTAGGGGACGGGGACGGTTTAGGGTCCAGGTGAGGGTACGGCAACGCTTTAGGGGGAGCGTGCGTGTGAGGGCGCGGGTTAGTGTTAGCGTACGGGATAGGATTAGGGGACGGGTGAGGGTCAGGATTCGGGGAAGGGTTAGGGTTAGGGTTTGGGCTAGGTTTAGGGTTAGGGGATGGGGACGGTTTAGGGTCCAGGTGAGGGTACGGCAATGCTTTAGGGGGAGCGTGCGTGTGAGGGCGCGGGTTAGTGTTAGCGTACGGGTTAGGATTAGGGCACGGGTGAGGGTCAGGCTTCGGGGAAGGGTTAGGGTTAGGGTTCGGGCTAGGGTTAGGGTTAGGGGACGGGGACGGTTTAGGGTCCAGGTGAGGGTACGACAACGCTTTAGGGGGAGCGTGCGTGTGAGGGCGCGGGTTAGTGTTAGCGTACGGGTTAGGATTAGGGCACGGGTGAGGGTCAGGCTTCGGGGAAGGGTTAGGGTTAGGGTTCGGGCTAGGGTTAGGGTTAGGGGACGGGGACGGTTTAGGGTCCAGGTGAGGGTACGGCAAAGTTTTAGGGGGAGCGTGCGTGTGAGGGCGCGGGTTAGTGTTAGCGTACGGGTTAGGATTAGGGCACGGGTGAGGGTCAGGCTTCGGGGAAGGGTTAGGGTTAGGGTTCGGGCTAGGGTTAGGGTTAGGGGACGGGGACGATTTAGGGTCCAGGTGAGGGTACGGCAACGCTTTAGGGGGAGCGTGCGTGTGAGGGCGCGGGTTAGTGTTAGCGTACGGGTTAGGATTAGGGGACGGGTGAGGGTCAGGCTTCGGGCAAGGGTTAGGGTTAGGGTTCGGGCTGGGGTTAGGGTTAGGGGACGGGGACGGTTTAGGGTCCAGGTGAGGGTACGGCAACGCTTTAGGGGGAGCGTGCGTGTGAGGGCGCGGGTTAGTGTTAGCGTACGGGTTAGGATTAGGGGACGGGTGAGGGTCAGGCTTCGGGGAAGGGTTAGGGTTAGGGTTCGGGCTAGGGTTAGGGTTAGGGGACGGGGACGGTTCAGGGTCCAGGTGAGGGTACGGCAACGCTTTAGGGGGAGCGTGCGTGTGAGGGCGCGGGTTAGTGTTAGCGTACGGGTTAGGATTAGGGCACGGGTGAGGGTCAGGCTTCGGGGAAGGGTTAGGGTTAGGGTTCGGGCTAGGGTTAGGGTTAGGGGACGGGGACGGTTTAGGGTCCAGGTGAGGGTACGGCAACGATTTAGGGGGAGCCTGCGTGTGAGGGCGCGGGTTAGTGTTAGCGTACGGGTTAGGATTAGGGCACGGGTGAGGGTCAGGCTTCGGGGAAGGGTTAGGGTTAGGGTTCGGGCTAGGGTTAGGGTTAGGGGACGGGGACGGTTTAGGGTCCAGGTGAGGGTACGGCAACGCTTTAGGGGGAGCGTGCGTGTGAGGGCGCGGGTTAGTGTTAGCGTACGTGTTAGGATTAGGGCACGGGTGAGGGTCAGGCTTCGGGGAAGGGTTAGGGTTAGGGTTTGGGCTAGGGTTAGGGTTAGGGGACGGGGACGGTTTAGGGTCCAGGTGAGGGTACGGCAACGCTTTAGGGGGAGCGTGCGTGTGAGGGCGCGGGTTAGTGTTAGCGTACGGGTTAGGATTAGGGGACGGGTCAGGGTCTGGCTTCGGGGAAGGGTTAGGGTTAGGGTTCGGGCTAGGGTTAGGGTTAGGGGACAGGGACGGTTTAGGGTCCAGGTGAGGGTACGGCAACGCTTTAGGGGGAGCGTGCGTGTGAGGGCGCGGGTTAGTGTTAGCGTACGGGTTAGGATTAGAGCACGGGTGAGGGTCAGGCTTCGGGGAAGGGTTAGGGTTAGGGTTCGGGCTAGAGTTAGGGTTAGGGGACGGGGACGGTTTAGGGTCCAGGTGAGGGTACGGAAACGCTTTAGGGGGAGCGTGCGTGTGAGGGCGCGGGTTAGTGTTAGCGTACGGATTAGGATTAGGGGACGGGTGAGGGTCAGGCTTCGGGGAAGGGTTAGGGTTAGGGTTCGGGCTAGGGTTAGGGTTAGGGGACGGGGACGGTTTAGGGTCCAGGTGAGGGTACGGCAACGCTTTAGGGGGAGCGTGCGTGTGAGGGCGCGGGTTAGTGTTCGCGTACGGGTTACGATTAGGGCACGGGTGAGGGTCAGGCTTCGGGGAAGGGTTAGGGTTAGGGTTCGGGCTAGGGTTAGGGTTAGGGGACGGGGACGGTTTAGGGTCCAGGTGACGGTACAGCAACGCTTTAGGGGGAGCGTGCGTGTGAGGGCGCGGGTTAGTGTTAGCGTACGGGTTAGGATTAGGGCACGGGTGAGGGTCAGGCTTCGGGGAAGGGTTAGGGTTAGGGTTCGGGCTAGGGTTAGGGTTAGGGGACGGGGACGGTTTAGGGTCCAGGTGATGGTACGGCAACGCTTTACGGGGAGCGTGCGTGTGAGGGCGCGGGTTAGTGTTAGCGTACGGGGTAGGATTAGGGGACGGGTGAGGGTCAGGCTTCGGGGAAGGGTTAGGGTTAGGGTTCGGGCTAGGGTTAGGGTTAGGGGACGGGGACGGTTTAGGGTCTAGGTGAGGGTACTGCAACGCTTTAGAGGGAGCGTGCGTGTGAGGGCGCGGGTTAGTGTTAGCGTACGGGTTAGGATTAGGGGACGGGTGAGGGTCAGGCTACGGGGAAGGGTTAGGGTTAGGGTTCGGGCTAGGGTTAGGGTTAGGGGACGGGGACGGTTTAGGGTCCAGGTGAGGGTACGGCAACGCTTTATGGGGAGCGTGCGTTTGAGGGCGCGGGTTAGTGTTAGCGTACGGGTTAGGATTAGGGGACGGGTGAGGGTCAGGCTTCGGGGAAGGGTTAGGGTTAGGGTTCGCGCTAGGGTTAGGGTTAGGGGACGGGGACGGTTTAGGGTCCAGGTGAGGGTACGGCAACGATTTAGGGGGAGCCTGCGTGTGAGGGCGTGGGTTAGTGTTAGCGTACGGGTTAGGATTAGGGCACGGGTGAGGGTCAGGCTTCGGGGAAGGGTTAGGGTTAGGGTTCGGGCTAGGGTTAGGGTTAGGGGACGGGGACGGTTTAGGGTCCAGGTGAGGGTACGGCAACGCTTTAGGGGGAGCGTGCTTGTGAGGGCGCGGGTTAGTGTTAGCGTACGTGTTAGGATTAGGGCACGGGTGAGGGTCTGGCTTCGGGGAAGGGTTAGGGTTAGGGTTCGGGCTAGGGTTAGGGTTAGGGGACGGGGACGGTTTAGGGTCCAGGTGAGGGTACGGCAACGCTTTAGGGGGAGCGTGCGTGTGAGGGCGCGGGTTAGTGTTAGCGTACGGGTTAGGATTAGGGCACGGGTGAGGGTCAGGCTTCGGGGAAGGGTTAGGGTTAGGGTTCGGGCTAGGGTTAGGGTTAGGGGACGGGGACGGTTTAGGGTCCAGGTGAGGGTACGGCAACGCTTTAGGGGGAGCGTGCGTGTGAGGGCGCGGGTTAGTGTTAGCGTACGGGTTATGATTAGGGGACGGGTGAGGGTCAGGCTTCGGGGAAGGGTTAGGGTTAGGGTTCGGGCTAGGGTTAGGGTTAGGGGACGGGGACGGTTTAGGGTCCAGGTGAGGGTACGGCAACGCTTTAGGGGGAGCGTGCGTGTAAGGGCGCGGGTTAGTGTTAGCGTACGGGTTAGGATTATGGGACGGGTGATGGTCAGGCTTCGGGGAAGGGTTAGGGTTAGGGTTGGGGCTAGGGTTAGGGTTAGGGGACGGGGACGGTTTAGGGTCCAGGTGAGGGTACGGCAACGCTTTATGGGGAGCGTGCGTGTGAGGGCGTGGGTTAGTTTTAGCGTACGATTTAGGAATAGGGGACGGGTGAGGGTCAGGCTTCGGGGAAGGGTTAGGGTTAGGGTTCGGGCTAGGGTTAGGGTTAGGGGACGGGGACGGTTTAGGGTCCAGGTGAGGGTACGGCAACGCTTTATGGGGAGCGTGCGTGTGAGGGCGCGGGTTAGTGTTAGCGTACGGGTTAGGATTAGGGCACGGGTGAGGGTCAGGCTTCGGGGAAGGGTTAGGGTTAGGGTTCGGGCTAGGGTTAGGGTTAGGGGACGGGGACGGTTTAGGGTCCAGGTGAGGGTACGGAAACGCTTTAGGGGGAGCGTGCGTGTGAGGGCGCGGGTTAGTGTTAGCGTACGGATTAGGATTAGGGGACGGGTGAGGGTCAGGCTTCGGGGAAGGGTTAGGGTTAGGGTTCGGGCTAGGGTTAGGGTTAGGGGACGGGGTCGGTTTAGGGTCCAGGTGAGGGTACGGCAACGCTTTAGGGGGAGCGTGCGTGTGAGGGCGCGGGTTAGTGTTCGCGTACGGGTTACGATTAGGGGACGGGTGAGGATCAGGCTTCGGGGAAGGGTTAGGGTTAGGGTTCGGGCTAGGGTTAGGGTTAGGGGACGGGGACGGTTTAGGGTCCAGGTGGGGGTACGGCAACGCTTTAGAGGGAGCGAGCGTGTGAGGGCGCGGGTTAGTGTTAGCGTACGGGTTAGGATTAGGGCACGGGTGAGGGTCAGGCTTCGGGGAAGGGTTAGGGTTAGGGTTCGGGCTAGGGTTAGGGTTAGGGGACGGGGACGGTTTAGGGTCCAGGTGAGGGTACGGCAACGCTTTAGGGGGAGCGTGCGTGTGAGGGCGCGGGTTAGTGTTAGCGTACGTGTTAGGATTAGGGCACGGGTGAGGGTCAGGCTTCGGGGAAGGGTTAGGGTTAGGGTTTGGGCTAGGGTTAGGGTTAGGGGACGGGGACGGTTTAGGGTTCAGGTGAGGGTACGGCAACGCTTTAGGGGGAGCGTGCGTGTGAGGGCGCGGGTTAGTGTTAGCGTACGGGTTAGGATTAGGGCACGGGTGAGGGTCAGTCTTCGGGGAAGGGTTAGGGTTAGGGTTCGGGCTAAGGTTAGGGTTAGGGGACGGGGACGGTTTAGGGTCCAGGTGAGGGTACGGCAACGCTTTAGGGGGAGCGTGCGTGTGAGGGCGCGGGTTAGTGTTAGCGTACGGGTTAGGATTAGGGGACGGGTCAGGGTCAGGCTTCGGGGAAGGGTTAGGGTTAGGGTTCGGGCTAGGGTTAGGGTTAGCGGACAGGGACGGTTTAGGGTCCAGGTGAGGGTACGGCAACGCTTTAGGGGGAGCGTGCGTGTGAGGCCGCGGGTTAGTGTTAGCGTACGTGTTAGGATTAGGGCACGTGTGAGGGTCAGGCTTCGGGGAAGGGTTAGGGTTAGGGTTTGGGCTAGGGTTAGGGTTAGGGGACGGGGACGGTTTAGGGTCCAGGTGAGGGTACGGCAACGCTTTAGGGGGAGCGTGCGTGTGAGGGCGCGGGTTAGTGTTAGCGTACGGGTTAGGATTAGGGCACGGGTGAGGGTCAGTCTTCGGGGAAGGGTTAGGGTTAGGGTTCGGGCTAGGGTTAGGGTTAGGGGACGGGGACGGTTTAGGGTCCAGGTGAGGGTACGGCAACGCTTTAGGGGGAGCGTGCGTGTGAGGGCGCGGGTTAGTGTTAGCGTACGGGTTAGGATTAGGGGACGGGTCAGGGTCAGGCTTCGGGGAAGGGTTAGGGTTAGAGTTCGGGCTAGGGTTAGGGTTAGGGGACAGGGACGGTTTAGGGTCCAGGTGAGGGTACGGCAACGCTTTAGGGGGAGCGTGCGTGTGAGGGCGCGGGTTAGTGTTAGCGTACGGGTTAGGATTAGAGCACGGGTGAGGGTCAGGCTTCGGGGAAGGGTTAGGGTTAGGGTTCGGGCTAGGGTTAGGGTTAGGGGACGGGGACGGTTTAGGGTCCAGGTGAGGGTACGGAAACGCTTTAGGGGGAGCGTGCGTGTGAGGGCGCGGGTTAGTGTTAGCGTACGGATTAGGATTAGGGGACGGGTGAGGGTCAGGCTTCGGGGAAGGGTTAGGGTTAGGGTTCGGGCTAGGGTTAGGGTTAGGGGACGGGGACGGTTTAGGGTCCAGGTGAGGGTACGGCAACGCTTTAGGGGGAGCGTGCGTGTGAGGGCGCGGGTTAGTGTTCGCGTACGGGTTACGATTAGGGCACGGGTGAGGGTCAGGCTTCGGGGAAGGGTTAGGGTTAGGGTTCGGGCTAGGGTTAGGGTTAGGGGACGGGGACGGTTTAGGGTCCAGGTGACGGTACAGCAACGCTTTAGGGGGAGCGTGCGTGTGAGGGCGCGGGTTAGTGTTAGCGTACGGGTTAGGATTAGGGCACGGGTGAGGGTCAGGCTTCGGGGAAGGGTTAGGGTTAGGGTTCGGGCTAGGGTTAGGGTTAGGGGACGGGGACGGTTTAGGGTCCAGGTGATGGTACGGCAACGCTTTACGGGGAGCGTGCGTGTGAGGGCGCGGGTTAGTGTTAGCGTACGGGGTAGGATTAGGGGACGGGTGAGGGTCAGGCTTCGGGGAAGGGTTAGGGTTAGGGTTCGGGCTAGGGTTAGGGTTAGGGGACGGGGACGGTTTAGGGTCTAGGTGAGGGTACTGCAACGCTTTAGGTGGAGCGTGCGTGTGAGGGCGCGGGTTAGTGTTAGCGTACGGGTTAGGATTAGGGGACGGGTGAGGGTCAGGCTACGGGGAAGGGTTAGGGTTAGGGTTCGGGCTAGGGTTAGGGTTAGGGGACGGGGACGGTTTAGGGTCCAGGTGAGGGTACGGCAACGCTTTATGGGGAGCGTGCGTTTGAGGGCGCGGGTTAGTGTTAGCGTACGGGTTAGGATTAGGGGACGGGTGAGGGTCAGGCTTCGGGGAAGGGTTAGGGTTAGGGTTCGCGCTAGGGTTAGGGTTAGGGGACGGGGACGGTTTAGGGTCCAGGTGAGGGTACGGCAACGATTTAGGGGGAGCCTGCGTGTGAGGGCGTGGGTTAGTGTTAGCGTACGGGTTAGGATTAGGGCACGGGTGAGGGTCAGGCTTCGGGGAAGGGTTAGGGTTAGGGTTCGGGCTAGGGTTAGGGTTAGGGGACGGGGACGGTTTAGGGTCCAGGTGAGGGTACGGCAACGCTTTAGGGGGAGCGTGCTTGTGACGGCGCGGGTTAGTGTTAGCGTACGTGTTAGGATTAGGGCACGGGTGAGGGTCTGGCTTCGGGGAAGGGTTAGGGTTAGGGTTCGGGCTAGGGTTAGGGTTAGGGGACGGGGACGGTTTAGGGTCCAGGTGAGGGTACGGCAACGCTTTAGGGGGAGCGTGCGTGTGAGGGCGCGGGTTAGTGTTAGCGTACGGGTTAGGATTAGGGCACGGGTGAGGGTCAGGCTTCGGGGAAGGGTTAGGGTTAGGGTTCGGGCTAGGGTTAGGGTTAGGGGACGGGGACGGTTTAGGGTCCAGGTGAGGGTACGGCAACGCTTTAGGGGGAGCGTGCGTGTGAGGGCGCGGGTTAGTGTTAGCGTACGGGTTATGATTAGGGGACGGGTGAGGGTCAGGCTTCGGGGAAGGGTTAGGGTTAGGGTTCGGGCTAGGGTTAGGGTTAGGGGACGGGGACGGTTTAGGGTCCAGGTGAGGGTACGGCAACGCTTTAGGGGGAGCGTGCGTGTGAGGGCGCGGGTTAGTGTTAGCGTACGGGTTAGGATTATGGGACGGGTGATGGTCAGGCTTCGGGGAAGGGTTAGGGTTAGGGTTCGGGCTAGGGTTAGGGTTAGGGGACGGGGACGGTTTAGGGTCCAGGTGAGGGTACGGCAACGCTTTAGGGGGAGCGTGCGTGTGAGGGCGCGGGTTAGTGTTAGCGTACGGGTTAGGATTAGGGGACGGGTCAGGGTCAGGCTTCGGGGAAGGGTTAGGGTTAGGGTTCGGGCTAGGGTTAGGGTTAGCGGACAGGGACGGTTTAGGGTCCAGGTGAGGGTACGGCAACGCTTTAGGGGGAGCGTGCGTGTGAGGGCGCGGGTTAGTGTTAGCGTACGTGTTAGGATTAGGGCACGGGTGAGGGTCAGGCTTCGGGGAAGGGTTAGGGTTAGGGTTTGGGCTAGGGTTAGGGTTAGGGGACGGGGACGGTTTAGGGTCCAGGTGAGGGTACGGCAACGCTTTAGGGGGAGCGTGCGTGTGAGGGCGCGGGTTAGTGTTAGCGTACGGGTTAGGATTAGGGCACGAGTGAGGGTCAGTCTTCGGGGAAGGGTTAGGGTTAGGGTTCGGGCTAGGGTTAGGGTTAGGGGACGGGGACGGTTTAGGGTCCAGGTGAGGGTACGGCAACGCTTTAGGGGGAGCGTGCGTGTGAGGGCGCGGGTTAGTGTTAGCGTACGGGTTAGGATTAGGGGACGGGTCAGGGTCAGGCTTCGGGGAAGGGTTAGGGTTAGAGTTCGGGCTAGGGTTAGGGTTAGGGGACAGGGACGGTTTAGGGTCCAGGTGAGGGTACGGCAACGCTTTAGGGGGAGCGTGCGTGTGAGGGCGCGGGTTAGTGTTAGCGTACGGGTTAGGATTAGAGCACGGGTGAGGGTCAGGCTTCGGGGAAGGGTTAGGGTTAGGGTTCGGGCTAGGGTTAGGGTTAGGGGACGGGGACGGTTTAGGGTCCAGGTGAGGGTACGGAAACGCTTTAGGGGGAGCGTGCGTGTGAGGGCGCGGGTTAGTGTTAGCGTACGGATTAGGATTAGGGGACGGGTGAGGGGCAGGCTTCGGGGAAGGGTTAGGGTTAGGGTTCGGGCTAGGGTTAGGGTTAGGGGACGGGGACGGTTTAGGGTCCAGGTGAGGGTACGGAAACGCTTTAGGGGGAGCGTGCGTGTGAGGGCGCGGGTTAGTGTTCGCGTACGGGTTACGATTAGGGCACGGGTGAGGGTCAGGCTTCGGGGAAGGGTTAGGGTTAGGGTTCGGGCTAGGGTTAGGGTTAGGGGACGGGGACGGTTTAGGGTCCAGGTGACGGTACAGCAACGCTTTAGGGGGAGCGTGCGTGTGAGGGCGCGGGTTAGTGTTAGCGTACGGGTTAGGATTAGGGCACGGGTGAGGGTCAGGCTTCGGGGAAGGGTTAGGGTTAGGGTTCGGGCTAGGGTTAGGGTTAGGGGACGGGGACGGTTTAGGGTCCAGGTGATGGTACGGCAACGCTTTACGGGGAGCGTGCGTGTGAGGGCGCGGGTTAGTGTTAGCGTACGGGGTAGGATTAGGGGACGGGTGAGGGTCAGGCTTCGGGGAAGGGTTAGGGTTAGGGTTCGGGCTAGGGTTAGGGTTAGGGGACGGGGACGGTTTAGGGTCTAGGTGAGGGTACTGCAACGCTCTAGGGGGAGCGTGCGTGTGAGGGCGCGGGTTAGTGTTAGCGTACGGGTTAGGATTAGGGGACGGGTGAGGGTCAGGCTACGGGGAAGGGTTAGGGTTAGGGTTCGGGCTAGGGTTAGGGTTAGGGGACGGGGACGGTTTAGGGTCCAGGTGAGGGTACGGCAACGCTTTATGGGGAGCGTGCGTTTGAGGGCGCGGGTTAGTGTTAGCGTACGGGTTAGGATTAGGGGACGGGTGAGGGTCAGGCTTCGGGGAAGGGTTAGGGTTAGGGTTCGCGCTAGGGTTAGGGTTAGGGGACGGGGACGGTTTAGGGTCCAGGTGAGGGTACGGCAACGATTTAGGGGGAGCCTGCGTGTGAGGGCGTGGGTTAGTGTTAGCGTACGGGTTAGGATTAGGGCACGGGTGAGGGTCAGGCTTCGGGGAAGGGTTAGGGTTAGGGTTCGGGCTAGGGTTAGGGTTAGGGGACGGGGACGGTTTAGGGTCCAGGTGAGGGTACGGCAACGCTTTAGGGGGAGCGTGCTTGTGAGGGCGCGGGTTAGTGTTAGCGTACGTGTTAGGATTAGGGCACGGGTGAGGGTCTGGCTTCGGGGAAGGGTTAGGGTTAGGGTTCGGGCTAGGGTTAGGGTTAGGGGACGGGGACGGTTTAGGGTCCAGGTGAGGGTACGGCAACGCTTTAGGGGGAGCGTGCGTGTGAGGGCGCGGGTTAGTGTTAGCGTACGGGTTAGGATTAGGGCACGGGTGAGGGTCAGGCTTCGGGGAAGGGTTAGGGTTAGGGTTCGGGCTAGGGTTAGGGTTAGGGGACGGGGACGGTTTAGGGTCCAGGTGAGGGTACGGCAACGCTTTAGGGGGAGCGTGCGTGTGAGGGCGCGGGTTAGTGTTAGCGTACGGGTTATGATTAGGGGACGGGTGAGGGTCAGGCTTCGGGGAAGGGTTAGGGTTAGGGTTCGGGCTAGGGTTAGGGTTAGGGGACGGGGACGGTTTAGGGTCCAGGTGAGGGTACGGCAACGCTTTAGGGGGAGCGTGCGTGTGAGGGCGCGGGTTAGTGTTAGCGTACGGGTTAGGATTATGGGACGGGTGATGGTCAGGCTTCGGGGTAGGGTTAGGGTTAGGGTTCGGGCTAGGGTTAGGGTTAGGGGACGGGGACGGTTTAGGGTCCAGGTGAGGGTACGGCAACGCTTTATGGGGAGCGTGCGTGTGAGGGCGTGGGTTAGTTTTAGCGTACGAGTTAGGAATAGGGGACGGGTGAGGGTCAGGCTTCGGGGAAGGGTTAGGGTTAGGGTTCGGGCTAGGGTTAGGGTTAGGGGACGGGGACGGTTTAGGGTCCAGGTGAGGGTACGGCAACGCTTTAGGGGGAGCGTGCGTGTGAGGGCGCGGGTTAGTGTTAGCGTACGGGTTAGGATTAGGGCACGGGTGAGGGTCAGGCTTCGGGGAAGGGTTAGGGTTAGGGTTCGGGCTAGGGTTAGGGTTAGGGGACGGGGACGGTTTAGGGTCCAGGTGAGGGTACGGAAACGCTTTAGGGGGAGCGTGCGTGTGAGGGCGCGGGTTAGTGTTAGCGTACGGATTAGGATTAGGGGACGGGTGAGGGTCAGGCTTCGGGGAAGGGTTAGGGTTAGGGTTCGGGCTAGGGTTAGGGTTAGGGGACGGGGTCGGTTTAGGGTCCAGGTGAGGGTACGGCAACGCTTTAGGGGGAGCGTGCGTTTGAGGGCGCGGGTTAGTGTTCGCGTACGGGTTACGATTAGGGGACGGGTGAGGATCAGGCTTCGGGGAAGGGTTAGGGTTAGGGTTCGGGCTAGGGTTAGGGTTAGGGGACGGGGACGGTTTAGGGTCCAGGTGGGGGTACGGCAACGCTTTAGAGGGAGCGTGCGTGTGAGGGCGCGGGTTAGTGTTAGCGTATGGGTTAGGATTAGGGCACGGGTGAGGGTCAGGCTTCGGGGAAGGGTTAGGGTTAGGGTTCGGGCTAGGGTTAGGGTTAGGGGACGGGGACGGTTTAGGGTCCAGGTGAGGGTACGGCAACGCTTTAGGGGGAGCGTGAGTGTGAGGGCGCGGGTTAGTGTTAGCGTACGGGTTAGGATTAGGGCACGGGTGAGGGTCAGGCTTCGGGGAAGGGTTAGGGTTAGGGTTCGGGCTAGGGTTAGGGTTAGGGGACGGGGACGGTTTAGGGTCCAGGTGAGGGTACGGCAACGCTTTAGGGGGAGCGTGCGTGTGAGGGCGCGGGTTAGTGTTAGCGTACGGGTGAGGATTAGGGCACGGGTGAGGGTCAGGCTTCGGGGAAGGGTTAGGGTTAGGGTTCGGGCTAGGGTTAGGGTTAGGGGACGGGGACGGTTTAGGGTCCAGGTGAGGGTACGGCAACGCTTTAGGGGGAGCGTGCGTGTGAGGGCGCGGGTTAGTGTTAGCGTACGGGGTAGGATTAGGGGACGGGTGAGGGTCAGGCTTCGGGGAAGGGTTAGGGTTAGGGTTCGGGCTAGGGTTAGGGTTAGGGGACGGGGACGGTTTAGGGTCCAGGTGAGGGTACGGCAACGCTTTAGGGGGAGCGTGCGTGTGAGGGCGCGGGTTAGTGTTAGCGTACGGGTTAGGATTATGGGACGGGTGAGGGTCAGGCTTCGGGGAAGGGTTAGGGTTAGGGTTCGGGTTAGGGTTAGGGTTAGGGGACGGGGACGGTTTAGGGTCCAGGTGAGGGTACGGCAACGCTTTAGGGGGAGCGTGCGTGTGAGGGCGCGGGTTAGTGTTAGTGTACGGGTTAGGATTATGGGACGGGTGAGGGTCAGGCTTCAGGGAAGGGTTAGGGTTAGGGTTCGGGCTAGGGTTAGGGTTAGGGGACGGGGACGGTTTAGGGTCCAGGTGAGGGTACGGCAACGCTTTAGGGGGAGCGTGCGTGTGAGGGCGTGGGTTAGTTTTAGCGTACGAGTTAGGAATAGGGGACGGGTGAGGGTCAGGCTTCGGGGAAGGGTTAGGGTTAGGGTTCGGGCTAGGGTTAGGGTTAGGGGACGGGGACGGTTTAGGGTCCAGGTGAGGGTACGGCAACGCTTTAGGGGGAGCGTGCGTGTAGGGCGCGGGTTAGGGTTAGCGTACGGGTTAGGATTTTGGCACGGGTGAGGGTCAGGCTTCGGGGAAGGGTTAGGGTTAGGGTTCGGGCTAGGGTTAGGGTTAGGGGACGGGGACGGTTTAGGGTCCAGGTGAGGGTACGGCAACGCTTTAGGGGGAGCGTGCGTGTGAGGGCGCGGGTTAGTGTTCGCGTACGGGTTACGATTAGGGCACGGGTGAGGGTCAGGCTTCGGGGAAGGGTTAGGGTTAGGGTTCGGGCTAGGGTTAGGGTTAGGGGACGGGGACGGTTTAGGGTTCAGGTGGGGGTACGGCAACGCTTTAGAGGGAGCGTGCGTGTGAGGGCGCGGGTTAGTGTTAGCGTATGGGTTAGGATTAGGGCACGGGTGAGGGTCCGGCTTCGGGGAAGGGTTAGGGTTAGGGTTCGGGCTAGGGTTAGGGTTAGGGGACGGGGACGGTTTAGGGTCCAGGTGAGGGTACGTCAACGCTTTAGGGGGAGCGTGCGTGTGAGGGCGCGGGTTAGTGTTAGCGTACGGGGTAGGATTAGGGGACGGGTGAGGGTCAGGCTTCAGGGAAGGGTTAGGGTTAGGGTTCGGGCTAGGGTCAGGGTTAGGGGACGGGGACGGTTTAGGGTCCAGGTGAGGGTACGGCAACGCTTTAGGGGGAGCGTGCGTGTGAGGGCGCGGGTTAGTGTTAGCGTACGGGTTAGGATTAGGGGACGGGTGAGGGTCAGGCTTCGGGGAAGGGTTAGGGTTAGGGTTCGCGCTAGGGTTAGGGTTAGGGGACGGGGACGGTTTAGGGTCCAGGTGAGGGTACGGCAACGCTTTAGGGGGAGCGTGCGTGTGAGGGCGCGGGTTAGTGTTAGCGTACGGGTTAGGATTAGGGGACGGGTGAGGGTCAGGCTTCGGGGAAGGGTTAGGGTTAGGGTTCGCGCTAGGGTTAGGGTTAGGGGACGGGGACGGTTTAGGGTCCAGGTGAGGGTACGGCAACGATTTATGGGGAGCCTGCGTGTGAGGGCGCGGGTTAGTGTTAGCGTACGGGTTAGGATTAGGGCACGGGTGAGGGTCAGGCTTCAGGGAAGGGTTAGGGTTAGGGTTCGGGCTAGGGTCAGGGTTAGGGGACGGGGACGGTTTAGGGTCCAGGTGAGGGTACGGCAACGCTTTAGGGGGAGCGTGCGTGTGAGGGCGCGGGTTAGTGTTAGCGTACGGGTTAGGATTAGGGGACGGGTGAGGGTCAGGCTTCGGGGAAGGGTTAGGGTTAGGGTTCGCGCTAGGGTTAGGGTTAGGGGACGGGGACGGTTTAGGGTCCAGGTGAGGGTACGGCAACGCTTTAGGGGGAGCGTGCGTGTGAGGGCGCGGGTTAGTGTTAGCGTACGGGTTAGGATTAGGGGACGGGTGAGGGTCAGGCTTCGGGGAAGGGTTAGGGTTAGGGTTCGCGCTAGGGTCAGGGTTAGGGGACGGGGACGGTTTAGGGTCCAGGTGAGGGTACGGCAACGATTTAGGGGGAGCCTGCGTGTGAGGGCGCGGGTTAGTGTTAGCGTACGGGTTAGGATTAGGGCACGGGTGAGGGTCAGGCTTCGGGGAAGGGTTAGGGTTAGGGTTCGGGCTAGGGTTAGGGTTAGGGGACGGGGACGGTTTAGGGTCCAGGTGAGGGTACGGCAACGCTTTAGGGGGAGCGTGCGTGTGAGGGCGCGGGTTAGTGTTAGCGTACGTGTTAGGATTAGGGCACGGGTGAGGGTCAGGCTTCGGGGAAGGGTTAGGGTTAGGGTTCGGGCTAGGGTTAGGGTTAGGGGACGGGGACGGTTTAGGGTCCAGGTGAGGGTACGGCAACGCTTTAGGGGGAGCGTGCGTGTGAGGGCGCGGGTCAGTGTTAGCGTACGGGTTAGGATTAGGGCACGGGTGAGGGTCAGGCTTCGGGGAAGGGTTAGGGTTAGGGTTCGGGCTAGGGTTAGGGTTAGGGGACGGGGACGGTTTAGGGTCCAGGTGAGGGTACGGCAACGCTTTAGGGGGAGCGTGCGTGTGAGGGCGCGGGTCAGTGTTAGCGTACGGGTTAGGATTAGGGCACGGGTGAGGGTCAGGCTTCGGGGAAGGGTTAGGGTTAGGGTTCGCGCTAGGGTTAGGGTTAGGGGACGGGGACGGTTTAGGGTCCAGGTGAGGGCACGGCAACGCTTTAGGGGGAGCTTGCGTGTGAGGGCGCGGGTTAGTGTTAGCGTACGGGTTAGGATTATGGGACGGGTGAGGGTCAGGCTTCGGGGAAGGGTTAGGGTTAGGGTTCGGGCTAGGGTTAGGGTTAGGGGACGGGGACGGTTTAGGGTCCAGGTGAGGGTACGGCAACGCTTTAGGGGGAGCGTGCGTGTGAGGGCGCGGGTTAGTGTTAGCGTACGGATTAGGATTAGGGGACGGGTGAGGGTCAGGCTTCGGGGAAGGGTTAGGGTTAGGGTTCGGGCTAGGGTTAGGATTAGGGGACGGGGACGGTTTAGGGTCCAGGTGAGGGTACGGCAACGCTTTAGGGGGAGCGTGCGTGTGAGGGCGCGGGTTAGTGTTCGCGTACGGGTTACGATTAGGGGACGGGTGAGGGTCAGGCTTCTGGGAAGCGTTAGGGTTAGGGTTCGGGCTAGGGTTAGGGTTAGGGGACGGGGACGGTTTAGGGTCCAGGTGGGGGTACGGCAACGCTTTAGAGGGAGCGTGCGTGTGAGGGCGCGGGTTAGTGTTAGCGTACGGGTTAGGATTAGGGCACGGGTGAGGGTCAGGCTTCGGGGAAGGGTTAGGGTTAGGGTTCGGGCTAGGGTTAGGGTTAGGGGACGGGGACAGTTTAGGGTCCAGGTGAGGGTACGGCAACGCTTTAGGGGGAGCGTGCGTGTGAGGGCGCGGGTTAGTGTTAGCGTACGGGTTAGGATTAGGGGACGGGTGAGGGTCAGGCTTCGGGGAAGGGTTAGGGTTAGGGTTCGGGCTAGGGTTAGGGTTAGGGGACGGGGACGGTTTAGGGTCCAGGTGAGGGTACGGCAACGCTTCAGGGGGAGCGTGCGTGTGAGGGCGCGGGTTAGTGTTAGCGTACGGGTTAGGATTAGGGCACGGGTGAGGGTCAGGCTTCGGGGAAGGGTTAGGGTTAGGGTTCGGGCTAGGGTTAGGGTTAGGGGACGGGGACGGTTTAGGGTCCAGGTGAGGGTACGGCAACGCTTTAGGGGGAGCGTGCGTGTGAGGGCGCGGGTTAGTGTTAGCGTACGGGTTAGGATTAGGGCACGGGTGAGGGTCAGGCTTCGGGGAAGTGTTAGGGTTAGGGTTCGGGCTAGGGTTAGGGTTAGGGGACGGGGACGGTTTAGGGTCCAGGTGAGGGTACGGCAACGCTTTAGGGGGAGCGTGCGTGTGAGGGCGCGGGTTATTGTTAGCGTACGGGTTAGTATTAGGGGACGGGTGAGGGTCAAGCTTCGGGGAAGGGTTAGGGTTAGGGTTCAGGCTAGGGTTAGGGTTAGGGGACGGGGACGGTTTAGGGTCCAGGTGAGGGTACGGCAACGCTTTAGGGGGAGCGTGCGTGTGAGGGCGCGGGTTAGTGTTAGCGTACGGATTAGGATTAGGGGACGGGTGAGGGTCAGGCTTCGGGGAAGGGTTAGGGTTAGGGTTCAGGCTAGGGTTAGGGTTAGGGGACGGGGACGGTTTAGGGTCCAGGTGAGGGTACGGAAACGCTTTAGGGGGAGCGTGCGTGTGAGGGCGCGGGTTAGTGTTAGCGTACGTGTTAGGATTAGGGCACGGGTGAGGGTCAGGCTTCGGGGAAGGGTTAGGGTTAGGGTTCAGGCTAGGGTTAGGGTTAGGGGACGGGGACGGTTTAGGGTCCAGGTGAGGGTACGGCAACGCTTTAGGGGGAGCGTGCGTGTGAGGGCGCGGGTTAGTGTTAGCGTACGGATTAGGATTAGGGGACGGGTGAGGGTCAGGCTTCGGGGAAGGGTTAGGGTTAGGGTTCGGGCTAGGGTTAGGGTTAGGGGACGGGGACGGTTTAGGGTCCAGGTGAGGGTACGGCAACGCTTTAGGGGGAGCGTGCGTGTGAGGGCGCGGGTTAGTGTTAGCGTACGGGTTAGGATTAGGGCACGGGTGAGGGTCAGGCTTCGGGGAAGGGTTAGGGTTAGGGTTCGGGCTAGGGTTAGGGTTAGGGGACGGGGACGGTTTAGGGTCCAGGTGAGGGTATGGCAACGCTTTAGGGGGAGCATGCGTGTGAGGGCGCGGGTTAGTGTTAGCGTACGGGTTAGGATTAGGGCACGGGTGAGGGTCAGGCTTCGGGGAAGGGTTAGGGTTGGGGTTCGGGCTAGGGTTAGGGTTAGGGGACGGGGAGGGTTTAGGGTCCAGGTGAGGGTACGGCAACGCTTTAGGGGGAGCGTGCGTGTGAGGGCGCGGGTTAGTGTTAGCGTACGGGTTAGGATTAGGGGACGGGTGAGGGTCAGGCTTCAGGGAAGGGTTAGGGTTAGGGTTCGGGCTAGGGTTAGGGTTAGGGGACGGGGACGGTTTAGGGTCCAGGTGAGGGTACGGCAACGCTTTAGGGGGAGCGTGCGTGTGAGGGCGCGGGTTAGTGTTAGCGTACGGGTTAGGATTAGGGCACGGGTGAGGGTCAGGCTTCGGGGAAGGGTTAGGGTTAGGGTTCGGGCTAGGGTTAGGGTTAGGGGACGGGGACGGTTTAGGGTCCAGGTGAGGGTACGGCAACGCTTTAGGGGGAGCGTGCGTGTGAGGGCGCGGGTTAGTGTTAGCGTACGGGTTAGGATTAGGGCACGGGTGAGGGTCAGGCTTCGGGGAAGGGTTAGGGTTAGGGTTCGGGCTAGTGTTAGGGTTAGGGGACGGGGACGGTTTAGGGTCCAGGTGAGGGTACGGCAACGCTTTACGGGGAGCGTGCGTGTGAGGGCGCGGGTTAGTGTTAGCGTACGGGGTAGGATTAGGGGACGGGTGAGGGTCAGGCTTCGGGGAAGGGTTAGGGTTAGGGTTCGGGCTAGGGTTAGGGTTAGGGGACGGGGACGGTTTAGGGTCTAGGTGAGGGTACTGCAACGCTTTAGGGGGAGCGTGCGTGTGAGGGCGCGGGTTAGTGTTAGCGTACGGGTTAGGATTAGGGGACGGGTGAGGGTCAGGCTTCGGGGAAGGGTTAGGGTTAGGGTTCGGGCTAGGGTTAGGGTTAGGGGACGGGGACGGTTTAGGGTCCAGGTGAGGGTACGGCAACGCTTTAGGGGGAGCGTGCGTGTGAGGGCGCGGGTTAGTGTTAGCGTACGGGTTAGGATTAGGGCACGGGTGAGGGTCAGGCTTCGGGGAAGGGTTAGGGTTAGGGTTCGCGCTAGGGTTAGGGTTAGGGGACGGGGACGGTTTAGGGTCCAGGTGAGGGTACGGCAACGATTTAGGGGGAGCCTGCGTGTGAGGGCGTGGGTTAGTGTTAGCGTACGGGTTAGGATTAGGGCACGGGTGAGGGTCAGGCTTCGGGGAAGGGTTAGGGTTAGGGTTCGGGCTAGGGTTAGGGTTAGGGGACGGGGACGGTTTAGGGTCCAGGTGGGGGTACGGCAACGCTTTAGGGGGAGCGTGCGTGTGAGGGCGCGGGTTAGTGTTAGCGTACGTGTTAGGATTAGGGCACGGGTGAGGGTCTGGCTTCGGGGAAGGGTTAGGGTTAGGGTTCGGGCTAGGGTTAGGGTTAGGGGACGGGGACGGTTTAGGGTCCAGGTGAGGGTACGGCAACGCTTTAGGGGGAGCGTGCGTGTGAGGGCGCGGGTTAGTGTTAGCGTACGGGTTAGGATTAGGGCACGGGTGAGGGTCAGGCTTCGGGGAAGGGTTAGGGTTAGGGTTCGGGCTAGGGTTAGGGTTAGGGGACGGGGACGGTTTAGGGTCCAGGTGAGGGTACGGCAACGCTTTAGGGGGAGCGTGCGTGTGAGGGCGCGGGTTAGTGTTAGCGTACGGGTTAGGATTAGGGCACGTGTGAGGGTCAGGCTTCGGGGAAGGGTTAGGGTTAGGGTTCGGGCTAGGGTTAGGGTTAGGGGACGGGGACGGTTTAGGGTCCAGGTGAGGGTACGGCAACGATTTAGGGGGAGCCTGCGTGTGAGGGCGTGGGTTAGTGTTAGCGTACGGGTTAGGATTAGGGCACGGGTGAGGGTCAGGCTTCGGGGAAGGGTTAGGGTTAGGGTTCGGGCTAGGGTTAGGGTTAGGGGACGGGGACGGTTTAGGGTCCAGGTGGGGGTACGGCAACGCTTTAGGGGGAGCGTGCGTGTGAGGGCGCGGGTTAGTGTTAGCGTACGTGTTAGGATTAGGGCACGGGTGAGGGTCTGGCTTCGGGGAAGGGTTAGGGTTAGGGTTCGGGCTAGGGTTAGGGTTAGGGGACGGGGACGGTTTAGGGTCCAGGTGAGGGTACGGCAACGCTTTAGGGGGAGCGTGCGTGTGAGGGCGCGGGTTAGTGTTAGCGTACGGGTTAGGATTAGGGCACGGGTGAGTGTCAGGCTTCGGGGAAGGGTTAGGGTTAGGGTTCGGGCTAGGGTTAGGGTTAGGGGACGGGGACGGTTTAGGGTCCAGGTGAGGGTACGGCAACGCTTTAGGGGGAGCGTGCGTGTGAGGGCGCGGGTTAGTGTTAGCGTACGGGTTAGGATTAGGGCACGGGTGAGGGTCAGGCTTCGGGGAAGTGTTAGGGTTAGGGTTCGGGCTAGGGTTAGGGTTAGGGGACGGGGACGGTTTAGGGTCCAGGTGAGGGTACGGCAACGCTTTAGGGGGAGCGTGCGTGTGAGGGCGCGGGTTAGTGTTAGCGTACGGGTTAGGATTAGGGCACGGGTGAGGGTCAGGCTTCGGGGAAGGGTTAGGGTTAGGGTTCGGGCTAGGGTTAGGGTTAGGGGACGGGGACGGTTTAGGGTCCAGGTGAGGGTACGGCAACGCTTTAGGGGGAGCGTGCGTGTGAGGGCGCGGGTTAGTGTTAGCGTACGGGTTAGGATTAGGGCACGGGTGAGGGTCAGGCTTCGGGGAAGGGTTAGGGTTAGGGTTCGGGCTATTGTTAGGGTTAGGGGACGGGGACGGTTTAGGGTCCAGGTGAGGGTACGGCAACGCTTTACGGGGAGCGTGCGTGTGAGGGCGCGGGTTAGTGTTAGCGTACGGGGTAGGATTAGGGGACGGGTGAGGGTCAGGCTTCGGGGAAGGGTTAGGGTTAGGGTTCGGGCTAGGGTTAGGGTTAGGGGACGGGGACGGTTTAGGGTCTAGGTGAGGGTACTGCAACGCTTTAGGGGGAGCGTGCGTGTGAGGGCGCGGGTTAGTGTTAGCGTACGGGTTAGGATTAGGGGACGGGTGAGGGTCAGGCTTCGGGGAAGGGTTAGGGTTAGGGTTCGGGCTAGGGTTAGGGTTAGGGGACGGGGACGGTTTAGGGTCCAGGTGAGGGTACGGCAACGCTTTAGGGGGAGCGTGCGTGTGAGGGCGCGGGTTAGTGTTAGCGTACGGGTTAGGATTAGGGCACGGGTGAGGGTCAGGCTTCGGGGAAGGGTTAGGGTTAGGGTTCGCGCTAGGGTTAGGGTTAGGGGACGGGGACGGTTTAGGGTCCAGGTGAGGGTACGGCAACGATTTAGGGGGAGCCTGCGTGTGAGGGCGTGGGTTAGTGTTAGCGTACGGGTTAGGATTAGGGCACGTGTGAGGGTCAGGCTTCGGGGAAGGGTTAGGGTTAGGGTTCGCGCTAGGGTTAGGGTTAGGGGACGGGGACGGTTTAGGGTCCAGGTGAGGGTACGGCAACGATTTAGGGGGAGCCTGCGTGTGAGGGCGTGGGTTAGTGTTAGCGTACGGGTTAGGATTAGGGCACGGGTGAGGGTCAGGCTTCGGGGAAGGGTTAGGGTTAGGGTTCGGGCTAGGGTTAGGGTTAGGGGACGGGGACGGTTTAGGGTCCAGGTGGGGGTACGGCAACGCTTTAGGGGGAGCGTGCGTGTGAGGGCGCGGGTTAGTGTTAGCGTACGTGTTAGGATTAGGGCACGGGTGAGGGTCTGGCTTCGGGGAAGGGTTAGGGTTAGGGTTCGGGCTAGGGTTAGGGTTAGGGGACGGGGACGGTTTAGGGTCCAGGTGAGGGTACGGCAACGCTTTAGGGGGAGCGTGCGTGTGAGGGCGCGGGTTAGTGTTAGCGTACGGGTTAGGATTAGGGCACGGGTGAGGGTCAGGCTTCGGGGAAGGGTTAGGGTTAGGGTTCGGGCTAGGGTTAGGGTTAGGGGACGGGGACGGTTTAGGGTCCAGGTGAGGGTACGGCAACGCTTTAGGGGGAGCGTGCGTGTGAGGGCGCTGGTTAGTGTTAGCGTACGGGTTAGGATTAGGGCACGGGTGAGGGTCAGGCTTCGGGGAAGGGTTAGGGTTAGGGTTCGGGCTAGGGTTAGGGTTAGGGGACGGGGACGGTTTAGGGTCCAGGTGAGGGTACGGCAACGCTTTAGGGGGAGCGTGCGTGTGAGGGCGCGGGTTAGTGTTAGCGTACGGGTTAGGATTAGGGCACGGGTGAGGGTCAGGCTTCGGGGAAGGGTTAGAGTTAGGGTTCGGGCTAGGGTTAGGGTTAGGGGACGGGGACGGTTTAGGGTCCAGGTGAGGGTACGGCAACGCTTTAGGGGGAGCGTGCGTGTGAGGGCGCGGGTTAGTGTTAGCGTACGGGTTAGGATTAGGGCACGGGTGAGGGTCAGGCTTCGGGGAAGGGTTAGGGTTAGTGTTCGGGCTAGGGTTAGGGTTAGGGGACGGGGACGGTTTAGGGTCCAGGTGAGGGTACGGAAACGCTTTAGGGGGAGCGTGCGTGTGAGGGCGCGGGTTAGTGTTAGCGTACGGGTTAGGATTAGGGCACGGGTGAGGGTCAGGCTTCGGGGAAGGGTTAGGGTTGGGGTTCGGGCTAGGGTTAGGGTTAGGGGACGGGGACGGTTTAGGGTCCAGGTGAGGGTACGGCAACGCTTTAGGGGGAGCGTGCGTGTGAGGGCGCGGGTTAGTGTTAGCGTACGGGTTACGATTAGGGGACGGGTGAGGGTCAGGCTTCAGGGAAGGGTTAGGGTTAGGGTTCGGGCTAGGGTTAGGGTTAGGGGACGGGGACGGTTTAGGGTCCAGGTGAGGGTATGGCAACGCTTTAGGGGGAGCGTGCGTGTGAGGGTGCGGGTTAGTGTTAGCGTACGGGTTAGGATTAGGGCACGGGTGAGGGTCAGGCTTCGGGGAAGGGTTAGGGTTAGGGTTCGGGCTAGGGTTAGGGTTAGGGGACGGGGACGGTTTAGGGTCCAGGTGAGGGTACGGCAACGCTTTACGGGGAGCGTGCGTGTGAGGGCGCGGGTTAGTGTTAGCGTACGGGGTAGGATTAGGGGACGGGTGAGGGTCAGGCTTCGGGGAAGGGTTAGGGTTAGGGTTCGGGCTAGGGTTAGGGTTAGGGGACGGGGACGGTTTAGGGTCTAGGTGAGGGTACTACAACGCTTTAGGGGGAGCGTGCGTGTGAGGGCGCGGGTTAGTGTTAGCGTACGGGTTAGGATTAGGGGACGGGTGAGGGTCAGGCTTCGGGGAAGGGTTAGGGTTAGGGTTCGGGCTAGGGTTAGGGTTAGGGGACGGGGACGGTTTAGGGTCCAGGTGAGGGTACGGCAATGCTTTAGGGGGAGCGTGCGTGTGAGGGCGCGGGTTAGTGTTAGCGTACGGGTTAGGACTAGGGCACGGGTGAGGGTCAGGCTTCGGGGAAGGGTTAGGGTTAGGGTTCGCGCTAGGGTTAGGGTTAGGGGACGGGGACGGTTTAGGGTCCAGGTGAGGGTACGGCAACGATTTAGGGGGAGCCTGCGTGTGAGGGCGTGGGTTAGTGTTAGCGTACGGGTTAGGATTAGGGCACGGGTGAGGGTCAGGCTTCGGGGAAGGGTTAGGGTTAGGGTTCGGGCTAGGGTTAGGGTTAGGGGACGGGGACGGTTTAGGGTCCAGGTGAGGGTACGGCAACGCTTTAGGGGGAGCGTGCGTGTGAGGGCGCGGGTTAGTGTTAGCGTACGTGTTAGGATTAGGGCACGGGTGAGGGTCTGGCTTCGGGGAAGGGTTAGGGTTAGGGTTCGGGCTAGGGTTAGGGTTAGGGGACGGGGACGGTTTAGGGTCCAGGTGAGGGTACGGCAACGCTTTAGGGGGAGCGTGCGTGTGAGGGCGCGGGTTAGTGTTAGCGTACGGGTTAGGATTAGGGCACGGGTGAGGGTCAGGCTTCGGGGAAGGGTTAGGTTTAGGGTTCGGGCTAGGGTTAGGGTTAGGGGACGGGGACGGTTTAGGGTCCAGGTGAGGGTACGGCAACGCTTTAGGGGGAGCGTGCGTGTGAGGGCGCGGGTTAGTGTTAGCGTACGGGTTAGGATTATGGGACGGGTGAGGGTCAGGCTTCGGGGAAGGGTTAGGGTTAGGGTTCGGGCTAGGGTTAGGGTTAGGGGACGGGGACGGTTTAGGGTCCAGGTGAGGGTACGGCAACGCTTTAGGGGGAGCGTGCATGTGAGGGCGCGGGTTAGTGTTAGCGTACGGGTTAGGTTTAGGGGACGGGTGAGGGTCAGGATTCGGGGAAGGGTTAGGGTTAGGGTTCGGGCTAGGGTTAGGGTTAGGGGACGGGGACGGTTTAGGGTCCAGGTGAGGGTACGGCAACGCTTTAGGGGGAGCGTGCGTGTGAGGGCGCGTGTTAGTGTTAGCGTACGGGTTAGGATTAGGGCACGGGTGAGGGTCAGGCTTCGGGGAAGGGTTAGGGTTAGGGTTCGGGCTAGGGTTAGGGTTAGGGGACGGGGACGGTTTAGGGTCCAGGTGAGGGTACGGCAACGCTTTAGGGGGAGCGTGCGTGTGAGGGCGCGGGTTAGTGTTAGCCTTCGTGTTAGGATTAGGGCACGGGTGAGGGTCAGGCTTCGGGGAAGGGTTAGGGTTAGGGTTCGGGCTGGGGTTTGGGTTAGGGGACGGGGACGGTTTAGGGTCCAGGTGAGGGTACGGCAACGCTTTAGGGGGAGCGTGCGTGTGAGGGCGCGGGTTAGTGTTAGCGTACGGGTTACGATTAGGGGACGGGTGAGGATCAGGCTTCGGGGAAGGGTTAGGGTTAGGGTTCGGGCTAGGGTTAGGGTTAGGGGACGGGGACGGTTTAGGGTCCAGGTGGGGGTACGGCAACGCTTTAGGGGGAGCGTGCGTGTGAGGGCGCGGGTTAGTGTTAGCGTACGGGTTAGGATTAGGGGACGGGTGAGGGTCAGGCTTCGGGGAAGGGTTAGGGTTAGGGTTCGGGCTAGGGTTAGGGTTAGGGGACGGGGACGGTTTAGGGTCCAGGTGAGGGTACGGCAACGCTTTAGGGGGAGCGTGCGTGTGAGGGCGCGGGTTAGTGTTAGCGTACGGGTTAGGATTAGGGGACGGGTCAGGGTCAGGCTTCGGGGAAGGGTTAGGGTTAGGGTTCGGGCTAGGGTTAGGGTTAGGGGACGGGGACGGTTTAGGGTCCAGGTGAGGGTACGGCAACGCTTTAGGGGGAGCGTGCGTGTGACGGCGCGGGTTAGTGTTAGCGTACGGGTTAGGATTAGAGCACGGGTGAGGGTCAGGCTTCGGGGAAGGGTTAGGGTTAGGGTTCGGGCTAGGGTTAGGGTTAGGGGACGGGGACGGTTTAGGGTCCAGGTGAGGGTACGGAAACGCTTTAGGGGGAGCGTGCGTGTGAGGGCGCGGGTTAGTGTTAGCGTACGGATTAGGATTAGGGGACGGGTGAGGGTCAGGCTTCGGGGAAGGGTTAGGGTTAGGGTTCGGGCTAGGGTTAGGGTTAGGGGACGGGGACGGTTTAGGGTCCAGGTGAGGGTACGGCAACGCTTTAGGGGGAGCGTGCGTGTGAGGGCGCGGGTTAGTGTTCGCGTACGGGTTACGATTAGGGGACGGGTGAGGGTCAGGCTACGGGGAAGGGTTAGGGTTAGGGTTCGGGCTAGGGTTAGGGTTAGGGGACGGGGACGGTTTAGGGTCCAGGTGAGGGTACGGCAACGCTTTATGGGGAGCGTGCGTTTGAGGGCGCGGGTTAGTGTTAGCGTACGGGTTAGGATTAGGGGACGGGTGAGGGTCAGGCTTCGGGGAAGGGTTAGGGTTAGGGTTCGCGCTAGGGTTAGGGTTAGGGGACGGGGACGGTTTAGGGTCCAGGTGAGGGTACGGCAACGATTTAGGGGGAGCCTGCGTGTGAGGGCGTGGGTTAGTGTTAGCGTACGGGTTAGGATTAGGGCACGGGTGAGGGTCAGGCTTCGGGGAAGGGTTAGGGTTAGGGTTCGGGCTAGGGTTAGGGTTAGGGGACGGGGACGGTTTAGGGTCCAGGTGAGGGTACGGCAACTCTTTAGGGGGAGCGTGCTTGTGAGGGCGCGGGTTAGTGTTAGCGTACGTGTTAGGATTAGGGCACGGGTGAGGGTCTGGCTTCGGGGAAGGGTTAGGGTTAGGGTTCGGGCTAGGGTTAGGGTTAGGGGACGGGGACGGTTTAGGGTCCAGGTGAGGGTACGGCAACGCTTTAGGGGGAGCGTGCGTGTGAGGGCGCGGGTTAGTGTTAGCGTACGGGTTAGGATTAGGGCACGGGTGAGGGTCAGGATTCGGGGAAGGGTTAGGGTTAGGGTTCGGGCTAGGGTTAGGGTTAGGGGACGGGGACGGTTAGGGTCCAGGTGAGGGTACGGCAACGCTTTAGGGGGAGCGTGCGTGTGAGGGCGCGGGTTAGTGTTAGCGTACGGGTTATGATTAGGGGACGGGTGAGGGTCAGGCTTCGGGAAAGGGTTAGGGTTAGGGTTCGGGCTAGGGTTAGGGTTAGGGGACGGGGACGGTTTAGGGTCCAGGTGAGGGTACGGCAACGCTTTATGGGGAGCGTGCGTGTGAGGGCGTGGGTTAGTTTTAGCGTACGAGTTAGGAATAGGGGACGGGTGAGGGTCAGGCTTCGGGGAAGGGTTAGGGTTAGGGTTCGGGCTAGGGTTAGGGTTAGGGGACGGGGACGGTTTAGGGTCCTGGTGAGGGTACGGCAACGCTTTAGGGTGAGCGTGCGTGTGAGGGCGCGGGTTAGTGTTAGCGTACGGGTTAGGATTAGGGCACGGGTGAGGGTCAGGCTTCGGGGAAGGGTTAGGGTTAGGGTTCGGGCTAGGGTTAGGGTTAGGGGACGGGGACGGTTTAGGGTCCAGGTGAGGGTACGGAAACGCTTTAGGGGGAGCGTGCGTGTGAGGGCGCGGGTTAGTGTTAGCGTACGGATTAGGATTAGGGGACGGGTGAGGGTCAGGCTTCGGGGAAGGGTTAGGGTTAGGGTTCGGGCTAGGGTTAGGGTTAGGGGACGGGGTCGGTTTAGGGTCCAGGTGAGGGTACGGCAACGCTTTAGGGGGAGCGTGCGTGTGAGGGCGCGGGTTAGTGTTCGCGTACGGGTTACGATTAGGGGACGGGTGAGGATCAGGCTTCGGGGAAGGGTTAGGGTTAGGGTTCGGGCTAGGGTTAGGGTTAGGGGACGGGGACGGTTTAGGGTCCAGGTGGGGGTACGGCAACGCTTTAGAGGGAGCGTGCGTGTGAGGGCGCGGGTTAGTGTTAGCGTATGGGTTAGGATTAGGGCACGGGTGAGGGTCAGGCTTCGGGGAAGGGTTAGGGTTAGGGTTCGGGCTAGGGTTAGGGTTAGGGGACGGGGACGGTTTAGGGTCCAGGTGAGGGTACGGCAACGCTTTAGGGGGAGCGTGCGTGTGAGGGCGCGGGTTAGTGTTAGCGTACGGGTTAGGATTAGGGCACGGGTGAGGGTCAGGCTTCGGGGAAGGGTTAGGGTTAGGGTTCGGGCTAGGGTTAGGGTTAGGGGACGGGGACGGTTTAGGGTCCAGGTGAGGGTACGGCAACGCTTTAGGGGGAGCGTGCGTGTGAGGGCGCGGGTTAGTGTTAGCGTACGGGTGAGGATTAGGGCACGGGTGAGGGTCAGGCTTCGGGGAAGGGTTAGGGTTAGGGTTCGGGCTAGGGTTAGGGTTAGGGGACGGGGACGGTTTAGGGTCCAGGTGAGGGTACGGCAACGCTTTAGGGGGAGCGTGCGTGTGAGGGCGCGGGTTAGTGTTAGCGTACGGGTTAGGATTAGGGGACGGGTGAGGGTCAGGCTTCGGGGAAGGGTTAGGGTTAGGGTTCGGGCTAGGGTTAGGGTTAGGGGACGGGGACGGTTTAGGGTCCAGGTGAGGGTACGGCAACGCTTTAGGGGGAGCGTGCGTGTGAGGGCGCGGGTTAGTGTTAGCGTACGGGTTAGGATTAGGGCACGGGTGAGGGTCTGGCTTCGGGGAAGGGTTAGGGTTAGGGTTCGGGCTAGGGTTAGGGTTAGGGGACGGGGACGGTTTAGGGTCCAGGTGAGGGTACGGCAACGCTTTAGGGGGAGCGTGCGTGTGAGGGCGCGGGTTTGTGTTAGCGTACGTGTTAGGATTACGGCACAGGTGAGGGTCAGGCTTCGGGGAAGGGTTAGGGTTAGGGTTCGGGCTAGGGTTAGGGTTAGGGGACGGGGACGGTTTAGGGTCCAGGTGAGGGTACGGCAAAGCTTTAGGGGGAGCGTGCGTGTGAGGGCGCGGGTCAGTGTTAGCGTACGGGTTAGGATTAGGGCACGGGTGAGGGTCAGGCTTCGGGGAAGGGTTAGGGTTAGGGTTCGGGCTAGGGTTAGGGTTAGGGGACGGGGTCGGTTTAGGGTCCAGGTGAGGGTACGGCAACGCTTTAGGGGGAGCGTGCGTGTGAGGGCGCGGGTTAGTGTTCGCGTACGGGTTACGATTAGGGGACGGGTGAGGATCAGGCTTCGGGGAAGGGTTAGGGTTAGGGTTCGGGCTAGGGTTAGGGGACGGGGACGGTTTAGGGTCCAGGTGGGGGTACGGCAACGCTTTAGAGGGAGCGTGCGTGTGAGGGCGCGGGTTAGTGTTAGCGTATGGGTTAGGATTAGGGCACGGGTGAGGGTCAGGCTTCGGGGAAGGGTTAGGGTTAGGGTTCGGGCTAGGGTTAGGGTTAGGGGACGGGGACGGTTTAGGGTCCAGGTGAGGGTACGGCAACGCTTTAGGGGGAGCGTGCGTGTGAGGGCGCGGGTTAGTGTTAGCGTACGGGTTAGGATTAGGGCACGGGTGAGGGTCAGGCTTCGGGGAAGGGTTAGGGTTAGGGTTCGGGCTAGGGTTAGGGTTAGGGGACGGGGACGGTTTAGGGTCCAGGTGAGGGTACGGCAACGCTTTAGGGGGAGCGTGCGTGTGAGGGCGCGGGTTAGTGTTAGCGTACGGGTGAGGATTAGGGCACGGGTGAGGGTCAGGCTTCGGGGAAGGGTTAGGGTTAGGGTTCGGGCTAGGGTTAGGGTTAGGGGACGGGGACGGTTTAGGGTCCAGGTGAGGGTACGGCAACGCTTTAGGGGGAGCGTGCGTGTGAGGGCGCGGGTTAGTGTTAGCGTACGGGTTAGGATTAGGGGACGGGTGAGAGTCAGGCTTCGGGGAAGGGTTAGGGTTAGGGTTCGGGCTAGGGTTAGGGTTAGGGGACGGGGACGGTTTAGGGTCCAGGTGAGGGTACGGCAACGCTTTAGGGGGAGCGTGCGTGTGAGGGCGCGGGTTAGTGTTAGCGTACGGGTTAGGATTATGGGACGGGTGAGGGTCAGGCTTCGGGGAAGGGTTAGGGTTAGGGTTCGGGTTAGGGTTAGAGTTAGGGGACGGGGACGGTTTAGGGTCCAGGTGAGGGTACGGCAACGCTTTAGGGGGAGCGTGCGTGTGAGGGCGCGGGTTAGTGTTAGCGTACGGGTTAGGATTATGGGACGGGTGAGGGTCAGGCTTCAGGGAAGGGTTAGGGTTAGGGTTCGGGCTAGGGTTAGGGTTAGGGGACGGGGACGGTTTAGGGTCCAGGTGAGGGTACGGCAACGCTTTAGGGGGAGCGTGCGTGTGAGGGCGTGGGTTAGTTTTAGCGTACGAGTTAGGAATAGGGGACGGGTGAGGGTCAGGCTTCGGGGAAGGGTTAGGGTTAGGGTTCGGGCTAGGGTTAGGGTTAGGGGACGGGGACGGTTTAGGGTCCAGGTGAGGGTACGGCAACGCTTTAGGGGGAGCGTGCGTGTAGGGCGCGGGTTAGGGTTAGCGTACGGGTTAGGATTTTGGCACGGGTGAGGGTCAGGCTTCGGGGAAGGGTTAGGGTTAGGGTTCGGGCTAGGGTTAGGGTTAGGGGACGGGGACGGTTTAGGGTCCAGGTGAGGTTACGGCAACGCTTTAGAGGGAGCGTGCGTGTGAGGGCGCGGGTTAGTGTTAGCGTATGGGTTAGGATTAGGGCACGGGTGAGGGTCCGGCTTCGGGGAAGGGTTAGGGTTAGGGTTCGGGCTAGGGTTAGGGTTAGGGGACGGGGACGGTTTAGGGTCCAGGTGAGGGTACGGCAACGCTTTAGGGGGAGCGTGCGTGTGAGGGCGCGGGTTAGTGTTAGCGTACGGGTTAGGATTAGGGCACGGGTGAGGGTCAGGCTTCGGGGAAGGGTTAGGGTTAGGGTTCGGGCTAGGGTTAGGGTTAGGGGACGGGGACGGTTTAGGGTCCAGGTGGGGGTACGGCAACGCTTTAGAGGGAGCGTGCGTGTGAGGGCGCGGGTTAGTGTTAGCGTATGGGTTAGGATTAGGGCACGGGTGAGGGTCCGGCTTCGGGGAAGGGTTAGGGTTAGGGTTCGGGCTAGGGTTAGGGTTAGGGGACGGGGACGGTTTAGGGTCCAGGTGAGGGTACGGCAACGCTTTAGGGGGAGCGTGCGTGTGAGGGCGCGGGTTAGTGTTAGCGTACGGGTTAGGATTAGGGCACGGGTGAGGGTCAGGCTTCGGGGAAGGGTTAGGGTTAGGGTTCGGTCTAGGGTTAGGGTTAGGGGACGGGGACGGTTTAGGGTCCAGGTGAGGGTACGGCAACGCTTTAGGGGGAGCGTGCGTGTGAGGGCACGGGTTAGTGTTAGCGTACGTGTTAGGATTAGGGCACGGATGAGGGTCAGGCTTCGGGGAAGGGTTAGGGTTAGGGTTCGGGCTAGGGTTTGGGTTAGGGGACGGGGACGGTTTAGGGTCCAGGTGAGGGTACGGCAACGCTTTAGGGGGAGCGTGCGTGTGAGGGCGCGGGTTAGTGTTCGCGTACGGGTTACGATTAGGGGACGGGTGAGGATCAGGCTTCGGGGAAGGGTTAGGGTTAGGGTTCGGGCTAGGGTTAGGGTTAGGGGACGGGGACGGTTTAGGGTCCAGGTGGGGGTACGGCAACGCTTTAGGGGGAGCGTGCGTGTGAGGGCGCGGGTTAGTGTTAGCGTACGGGTTAGGATTAGGGGACGGGTGAGGGTCAGGCTTCGGGGAAGGGTTAGGGTTAGGGTTCGGGCTAGGGTTAGGGTTAGGGGACGGGGACGGTTTAGGGTCCAGGTGAGGGTACGGCAACGCTTTAGGGGGAGCGTGCGTGTGAGGGCGCGGGTTAGTGTTAGCGTACGGGTTAGGATTAGGGCACGGGTGAGGGTCAGGCTTCGGGGAAGGGTTAGGGTTAGGGTTCGGGCTAGGGTTAGGGTTAGGGGACGGGGACGGTTTAGGGTCCAGGTGAGGGTATGGCAACGATTTAGGGGGAGCCTGCGTGTGAGGGCGCGGGTTAGTGTTAGCGTACGGGTTAGGATTAGGGCACGGGTGAGGGTCAGGCTTCGGGGAAGGGTTAGGGTTAGGGTTCGGGCTAGGGTTAGGGTTAGGGGACGGGGACGGTTTAGGGTCCAGGTGAGGGTACGGCAACGCTTTAGGGGGAGCGTGCGTGTGAGGGCGCGGGTTAGTGTTAGCGTACGGGTTAGGATTAGGGCACGGGTGAGGGTCAGGCTTCGGGGAAAGGTTAGGGTTAGGGTTTGGGCTAGGGTTAGGGTTAGGGGACGGGGACGGTTTAGGGTCCAGATGAGGGTACGGCAACGCTTTAGGGGGAGCGTGCGTGTGAGGGCGCGGGTTAGTGTTAGCGTACGGGTTAGGATTAGGGCACGGGTGAGGGTCAGTCTTCGGGGAAGGGTTAGGGTTAGGGTTCGGGCTAGGGTTAGGGTTAGGGGACGGGGACGGTTTAGGGTCCAGGTGAGGGTACGGCAACGCTTTAGGGGGAGCGTGCGTGTGAGGGCGCGGGTTAGTGTTAGCGTACGGGTTAGGATTAGGGGACGGGTCAGGGTCAGGCTTCGGGGAAGGGTTAGGGTTAGGGTTCGGGCTAGGGTTAGGGTTAGGGGACAGGGACGGTTTAGGGTCCAGGTGAGGGTACGGCAACGCTTTAGGGGGAGCGTGCGTGTGAGGGCGCGGGTTAGTGTTAGCGTACGGGTTAGGATTAGAGCACGGGTGAGGGTCAGGCTTCGGGGAAGGGTTAGGGTTAGGGTTCGGGCTAGGGTTAGGGTTAGGGGACGGGGACGGTTTAGGGTCCAGGTGAGGGTACGGAAACGCTTTAGGGGGAGCGTGCGTGTGAGGGCGCGGGTTAGTGTTAGCGTACGGATTAGGATTAGGGGACGGGTGAGGGTCAGGCTTCGGGGAAGGGTTAGGGTTAGGGTTCGGGCTAGGGTTAGGGTTAGGGGACGGGGACGGTTTAGGGTCCAGGTGAGGGTACGGCAACGCTTTAGGGGGAGCGTGCGTGTGAGGGCGCGGGTTAGTGTTCGCGTACGGGTTACGATTAGGGCACGGGTGAGGGTCAGGCTTCGGGGAAGGGTTAGGGTTAGGGTTCGGGCTAGGGTTAGGGTTAGGGGACGGGGACGGTTTAGGGTCCAGGTGACGGTACGGCAACGCTTTAGGGGGAGCGTGCGTGTGAGGGCGCGGGTTAGTGTTAGCGTACGGGTTAGGATTAGGGCACGGGTGAGGGTCAGGCTTCGGGGAAGGGTTAGGGTTAGGGTTCGGGCTAGGGTTAGGGTTAGGGGACGGGGACGGTTTAGGGTCCAGGTGAGGGTACGGCAACGCTTTACGGGGAGCGTGCGTGTGAGGGCGCGGGTTAGTGTTAGCGTACGGGGTAGGATTAGGGGACGGGTGAGGGTCAGGCTTCGGGGAAGGGTTAGGGTTAGGGTTCGGGCTAGGGTTAGGGTTAGGGAACGGGGACGGTTTAGGGTCTAGGTGAGGGTACTGCAACGCTTTAGGGGGAGCGTGCGTGTGAGGGCGCGGGTTAGTGTTAGCGTACGGGTTAGGATTAGGGGACGGGTGAGGGTCAGGCTACGGGGAAGGGTTAGGGTTAGGGTTCGGGCTAGGGTTAGGGTTAGGGGACGGGGACGGTTTAGGGTCCAGGTGAGGGTACGGCAACGCTTTATGGGGAGCGTGCGTTTGAGGGCGCGGGTTAGTGTTAGCGTACGGGTTAGGATTAGGGCACGGGTGAGGGTCACGCTTCGGGGAAGGGTTAGGGTTAGGGTTTGGGCTAGGGTTAGGGTTAGGGGACGGGGACGGTTTAGGGTCCAGGTGAGGGTACGGCAACGCTTTAGGGGGAGCGTGCGTGTGAGGGCGCGGGTTAGTGTTAGCGTACGAGTTAGGAATAGGGGACGGGTGAGGGTCAGGCTTCGGGGAAGGGTTAGGGTTAGGGTTCGGGCTAGGGTTAGGGTTAGGGGACGGGGACGGTTTAGGGTCCAGGTGAGGGTACGGCAACGCTTTAGGGGGAGCGTGCGTGTAGGGCGCGGGTTAGGGTTAGCGTACGGGTTAGGATTTTGGCACGGGTGAGGGTCAGGCTTCGGGGAAGGGTTAGGGTTAGGGTTCGGGCTAGGGTTAGGGTTAGGGGACGGGGACGGTTTAGGGTCCAGGTGAGGGTACGGCAACGCTTTAGGGGGAGCGTGCGTGTGAGGGCGCGGGTTAGTGTTCGCGTACGGGTTACGATTAGGGGACGGGTGAGGGTCAGGCTTCGGGGAAGGGTTAGGGTTAGGGTTCGGGCTAGGGTTAGGGTTAGGGGACGGGGACGGTTTAGGGTCCAGGTGGGGGTACGGCAACGCTTTAGAGGGAGCGTGCGTGTGAGGGCGCGGGTTAGTGTTAGCGTATGGGTTAGGATTAGGGCACGGGTGAGGGTCCGGCTTCGGGGAAGGGTTAGGGTTAGGGTTCGGGCTAGGGTTAGGGTTAGGGGACGGGGACGGTTTAGGGTCCAGGTGAGGGTACGGCAACGCTTTAGGGGGAGCGTGCGTGTGAGGGCGCGGGTTAGTGTTCGCGTACGGGTTACGATTAGGGGACGGGTGAGGATCAGGCTTCGGGGAAGGGTTAGGGTTAGGGTTCGGGCTAGGGTTAGGGTTAGGGGACGGGGACGGTTTAGGGTCCAGGTGAGGGTACGGCAACGCTTTAGGGGGAGCGTGCGTGTGAGGGCGCGGGTTAGTGTTCGCGTACGGGTTACGATTAGGGGACGGGTGAGGATCAGGCTTCGGGGAAGGGTTAGGGTTAGGGTTCGGGCTAGGGTTAGGGTTAGGGGACGGGGACGGTTTAGGGTCCAGGTGGGGGTACGGCAACGCTTTAGGGGGAGCGTGCGTGTGAGGGCGCGGGTTAGTGTTAGCGTACGTGTTAGGATTAGGGCACGGGTGAGGGTCAGGCTTCGGGGAAGGGTTAGGGTTAGGGTTTGGGCTAGGGTTAGGGTTAGGGGACGGGGACGGTTTAGGGTCCAGGTGAGGGTACGGCAACGCTTTAGGGGGAGCGTGCGTGTGAGGGCGCGGGTTAGTGTTAGCGTACGGGTTAGGATTAGGGCACGGGTGAGGGTCAGTCTTCGGGGAAGGGTTAGGGTTAGGGTTCGGGCTAGGGTTAGGGTTAGGGGACGGGGACGGTTTAGGGTCCAGGTGAGGGTACGGCAACGCTTTAGGGGGAGCGTGCGTGTGAGGGCGCGGGTTAGTGTTAGCGTACGGGTTAGGATTAGGGGACGGGTCAGGGTCAGGCTTCGGGGAAGGGTTAGGGTTAGGGTTCGGGCTAGGGTTAGGGTTAGGGGACAGGGACGGTTTAGGGTCCAGGTGAGGGTACGGCAACGCTTTAGGGGGAGCGTGCGTGTGAGGGCGCGGGTTAGTGTTAGCGTACGGGTTAGGATTAGAGCACGGGTGAGGGTCAGGCTTCGGGGAAGGGTTAGGGTTAGGGTTCGGGCTAGGGTTAGGGTTAGGGGACGGGGACGGTTTAGGGTCCAGGTGAGGGTACGGAAACGCTTTAGGGGGAGCGTGCGTGTGAGGGCGCGGGTTAGTGTTAGCGTACGGATTAGGATTAGGGGACGGGTGAGGGTCAGGCTTCGGGGAAGGGTTAGGGTTAGGGTTCGCGCTAGGGTTAGGGTTAGGGGACGGGGACGGTTTAGGGTCCAGGTGAGGGTACGGCAACGATTTAGGGGGAGCCTGCGTGTGAGGGCGTGGGTTAGTGTTAGCGTACGGGTTAGGATTAGGGCACGGGTGAGGGTCAGGCTTCGGGGAAGGGTTAGGGTTAGGGTTCGGGCTAGGGTTAGGGTTAGGGGACGGGGACGGTTTAGGGTCCAGGTGAGGGTACGGCAACGCTTTAGGGGGAGCGTGCTTGTGAGGGCGCGGGTTAGTGTTAGCGTACGTGTTAGGATTAGGGCACGGGTGAGGGTCTGGCTTCGGGGAAGGGTTAGGGTTAGGGTTCGGGCTAGGGTTAGGGTTAGGGGACGGGGACGGTTTAGGGTCCAGGTGAGGGTACGGCAACGCTTTAGGGGGAGCGTGCGTGTGAGGGCGCGGGTTAGTGTTAGCGTACGGGTTAGGATTAGGGCACGGGTGAGGGTCAGGCTTCGGGGAAGGGTTAGGGTTAGGGTTCGGGCTAGGGTTAGGGTTAGGGGACGGGGACGGTTTAGGGTCCAGGTGAGGGTACGGCAACGCTTTAGGGGGAGCGTGCGTGTGAGGGCGCGGGTTAGTGTTAGCGTACGGGTTATGATTAGGGGACGGGTGAGGGTCAGGCTTCGGGGAAGGGTTAGGGTTAGGGTTCGGGCTAGGGTTAGGGTTAGGGGACGGGGACGGTTTAGGGTCCAGGTGAGGGTACGGCAACGCTTTAGGGGGAGCGTGCGTGTGAGGGCGCGGGTTAGTGTTAGCGTACGGGTTAGGATTATGGGACGGGTGATGGTCAGGCTTCGGGGAAGGGTTAGGGTTAGGGTTCGGGCTAGGGTTAGGGTTAGGGGACGGGGACGGTTTAGGGTCCAGGTGAGGGTTCGGCAACGCTTTATGGGGAGCGTGCGTGTGAGGGCGTGGGTTAGTTTTAGCGTACGAGTTAGGAATAGGGGACGGGTGAGGGTCAGGCTTCGGGGAAGGGTTAGGGTTAGGGTTCGGGCTAGGGTTAGGGTTAGGGGACGGGGACGGTTTAGGGTCCAGGTGAGGGTACGGCAACGCTTTAGGGGGAGCGTGCGTGTGAGGGCGCGGGTTAGTGTTAGCGTACGGGTTAGGATTAGGGCACGGGTGAGGGTCAGGCTTCGGGGAAGGGTTAGGGTTAGGGTTCGGGCTAGGGTTAGGGTTAGGGGACGGGGACGGTTTAGGGTCCAGGTGAGGGTTCGGAAACGCTTTAGGGGGAGCGTGCGTGTGAGGGCGCGGGTTAGTGTTAGCGTACGGATTAGGATTAGGGGACGGGTGAGGGTCAGGCTTCGGGGAAGGGTTAGGGTTAGGGTTCGGGCTAGGGTTAGGGTTAGGGGACGGGGTCGGTTTAGGGTCCAGGTGAGGGTACGGCAACGCTTTAGGGGGAGCGTGCGTGTGAGGGCGCGGGTTAGTGTTCGCGTACGGGTTACGATTAGGGGACGGGTGAGGATCAGGCTTCGGGGAAGGGTTAGGGTTAGGGTTCGGGCTAGGGTTAGGGTTAGGGGACGGGGACGGTTTAGGGTCCAGGTGGGGGTACGGCAACGCTTTAGAGGGAGCGTGCGTGTGAGGGCGCGGGTTAGTGTTAGCGTATGGGTTAGGATTAGGGCACGGGTGAGGGTCAGGCTTCGGGGAAGGTTTAGGGTTAGGGTTCGGGCTAGGGTTAGGGTTAGGGGACGGGGACGGTTTAGGGTCCAGGTGAGGGTACGGCAACGCTTTAGGGGGAGCGTGCGTGTGAGGGCGCGGGTTAGTGTTAGCGTACGGGTTAGGATTAGGGCACGGGTGAGGGTCAGGCTTCGGGGAAGGGTTAGGGTTAGGGTTCGGGCTAGGGTTAGGGTTAGGGGACGGGGACGGTTTAGGGTCCAGGTGAGGGTACGGCAACGCTTTAGGGGGAGCGTGCGTGTGAGGGCGCGGGTTAGTGTTAGCGTACGGGTGAGGATTAGGGCACGGGTGAGGGTCAGGCTTCGGGGAAGGGTTAGGGTTAGGGTTCGGGCTAGGGTTAGGGTTAGGGGACGGGGACGGTTTAGGGTCCAGGTGAGGGTACGGCAACGCTTTAGGGGGAGCGTGCGTGTGAGGGCGCGGGTTAGTGTTAGCGTACGGGTTAGGATTAGGGGACGGGTGAGGGTCAGGCTTCGGGGAAGGTTTAGGGTTAGGGTTCGGGCTAGGGTTAGGGTTAGGGGACGGGGACGGTTTAGGGTCCAGGTGAGGGTACGGCAACGCTTTAGGGGGAGCGTGCGTGTGAGGGCGCGGGTTAGTGTTAGCGTACGGGTTAGGATTATGGGACGGGTGAGGGTCAGGCTTCGGGGAAGGGTTAGGGTTAGGGTTCGGGTTAGGGTTAGGGTTAGGGGACGGGGACGGTTTAGGGTCCAGGTGAGGGTACGGCAACGCTTTAGGGGGAGCGTGCGTGTGAGGGCGCGGGTTAGTGTTAGCGTACGGGTTAGGATTATGGGACGGGTGAGGGTCAGGCTTCAGGGAAGGGTTAGGGTTAGGGTTCGGGCTAGGGTTAGGGTTAGGGGACGGGGACGGTTTAGGGTCCAGGTGAGGGTACGGCAACGCTTTAGGGGGAGCGTGCGTGTGAGGGCGTGGGTTAGTTTTAGCGTACGAGTTAGGAATAGGGGACGGGTGAGGGTCAGGCTTCGGGGAAGGGTTAGGGTTAGGGTTCGGGCTAGGGTTAGGGTTAGGGGACGGGGACGGTTTAGGGTCCAGGTGAGGGTACGGCAACGCTTTAGGGGGAGCGTGCGTGTAGGGCGCGGGTTAGGGTTAGCGTACGGGTTAGGATTTTGGCACGGGTGAGGGTCAGGCTTCGGGGAAGGGTTAGGGTTAGGGTTCGGGCTAGGGTTAGGGTTAGGGGACGGGGACGGTTTAGGGTCCAGGTGAGGGTACGGCAACGCTTTAGGGGGAGCGTGCGTGTGAGGGCGCGGGTTAGTGTTCGCGTACGGGTTACGATTAGGGCACGGGTGAGGGTCAGGCTTCGGGGAAGGGTTAGGGTTAGGGTTCGGGCTAGGGTTAGGGTTAGGGGACGGGGACGGTTTAGGGTCCAGGTGGGGGTACGGCAACGCTTTAGAGGGAGCGTGCGTGTGAGGGCGCGGGTTAGTGTTAGCGTATGGGTTAGGATTAGGGCACGGGTGAGGGTCCGGCTTCGGGGAAGGGTTACGGTTAGGGTTCGGGCTAGGGTTAGGGTTAGGGGACGGGGACGGTTTAGGGTCCAGGTGAGGGTACGGCAACGCTTTAGGGGGAGCGTGCGTGTGAGGGCGCGGGTTAGTGTTAGCGTACCGGTTAGGATTAGGGCACGGGTGAGGGTCAGGCTTCGGGGAAGGGTTAGGGTTAGGGTTCGGGCTAGGGTTAGGGTTAGGGGACGGGGACGGTTTAGGGTCCAGGTGAGGGTACGGCAACGCTTTAGGGGGAGCGTGCGTGTGAGGGCGCGGGTTAGTGTTAGCGTACGGGTTAGGATTAGGGCACGGGTGAGGGTCAGGCTTCGGGGAAGGGTTAGGGTTAGGGTTCGGGCTAGGGTTAGGGTTAGGGGACGGGGACGGTTTAGGGTCCAGGTGAGGGTACGGCAACGCTTTAGGGGGAGCGTGCGTGTGAGGGCGCGGGTTAGTGTTAGCGTACGTGTTAGGATTAGGGCACGGATGAGGGTCAGGCTTCGGGGAAGGGTTAGGGTTAGGGTTCGGGCTAGGGTTAGGGTTAGGGGACGGGGACGGTTTAGGGTCCAGGTGAGGGTACGGCAACGCTTTAGGGGGAGCGTGCGTGTGAGGGCGCGGGTTAGTGTTCGCGTACGGGTTAGGATTAGGGGGCGGGTGAGGGTCAGGCTTCGTGGAAGGGTTAGGGTTAGGGTTCGGGCTAGGGTTAGGGTTAGGGGACGGGGACGGTTTAGGGTCCAGGTGAGGGTACGGCAACGCTTTAGGTGGAGCGTGTGTGTGAGGGCGCGGGTTAGAGTTAGCGTACGGGTTAGGATTAGGGGACCGGTGAGGGTCAGGCTTCGGGGAAGGGTTAGGGTTAGGGTTCGGGCTAGGGTTAGGGTTAGGGGACGGGGACGGTTTAGGGTCCAGGTGAGGGTACGGCAACGCTTTAGGGGGAGCGTGCGTGTGAGGGCGCGGGTTAGTGTTAGCGTACGGGTTAGGATTAGGGGACGGGTGAGGGTCAGGCTTCGGGGAAGGGTTAGGGTTAGGGTTCGGGCTAGGGTTAGGGTTAGGGGACGGGGACGGTTTAGGGTCCAGGTGAGGGTACGGCAACGCTTTAGGGGGAGCGTGCATTTGACGGCGCGGGTTAGTGTTAGCGTACGGGTTAGGATTAGGGGACGGGTGAGGGTCAGGCTTCGGGGAAGGGTTAGGGTTAGGGTTCGGGCTAGGGTTAGGGTTAGGGGACGGGGACGGTTTAGGGTCCAGGTGAGGGTACGGCAACGCTTTAGGGGGAGCGTGCGTGTGAGGGCGCGGGTTAGTGTTAGCGTACGGGTTAGGATTCGGGCACGGGTGAGGGTCAGGCTTCGGGGAAGGGTTAGGGTTAGGGTTCGGGCTAGGGTTAGGGTTAGGGGACGGGGACGGTTTAGGGTCCAGGTGAGGGTACGGCAACGCTTTAGGGGGAGCGTGCGTGTGAGGGCGCGGGTTAGTGTTAGCGTACGGGTTAGGATTATGGGACGGGTGAGGGTCAGGCTTCGGGGAAGGGTTAGGGTTAGGGTTCGGGCTAGGGTTAGGGTTAGGGGACGGGGACGGTTTAGGGTCCAGGTGAGGGTACGGCAACGCTTTAGGGGGAGCGTGCGTGTGAGGGCGCGGGTCAGTGTTAGCGTACGGGTTAGGATTAGGGCATGGGTGAGGGACAGGCTTCGGGGAAGGGTTAGGGTTAGGGTTCGGGCTAGGGTTAGGGTTAGGGGACGGGGACGGTTTAGGGTACAGGTGAGGGTACGTCAACGCTTTACGGGGAGCGTGCGTGTGAGGGAGCGGGTTAGTGTTAGCGTACGGGGTAGGATTAGGGGACGGGTGAGGGTCAGGCTTCAGGGAAGGGTTAGGGTTAGGGTTCGGGCTAGGGTTAGGGTTAGGGGACGGGGACGGTTTAGGGTCCAGGTGAGGGTACGGCAACGCTTTAGGGGGAGCGTGCATGTGAGGGCGCGGGTTAGTGTTAGCGTACGGGTTAGGATTAGGGGACGGGTGAGGGTCAGGCTTCGGGGAAGGGTTAGGGTTAGGGTTCGCGCTAGGGTTAGGGTTAGGGGACGGGGAAGGTTTAGGGTCCAGGTGAGGGTACGGCAACGCTTTAGGGGGAGCGTGCGTGTGAGGGCGCGGGTTAGTGTTAGCGTACGGGTTAGGATTAGGGGACGGGTGAGGGTCAGGCTTCGGGGAAGGGTTAGGGTTAGGGTTCGCGCTAGGGTTAGGGTTAGGGGACGGGGACGGTTTAGGGTCCAGGTGAGGGTACGGCAACGATTTAGGGGGAGCCTGCGTGTGAGGGCGCGGGTTAGTGTTAGCGTACGGGTTAGGATTAGGGCACGGGTGAGGGTCAGGCTTCGGGGAAGGGTTAGGGTTAGGGTTCGGGCTAGGGTTAGGGTTAGGGGACGGGGACGGTTTAGGGTCCAGGTGAGGGTACGGCAACGCTTTAGGGGGAGCGTGCGTGTGAGGGCGCGGGTTAGTGTTAGCGTACGTGTTAGGATTAGGGCACGGGTGAGGGTCAGGCTTCGGGGAAGGGTTAGGGTTAGGGTTCGGGCTAGGGTTAGGGTTAGGGGACGGGGACGGTTTAGGGTCCAGGTGAGGGTACGGCAACGCTTTAGGGGGAGCGTGCGTGTGAGGGCGCGGGTCAGTGTTAGCGTACGGGTTAGAATTAGGGCACGGGTGAGGGTCAGGCTTCGGGGAAGGGTTAGGGTTAGGGTTCGGGCTAGGGTTAGGGTTAGGGGACGGGGACGGTTTAGGGTCCAGGTGAGGGTACGGCAACGCTTTAGGGGGAGCGTGCGTGTGAGGGCGCGGGTTAGTGTTCGCGTACGGGTTACGATTAGGGGACGGGTGAGGATCAGGCTTCGGGGAAGGGTTAGGGTTAGGGTTCGGGCTAGGGTTAGGGTTAGGGGACGGGGACGGTTTAGGGTCCAGGTGGGGGTACGGCAACGCTTTAGAGGGAGCGTGCGTGTGAGGGCGCGGGTTAGTGTTAGCGTATGGGTTAGGATTAGGGCACGGGTGAGGGTCAGGCTTCGGGGAAGGGTTAGGGTTAGGGTTCGGGCTAGGGTTAGGGTTAGGGGACGGGGACGGTTTAGGGTCCAGGTGAGGGTACGGCAACGCTTTAGGGGGAGCGTGCGTGTGAGGGCGCGGGTTAGTGTTAGCGTACGGGTGAGGATTAGGGCACGGGTGAGGGTCAGGCTTCGGGGAAGGGTTAGGGTTAGGGTTCGGGCTAGGGTTAGGGTTAGGGGACGGGGACGGTTTAGGGTCCAGGTGAGGGTACGGCAACGCTTTAGGGGGAGCGTGCGTGTGAGGGCGCGGGTTAGTGTTAGCGTACGGGTTAGGATTAGGGCACGGGTGAGGGTCAGGCTTCGGGGAAGGGTTAGGGTTAGGGTTCGGGCTAGGGTTAGGGTTAGGGGACGGGGACGGTTTAGGGTCCAGGTGAGGGTATGGCAACGCTTTAGGGGGAGCGTGCGTGTGAGGGCGCGGGTTAGTGTTAGCGTACGTGTTAGGATTAGGGCACGGATGAGGGTCAGGCTTCGGGGAAGGGTTAGGGTTAGGGTTCGGGCTAGGGTTAGGGTTAGGGGACGGGGACGGTTTAGGGTCCAGGTGAGGGTACGGCAACGCTTTAGGGGGAGCGTGCGTGTGAGGGCGCGGGTTAGTGTTCGCGTACGGGTTAGGATTAGGGGGCGGGTGAGGGTCAGGCTTCGTGGAAGGGTTAGGGTTAGGGTTCGGGCTAGGGTTAGGGTTAGGGGACGGGGACGGTTTAGGGTCCAGGTGAGGGTACGGCAACGCTTTAGGTGGAGCGTGTGTGTGAGGGCGCGGGTTAGAGTTAGCGTACGGGTTAGGATTAGGGGACCGGTGAGGGTCAGGCTTCGGGGAAGGGTTAGGGTTAGGGTTCGGGCTAGGGTTAGGGTTAGGGGACGGGGACGGTTTAGGGTCCAGGTGAGGGTACGGCAACGCTTTAGGGGGAGCGTGCGTGTGAGGGCGCGGGTTAGTGTTAGCGTACGGGTTAGGATTAGGGGACGGGTGAGGGTCAGGCTTCGGGGAAGGGTTAGGGTTAGGGTTCGGGCTAGGGTTAGGGTTAGGGGACGGGGACGGTTTAGGGTCCAGGTGAGGGTACGGCAACGCTTTAGGGGGAGCGTGCATTTGACGGCGCGGGTTAGTGTTAGCGTACGGGTTAGGATTAGGGGACGGGTGAGGGTCAGGCTTCGGGGAAGGGTTAGGGTTAGGGTTCGGGCTAGGGTTAGGGTTAGGGGACGGGGACGGTTTAGGGTCCAGGTGAGGGTACGGCAACGCTTTAGGGGGAGCGTGCGTGTGAGGGCGCGGGTTAGTGTTAGCCTACGGGATAGGATTCTGGCACGGGTGAGGGTCAGGCTTCGGGGAAGGGTTAGGGTTAGGGTTCGGGCTAGGGTTAGGGTTAGGGGACGGGGACGGTTTAGGGTCCAGGTGAGGGTACGGCAACGCTTTAGGGGGAGCGTGCGTGTGAGGGCGCGGGTTAGTGTTAGCGTACGGGTTAGGATTATGGGACGGGTGAGGGTCAGGCTTCGGGGAAGGGTTAGGGTTAGGGTTCGGGCTAGGGTTAGGGTTAGGGGACGGGGACGGTTTAGGGTCCAGGTGAGGGTACGGCAACGCTTTAGGGGGAGCGTGCGTGTAGGGCGCGGGTTAGGGTTAGCGTACGGGTTAGGATTTTGGCACGGGTGAGGGTCAGGCTTCGGGGAAGGGTTAGGGTTAGGGTTCGGGCTAGGGTTAGGGTTAGGGGACGGGGACGGTTTAGGGTCCAGGTGAGGGTACGGCAACGCTTTAGGGGGAGCGTGCGTGTGAGGGCGCGGGTTAGTGTTCGCGTACGGGTTACGATTAGGGCACGGGTGAGGGTCAGGCTTCGGGGAAGGGTTAGGGTTAGGGTTCGGGCTAGGGTTAGGGTTAGGGGACGGGGACGGTTTAGGGTCCAGGTGGGGGTACGGCAACGCTTTAGAGGGAGCGTGCGTGTGAGGGCGCGGGTTAGTGTTAGCGTATGGGTTAGGATTAGGGCACGGGTGAGGGTCCGGCTTCGGGGAAGGGTTACGGTTAGGGTTCGGGCTAGGGTTAGGGTTAGGGGACGGGGACGGTTTAGGGTCCAGGTGAGGGTACGGCAACGCTTTAGGGGGAGCGTGCGTGTGAGGGCGCGGGTTAGTGTTAGCGTACCGGTTAGGATTAGGGCACGGGTGAGGGTCAGGCTTCGGGGAAGGGTTAGGGTTAGGGTTCGGGCTAGGGTTAGGGTTAGGGGACGGGGACGGTTTAGGGTCCAGGTGAGGGTACGGCAACGCTTTAGGGGGAGCGTGCGTGTGAGGGCGCGGGTTAGTGTTAGCGTACGGGTTAGGATTAGGGCACGGGTGAGGGTCAGGCTTCGGGGAAGGGTTAGGGTTAGGGTTCGGGCTAGGGTTAGGGTTAGGGGACGGGGACGGTTTAGGGTCCAGGTGAGGGTACGGCAACGCTTTAGGGGGAGCGTGCGTGTGAGGGCGCGGGTTAGTGTTAGCGTACGTGTTAGGATTAGGGCACGGATGAGGGTCAGGCTTCGGGGAAGGGTTAGGGTTAGGGTTCGGGCTAGGGTTAGGGTTAGGGGACGGGGACGGTTTAGGGTCCAGGTGAGGGTACGGCAACGCTTTAGGGGGAGCGTGCGTGTGAGGGCGCGGGTTAGTGTTCGCGTACGGGTTAGGATTAGGGGGCGGGTGAGGGTCAGGCTTCGTGGAAGGGTTAGGGTTAGGGTTCGGGCTAGGGTTAGGGTTAGGGGACGGGGACGGTTTAGGGTCCAGGTGAGGGTACGGCAACGCTTTAGGTGGAGCGTGTGTGTGAGGGCGCGGGTTAGAGTTAGCGTACGGGTTAGGATTAGGGGACCGGTGAGGGTCAGGCTTCGGGGAAGGGTTAGGGTTAGGGTTCGGGCTAGGGTTAGGGTTAGGGGACGGGGACGGTTTAGGGTCCAGGTGAGGGTACGGCAACGCTTTAGGGGGAGCGTGCGTGTGAGGGCGCGGGTTAGTGTTAGCGTACGGGTTAGGATTAGGGGACGGGTGAGGGTCAGGCTTCGGGGAAGGGTTAGGGTTAGGGTTCGGGCTAGGGTTAGGGTTAGGGGACGGGGACGGTTTAGGGTCCAGGTGAGGGTACGGCAACGCTTTAGGGGGAGCGTGCATTTGACGGCGCGGGTTAGTGTTAGCGTACGGGTTAGGATTAGGGGACGGGTGAGGGTCAGGCTTCGGGGAAGGGTTAGGGTTAGGGTTCGGGCTAGGGTTAGGGTTAGGGGACGGGGACGGTTTAGGGTCCAGGTGAGGGTACGGCAACGCTTTAGGGGGAGCGTGCGTGTGAGGGCGCGGGTTAGTGTTAGCGTACGGGTTAGGATTCGGGCACGGGTGAGGGTCAGGCTTCGGGGAAGGGTTAGGGTTAGGGTTCGGGCTAGGGTTAGGGTTAGGGGACGGGGACGGTTTAGGGTCCAGGTGAGGGTACGGCAACGCTTTAGGGGGAGCGTGCGTGTGAGGGCGCGGGTTAGTGTTAGCGTACGGGTTAGGATTATGGGACGGGTGAGGGTCAGGCTTCGGGGAAGGGTTAGGGTTAGGGTTCGGGCTAGGGTTAGGGTTAGGGGACGGGGACGGTTTAGGGTCCAGGTGAGGGTACGGCAACGCTTTAGGGGGAGCGTGCGTGTGAGGGCGCGGGTCAGTGTTAGCGTACGGGTTAGGATTAGGGCATGGGTGAGGGACAGGCTTCGGGGAAGGGTTAGGGTTAGGGTTCGGGCTAGGGTTAGGGTTAGGGGACGGGGACGGTTTAGGGTACAGGTGAGGGTACGTCAACGCTTTACGGGGAGCGTGCGTGTGAGGGAGCGGGTTAGTGTTAGCGTACGGGGTAGGATTAGGGGACGGGTGAGGGTCAGGCTTCAGGGAAGGGTTAGGGTTAGGGTTCGGGCTAGGGTTAGGGTTAGGGGACGGGGACGGTTTAGGGTCCAGGTGAGGGTACGGCAACGCTTTAGGGGGAGCGTGCATGTGAGGGCGCGGGTTAGTGTTAGCGTACGGGTTAGGATTAGGGGACGGGTGAGGGTCAGGCTTCGGGGAAGGGTTAGGGTTAGGGTTCGCGCTAGGGTTAGGGTTAGGGGACGGGGAAGGTTTAGGGTCCAGGTGAGGGTACGGCAACGCTTTAGGGGGAGCGTGCGTGTGAGGGCGCGGGTTAGTGTTAGCGTACGGGTTAGGATTAGGGGACGGGTGAGGGTCAGGCTTCGGGGAAGGGTTAGGGTTAGGGTTCGCGCTAGGGTTAGGGTTAGGGGACGGGGACGGTTTAGGGTCCAGGTGAGGGTACGGCAACGATTTAGGGGGAGCCTGCGTGTGAGGGCGCGGGTTAGTGTTAGCGTACGGGTTAGGATTAGGGCACGGGTGAGGGTCAGGCTTCGGGGAAGGGTTAGGGTTAGGGTTCGGGCTAGGGTTAGGGTTAGGGGACGGGGACGGTTTAGGGTCCAGGTGAGGGTACGGCAACGCTTTAGGGGGAGCGTGCGTGTGAGGGCGCGGGTTAGTGTTAGCGTACGTGTTAGGATTAGGGCACGGGTGAGGGTCAGGCTTCGGGGAAGGGTTAGGGTTAGGGTTCGGGCTAGGGTTAGGGTTAGGGGACGGGGACGGTTTAGGGTCCAGGTGAGGGTACGGCAACGCTTTAGGGGGAGCGTGCGTGTGAGGGCGCGGGTCAGTGTTAGCGTACGGGTTAGAATTAGGGCACGGGTGAGGGTCAGGCTTCGGGGAAGGGTTAGGGTTAGGGTTCGGGCTAGGGTTAGGGTTAGGGGACGGGGACGGTTTAGGGTCCAGGTGAGGGTACGGCAACGCTTTAGGGGGAGCGTGCGTGTGAGGGCGCGGGTTAGTGTTCGCGTACGGGTTACGATTAGGGGACGGGTGAGGATCAGGCTTCGGGGAAGGGTTAGGGTTAGGGTTCGGGCTAGGGTTAGGGTTAGGGGACGGGGACGGTTTAGGGTCCAGGTGGGGGTACGGCAACGCTTTAGAGGGAGCGTGCGTGTGAGGGCGCGGGTTAGTGTTAGCGTATGGGTTAGGATTAGGGCACGGGTGAGGGTCAGGCTTCGGGGAAGGGTTAGGGTTAGGGTTCGGGCTAGGGTTAGGGTTAGGGGACGGGGACGGTTTAGGGTCCAGGTGAGGGTACGGCAACGCTTTAGGGGGAGCGTGCGTGTGAGGGCGCGGGTTAGTGTTAGCGTACGGGTGAGGATTAGGGCACGGGTGAGGGTCAGGCTTCGGGGAAGGGTTAGGGTTAGGGTTCGGGCTAGGGTTAGGGTTAGGGGACGGGGACGGTTTAGGGTCCAGGTGAGGGTACGGCAACGCTTTAGGGGGAGCGTGCGTGTGAGGGCGCGGGTTAGTGTTAGCGTACGGGTTAGGATTAGGGCACGGGTGAGGGTCAGGCTTCGGGGAAGGGTTAGGGTTAGGGTTCGGGCTAGGGTTAGGGTTAGGGGACGGGGACGGTTTAGGGTCCAGGTGAGGGTATGGCAACGCTTTAGGGGGAGCGTGCGTGTGAGGGCGCGGGTTAGTGTTAGCGTACGTGTTAGGATTAGGGCACGGATGAGGGTCAGGCTTCGGGGAAGGGTTAGGGTTAGGGTTCGGGCTAGGGTTAGGGTTAGGGGACGGGGACGGTTTAGGGTCCAGGTGAGGGTACGGCAACGCTTTAGGGGGAGCGTGCGTGTGAGGGCGCGGGTTAGTGTTCGCGTACGGGTTAGGATTAGGGGGCGGGTGAGGGTCAGGCTTCGTGGAAGGGTTAGGGTTAGGGTTCGGGCTAGGGTTAGGGTTAGGGGACGGGGACGGTTTAGGGTCCAGGTGAGGGTACGGCAACGCTTTAGGTGGAGCGTGTGTGTGAGGGCGCGGGTTAGAGTTAGCGTACGGGTTAGGATTAGGGGACCGGTGAGGGTCAGGCTTCGGGGAAGGGTTAGGGTTAGGGTTCGGGCTAGGGTTAGGGTTAGGGGACGGGGACGGTTTAGGGTCCAGGTGAGGGTACGGCAACGCTTTAGGGGGAGCGTGCGTGTGAGGGCGCGGGTTAGTGTTAGCGTACGGGTTAGGATTAGGGGACGGGTGAGGGTCAGGCTTCGGGGAAGGGTTAGGGTTAGGGTTCGGGCTAGGGTTAGGGTTAGGGGACGGGGACGGTTTAGGGTCCAGGTGAGGGTACGGCAACGCTTTAGGGGGAGCGTGCATTTGACGGCGCGGGTTAGTGTTAGCGTACGGGTTAGGATTAGGGGACGGGTGAGGGTCAGGCTTCGGGGAAGGGTTAGGGTTAGGGTTCGGGCTAGGGTTAGGGTTAGGGGACGGGGACGGTTTAGGGTCCAGGTGAGGGTACGGCAACGCTTTAGGGGGAGCGTGCGTGTGAGGGCGCGGGTTAGTGTTAGCCTACGGGATAGGATTCTGGCACGGGTGAGGGTCAGGCTTCGGGGAAGGGTTAGGGTTAGGGTTCGGGCTAGGGTTAGGGTTAGGGGACGGGGACGGTTTAGGGTCCAGGTGAGGGTACGGCAACGCTTTAGGGGGAGCGTGCGTGTGAGGGCGCGGGTTAGTGTTAGCGTACGGGTTAGGATTATGGGACGGGTGAGGGTCAGGCTTCGGGGAAGGGTTAGGGTTAGGGTTCGGGCTAGGGTTAGGGTTAGGGGACGGGGACGGTTTAGGGTCCAGGTGAGGGTACGGCAACGCTTTAGGGGGAGCGTGCGTGTGAGGGCGCGGGTCAGTGTTAGCGTACGGGTTAGGATTAGGGCACGGGTGAGGGTCAGGCTTCGGGGAAGGGTTAGGGTTAGGGTTCGGGCTAGGGTTAGGGTTAGGGGACGGGGACGGTTTAGGGTCCAGGTGAGGGTATGGCAACGCTTTACGGGGAGCGTGCGTGTGAGGGCGTGGGTTAGTGTTAGCGTACGGGGTAGGATTAGGGGACGGGTGAGGGTCAGGCTTCAGGGAAGGGTTAGGGTTAGGGTTCGGGCTAGGGTTAGGGTTAGGGGACGGGGACGGTTTAGGGTCCAGGTGAGGGTACGGCAACGCTTTAGGGGGAGCGTGCGTGTGAGGGCGCGGGTTAGTGTTAGCGTACGTGTTAGGATTAGGGCACGGGTGAGGGTCAGGCTTCGGGGAAGGGTTAGGGTTAGGGTTCGGGCTAGGGTTAGGGTTAGGGGACGGGGACGGTTTAGGGTCCAGGTGAGGGTACGGCAACGCTTTAGGGGGAGCGTGCGTGTGAGGGCGCGGGTCAGTGTTAGCGTACGGGTTAGGATTAGGGCACGGGTGAGGGTCAGGCTTCGGGGAAGGGTTAGGGTTAGGGTTCGGGCTAGGGTTAGGGCTAGGGGACGGGGACGGTTTAGGGTCCAGGTGAGGGTACGGCAACGCTTTAGGGGGAGCGTGCGTGTGAGGGCGCGGGTCAGTGTTAGCGTACGGGTTAGGATTAGGGCACGGGTGAGGGTCAGGCTTCGGGGAAGGGTTAGGGTTAGGGTTCGGGCTAGGGTTAGGGTTAGGGGACGGGGACGCTTTAGGGTCCAGGTGAGGGCACGGCAACGCTTTAGGGGGAGCTTGCGTGTGAGGGCGCGGGTTAGTGTTAGCGTACGGGTTAGGATTATGGGACGGGTGAGGGTCAGGCTTCGGGGAAGGGTTAGGGTTAGGGTTCGGGCTAGGGTTAGGGTTAGGGGACGGGGACGGTTTAGGGTCCAGGTGAGGGTACGGCAACGCTTTAGGGGGAGCGTGCGTGTGAGGGCGTGGGTTAGTTTTAGCGTACGAGTTAGGAATAGGGGACGGGTGAGGGTTATGCTTCGGGGAAGGGTTAGGGTTAGGGTTCGGGCTAGGGTTAGGGTTAGGGGACGGGGACGGTTTAGGGTCCAGGTGAGGGTACGGCAACGCTTTAGGGGGAGCGTGCGTGTGAGGGCGCGGGTTAGTGTTAGCGTACGGATTAGGATTAGGGGACGGGTGACGGTCAGGCTTCGGGGAAGGGTTAGGGTTAGGGTTCGGGCTAGGGTTAGGGTTAGGGGACGGGGACGGTTTAGGGCCAGGTGAGGGTACGGCAACGCTTTAGGGGGAGCGTGCGTGTGAGGGCGCGGGTTAGTGTTCGCGTACGGGTTACGATTAGGGGACGGGTGAGGGTCAGGCTTCTGGGAAGCGTTAGGGTTAGGGTTCGGGCTAGGGTTAGGGTTAGGGGACGGGGACGGTTTAGGGTCCAGGTGGGGGTACGGCAACGCTTTAGAGGGAGCGTGCGTGTGAGGGCGCGGGTTAGTGTTAGCGTATGGGTTAGGATTAGGGCACGGGTGAGGGTCAGGCTTCGGGGAAGGGTTAGGGTTAGGGTTCGGGCTAGGGTTAGGGTTAGGGGACGGGGACAGTTTAGGGTCCAGGTGAGGGTACGGCAACGCTTTAGGGGGAGCGTGCGTGTGAGGCCGCGGGTTAGTGTTAGCGTACGGGTTAGGATTAGGGCACGGGTGAGGGTCAGGCTTCGGGGAAGGGTTAGGGTTAGGGTTCGGGCTAGGGTTAGGGTTAGGGGACGGGGACGGTTTAGGGTCCAGGTGAGGGTACGGCAACGATTTAGGGGGAGCGTGTGTGTGAGGGCGCGGGTTAGTGTTAGCGTACGTGTTAGGATTAGGGCACGGGTGAGGGTCAGGCTTCGGGGAAGGGTTAGGGTTACGGTTCGGGCTAGGGTTAGTGTTAGGGGACGGGGACGGTTTAGGGTCCAGGTGAGGGTACGCAACGCTTTAGGGGGAGCATGCGTGTGAGGGCGCGGGTTAGTGTTCGCGTACGGGTTAGGATTAGGGGACGGGTGAGGGTCAGGCTTCGGGGAAGGGTTAGGGTTAGGGTTCGGGCTAGGTTTAGGGTTAGGGGACGGGGACGGTTTAGGGTCCAGGTGAGGGTACGGCAACGCTTTAGGGGGAGCGTGCATGTGAGGGCGCGGGTTAGTGTTAGCGTACGGGTTAGGATTAGGGGACGGGTGAGGGTCAGGATTCGGGGAAGGGTTAGGGTTAGGGTTCGGGCTAGGGTTAGGGTTAGGGGACGGGGACGGTTTAGGGTCCAGGTGAGGGTACGGCAACGCTTTAGGGGGAGCGTGCGTGTGAGGGCGCGGGTTAGTGTTAGCGTACGGGTTAGGATTAGGGGACGGGTGAGGGTCAGGCTTCGGGGAAGGGTTAGGGTTAGGGTTCGGGCTAGGGTTAGGGTTAGGGGACGGGGACGGTTTAGGGTCCAGGTGAGGGTACGGCAACGCTTCAGGGGGAGCGTGCGTGTGAGGGCGCGGGTTAGTGTTAGCGTACGTGTTAGGATTAGGGCACGGGTGAGGGTCAGGCTTCGGGCAAGGGTTAGGGTTAGGGTTCGGGCTAGGGTTAGGGTTAGGGGACGGGGACGGTTTAGGGTCCAGGTGAGTGTACGGCAACGCTTTAGGGGGAGCGTGCGTGTGAGGGCGCGGGTTAGTGTTAGCGTACGGGTTACGATTAGGGGACGGGTGAGGGTCAGGCTTCGGGGAAGGGTTAGGGTTAGGGTTCGGGCTAGGGTTAGGGTTAGGGGACGGGGACGGTTTAGGGTCCAGGTGAGGGTACGGCAACGCTTTAGGGGGAGCGTGCGTGTGAGGGCGCGGGTTAGTGTTAGCGTACGGGTTAGGATTAGGGGACGGGTGAGGGTCAGGCTTCGGGGAAGGGTTAGGGTTAGGGTTCGGGCTAGGGTTAGGGTTAGGGGACGGGGACGGTTTAGGGTCCAGGTGACGGTACGGCAACGCTTTAGGGGGAGCGTGCGTGTGAGGGCGTGGGTTAGTGTTAGCGTACGGGTTAGGATTAGGGCACGGGTGAGGGTCAGGCTTCGGGGAAGGGTTAGGGTTAGGGTTCGGGCTAGGGTTAGGGTTAGGGGACGGGGACGGTTTAGGGTCCAGGTGAGGGTACGGCAACGCTTTAGGGGGAGCGTGCGTGTGAGGGCGCGGGTTAGTGTTAGCGTACGGATTAGGATTAGGGGACGGGTGAGGGTCAGGCTGCGGGGAAGGGTTAGGGTTAGGGTTCGGGCTAGGGTTAGGGTTAGGGGACGGGGACGGTTTAGGGTCCAGGTGAGGGTACGGCAACGCTTTAGGGGGAGCGTGCGTGTGAGGGCGCGGGTTAGTGTTAGCGTACGGGTTAGGATTAGGGGACGGGTGAGGGTCAGGCTTCGGGGAAGGGTTAGGGTTAGGGTTCGGGCTAGGGTTAGGGTTAGGGGACGGGGACGGTTTAGGGTCCAGGTGAGGGTACGGCAACGCTTTAGGGGGAGCGTGCGTGTGAGGGCGCAGGTTAGTGTTAGCGTACGGGTTAGGATTAGGGGACGGGTGAGGGTCAGGCTTCGGGGAAGGGTTAGGGTTAGGGTTCGGGCTAGGGTTAGGGTTAGGGGACGGGGACGGTTTAGGGTCCAGGTGAGGGTACGGCAACGCTTTAGGGGGAGCGTGCGTGTGAGGGCGCGGGTTAGTGTTAGCGTACGGGTTAGGATTAGGGCACGGGTGAGGGTCAGGCTTCGGGGAAGTGTTAGGGTTAGGGTTCGGGCTAGGGTTAGGGTTAGGGGACGGGGACGGTTTAGGGTCCAGGTGAGGGTACGGCAACACTTTAGGGGGAGCGTGCGTGTGAGGGCGCGGGTTATTGTTAGCGTACGGGTTAGGATTAGGGGACGGGTGAGGGTCAGGCTTCGGGGAAGGGTTAGGGTTAGGGTTCAGGCTAGGGTTAGGGTTAGGGGACGGGGACGGTTTAGGGTCCAGGTGAGGGTACGGAAACGCTTTAGGGGGAGCGTGCGTGTGAGGGCGCGGGTTAGTGTTAGCGTACGTGTTAGGATTAGGGCACGGGTGAGGGTCAGGCTTCGGGGAAGGGTTAGGATTAGGGTTCAGGCTAGGGTTAGGGTTAGGGGACGGGGACGGTTTAGGGTCCAGGTGAGGGTACGGCAACGCTTTAGGGGGAGCGTGCGTGTGAGGGCGCGGGTTAGTGTTAGCGTACGGGTTAGGATTAGGGGACGGGTGAGGGTCAGGCTTCGGGGAAGGGTTAGGGTTAGTGTTCGGGCTAGGGTTAGGGTTAGGGGACGGGGACGGTTTAGGGTCCAGGTGAGGGTACGGAAACGCTTTAGGGGGAGCGTGCGTGTGAGGGCGCGGGTTAGTGTTAGCGTACGGGTTAGGATTAGGGCACGGGTGAGGGTCAGGCTTCGGGGAAGGGTTAGGGTTGGGGTTCGGGCTAGGGTTAGGGTTAGGGGACGGGGACGGTTTAGGGTCCAGGTGAGGGTACGGCAACGCTTTAGGGGGAGCGTGCGTGTGAGGGCGCGGGTTAGTGTTAGCGTACGGGTTAGGATTAGGGGACGGGTGAGGGTCAGGCTTCAGGGAAGGGTTAGGGTTAGGGTTCGGGCTAGGGTTAGGGTTAGGGGACGGGGACGGTTTAGGGTCCAGGTGAGGGTACGGCAACGCTTTAGGGGGAGCGTGCGTGTGAGGGCGCGGGTTAGTGTTAGCGTACGGGTTAGGATTAGGGCACGGGTGAGGGTCAGGCTTCGGGGAAGGGTTAGGGTTAGGGTTCGGGCTAGGGTTAGGGTTAGGGGACGGGGACGGTTTAGGGTCCAGGTGAGGGTACGGCAACGCTTTAGGGGGAGCGTGCGTGTGAGGGCGCGGGTTAGTGTTAGCGTACGGGTTAGGATTAGGGCACGGGTGAGGGTCAGGCTTCGGGGAAGGGTTAGGGTTAGGGTTCGGGCTAGGGTTAGGGTTAGGGGACGGGGACGGTTTAGGGTCCAGGTGAGGGTACGGCAACGCTTTACGGGGAGCGTGCGTGTGAGGGCGTGGGTTAGTGTTAGCGTACGGGTTAGGATTAGGGCACGTGTGAGGGTCAGGCTTCGGGGAAGGGTTAGGGTTAGGGTTCGGGCTAGGGTTAGGGTTAGGGGACGGGGACGGTTTAGGGTCCAGGTGAGGGTACGGCAACGCTTTAGGGGGAGCGTGCGTGTGAGGGCGCGGGTTAGTGTTAGCGTACGGGTTAGGATTAGGGCACGGGTGAGGGTCAGGCTTCGGGGAAGGGTTAGGGTTAGGGTTCGGGCTAGGGTTAGGGTTAGGGGACGGGGACGGTTTAGGGTCCAGGTGAGGGTACGGCAACGCTTTAGGGGGAGCGTGCGTGTGAGGGCGCGGGTTAGTGTTAGCGTACGGGTTAGGATTAGGGCACGTGTGAGGGTCAGGCTTCGGGGAAGGGTTAGGGTTAGGGTTCGCGCTAGGGTTAGGGTTAGGGGACGGGGACGGTTTAGGGTCCAGGTGAGGGTACGGCAACGATTTAGGGGGAGCCTGCGTGTGAGGGCGTGGGTTAGTGTTAGCGTACGGGTTAGGATTAGGGCACGGGTGAGGGTCAGGCTTCGGGGAAGGGTTAGGGTTAGGGTTCGGGCTAGGGTTAGGGTTAGGGGACGGGGAGGGTTTAGGGTCCAGGTGGGGGTACGGCAACGCTTTAGGGGGAGCGTGCGTGTGAGGGCGCGGGTTAGTGTTAGCGTACGTGTTAGGATTAGGGCACGGGTGAGGGTCTGGCTTCGGGGAAGGGTTAGGGTTAGGGTTCGGGCTAGGGTTAGGGTTAGGGGACGGGGACGGTTTAGGGTCCAGGTGAGGGTACGGCAACGCTTTAGGGGGAGCGTGCGTGTGAGGGCGCGTGTTAGTGTTAGCGTACGGGTTAGGATTAGGGCACGGGTGAGGGTCAGGCTTCGGGGAAGGGTTAGGGTTAGGGTTCGGGCTAGGGTTAGGGTTAGGGGACGGGGACGGTTTAGGGTCCAGGTGAGGGTACGGCAACGCTTTAGGGGGAGCGTGCGTGTGAGGGCGCGGGTTAGTGTTAGCGTACGGGTTAGGATTAGGGCACGGGTGAGGGTCAGGCTTCGGGGAAGGGTTAGGGTTAGGGTTCGGGCTAGGGTTAGGGTTAGGGGACGGGGACGGTTTAGGGTCCAGGTGAGGGTACGGCAACGCTTTAGGGGGAGCGTGCGTGTGAGGGCGCGGGTTAGTGTTAGCGTACGGGTTAGGATTAGGGCACGGGTGAGGGTCAGGCTTCGGGGAAGGGTTAGGGTTAGGGTTCGGGCTAGGGTTAGGGTTAGGGGACGGGGACGGTTTAGGGTCCAGGTGAGGGTACGGCAACGCTTTAGGGGGAGCGTGCGTGTGAGGGCGCGGGTTAGTGTTAGGGTACGGGTTAGGATTAGGGCACGGGTGAGGGTCAGGCTTCGGGGAAGGATTAGGGTTAGTGTTCGGGCTAGGGTTAGGGTTAGGGGACGGGGACGGTTTAGGGTCCAGGTGAGGGTACGGAAACGCTTTAGGGGGAGCGTGCGTGTGAGGGCGCGGGTTAGTGTTAGCGTACGGGTTAGGATTAGGGCACGGGTGAGGGTCAGGCTTCGGGGAAGGGTTAGGGTTGGGGTTCGGGCTAGGGTTAGGGTTAGGGGACGGGGACGGTTTAGGGTCCAGGTGAGGGTACGGCAACGCTTTAGGGGGAGCGTGCGTGTGAGGGCGCGGGTTAGTGTTAGCGTACGGGTTACGATTAGGGGACGGGTGAGGGTCAGGCTTCAGGGAAGGGTTAGGGTTAGGGTTCGGGCTAGGGTTAGGGTTAGGGGACGGGGACGGTTTAGGGTCCAGGTGAGGGTACGGCAACGCTTTAGGGGGAGCGTGCGTGTGAGGGCGCGGGTTAGTGTTAGCGTACGGGTTAGGATTAGGGCACGGGTGAGGGTCAGGCTTCGGGGAAGGGTTAGGGTTAGGGTTCGGGCTAGGGTTAGGGTTAGGGGACGGGGACGGTTTAGGTTCCAGGTGAGGGTACGGCAACGCTTTACGGGGAGCGTGCGTGTGAGGGCGCGGGTTAGTGTTAGCGTACGGGGTAGGATTAGGGGGCGGGTGAGGGTCAGGCTTCGGGGAAGGGTTAGGGTTAGGGTTCGGGCTAGGGTTAGGGTTAGGGGACGGGGACGGTTTAGGGTCTAGGTGAGGGTACTGCAACGCTTTAGGGGGAGCGTGCGTGTGAGGGCGCGGGTTAGTGTTAGCGTACGGGTTAGGATTAGGGGACGGGTGAGGGTCAGGCTTCGGGGAAGGGTTAGGGTTAGGGTTCGGGCTAGGGTTAGGGTTAGGGGACGGGGACGGTTTAGGGTCCAGGTGAGGGTACGGCAACGCTTTAGGGGGAGCGTGCGTGTGAGGGCGCGGGTTAGTGTTAGCGTACGGGTTAGGATTAGGGCACGGGTGAGGGTCAGGCTTCGGGGAAGGGTTAGGGTTAGGGTTCGCGCTAGGGTTAGGGTTAGGGGACGGGGACGGTTTAGGGTCCAGGTGAGGGTACGGCAACGATTTAGGGGGAGCCTGCGTGTGAGGGCGTGGGTTAGTGTTAGCGTACGGGTTAGGATTAGGGCACGGGTGAGGGTCAGGCTTCGGGGAAGGGTTAGGGTTAGGGTTCGGGCTAGGGTTAGGGTTAGGGGACGGGGACGGTTTAGGGTCCAGGTGAGGGTACGGCAACGCTTTAGGGGGAGCGTGCGTGTGAGGGCGCGGGTTAGTGTTAGCGTACGGGTTAGGATTAGGGCACGGGTGAGGGTCTGGCTTCGGGGAAGGGTTAGGGTTAGGGTTCGGGCTAGGGTTAGGGTTAGGGGACGGGGACGGTTTAGGGTCCAGGTGAGGGTACGGCAACGCTTTAGGGGGAGCGTGCGTGTGAGGGCGCGGGTTAGTGTTAGCGTACGGGTTAGGATTAGGGCACGAGTGAGGGTCAGGCTTCGGGGAAGGGTTAGGGTTAGGGTTCGGGCTAGGGTTAGGGTTAGGGGACGGGGACGGTTTAGGGTCCAGGTGAGGGTACGGCAACGCTTTAGGGGGAGCGTGCGTGTGAGGGCGCGGGTTAGTGTTAGCGTACGGGTTAGGATTATGGGACGGGTGAGGGTCAGGCTTCGGGGAAGGGTTAGGGTTAGGGTTCGGGCTAGGGTTAGGGTTAGGGGACGGGGACGGTTTAGGGTCCAGGTGAGGGTACGGCAACGCTTTAGGGGGAGCGTGCATGTGAGGGCGCGGGTTAGTGTTAGCGTACGGGTTAGGATTAGGGGACGGGTGAGGGTCAGGATTCGGGGAAGGGTTAGGGTTAGGGTTCGGGCTAGGGTTAGGGTTAGGGGACGGGGACGGTTTAGGGTCCAGGTGAGGGTACGGCAACGCTTTAGGGGGAGCGTGCGTGTGAGGGCGCGGGTTAGTGTTAGCGTACGGGTTAGGATTAGGGCACGGGTGAGGGTCAGGCTTCGGGGAAGGGTTAGGGTTAGGGTTCGGGCTAGGGTTAGGGTTAGGGGACGGGGACGGTTTAGGGTCCAGGTGAGGGTACGGCAACGCTTTAGGCGGAGCGTGCGTGCGAGGGCGCGGGTTAGTGTTAGCCTTCGTGTTAGGATTAGGGCACGGGTGAGGGTCAGGCTTCGGGGAAGGGTTAGGGTTAGGGTTCGGGCTAGGGTTAGGGTTAGGGGACGGGGACGGTTTAGGGTCCAGGTGAGGGTACGGCAACGCTTTAGGGGGAGCGTGCGTGTGAGGGCGCGGGTTAGTGTTCGCGTACGGGTTACGATTAGGGGACGGGTGAGTATCAGGCTTCGGGGAAGGGTTAGGGTTAGGGTTCGGGCTAGGGTTAGGGTTAGGGGCCGGGGACGGTTTAGGGTCCAGGTGGGGGTACGGCAACGCTTTAGAGGGAGCGTGCGTGTGAGGGCGCGGGTTAGTGTTAGCGTATGGGTTAGGATTAGGGCACGGGTGAGGGTCAGGCTTCGGGGAAGGGTTAGGGTTAGGGTTCGGGCTAGGGTTAGGGTTAGGGGACGGGGACGGTTTAGGGTCCAGGTGAGGGTACGGCAACGCTTTAGGGGGAGCGTGCGTGTGAGGGCGCGGGTTAGTGTTAGCGTACGGGTTAGGATTAGGGCACGGGTGAGGGTCAGGCTTCGGGGAAGGGTTAGGGTTAGGGTTCGGGCTAGGGTTAGGGTTAGGGAACGGGGACGGTTTAGGGTCCAGGTGAGGGTACGGCAACGCTTTAGGGGGAGCGTGCGTGTGAGGGCGCGGGTTAGTGTTAGCGTACGGGTGAGGATTAGGGCACGGGTGAGGGTCAGGCTTCGGGGAAGGGTTAGGGTTAGGGTTCGGGCTAGGGTTAGGGTTAGGGGACGGGGACGGTTTAGGGTCCAGGTGAGGGTACGGCAACGCTTTAGGGGGAGCGTGCGTGTGAGGGCGCGGGTTAGTGTTAGCGTACGGGTTAGGATTAGGGGACGGGTGAGGGTCAGGCTTCGGGGAAGGGTTAGGGTTAGGGTTCGGGCTAGGGTTAGGGTTAGGGGACGGGGACGGTTTAGGGTCCAGGTGAGGGTACGGCAACGCTTTAGGGGGAGCGTGCGTGTGAGGGCGCGGGTTAGTGTTAGCGTACGGGTTAGGATTATGGGACGGGTGAGGGTCAGGCTTCGGGGAAGGGTTAGGGTTAGGGTTCGGGCTAGGGTTAGGGTTAGGGGACGGGGACGGTTTAGGGTCCAGGTGAGGGTACGGCAACGCTTTAGGGGGAGCGTGCGTGTGAGGGCGCGGGTTAGTGTTAGCGTACGGGTTAGGATTATGGGACGGGTGAGGGTCAGGCTTCAGGGAAGGGTTAGGGTTAGGGTTCGGGCTAGGGTTAGGGTTAGGGGACGGGGACGGTTTAGGGTCCAGGTGAGGGTACGGCAACGCTTTAGGGGGAGCGTGCGTGTGAGGGCGTGGGTTAGTTTTAGCGTACGAGTTAGGAATAGGGCACGGGTGAGGGTCAGGCTTCGGGGAAGGGTTAGGGTTAGGGTTCGGGCTAGGGTTAGGGTTAGGGGACGGTGACGGTTTAGGGTCCAGGTGAGGGTACGGCAACGCTTTACGGGCAGCGTGCGTGTGAGGGCGCGGGTTAGGGTTAGCGTACGGGTTAGGATTAGGGCACGGGTGAGGGTCAGGCTTCGGGGAAGGGTTAGGGTTAGGGTTCGGGCTAGGGTTAGGGTTAGGGGCCGGGGACGGTTTAGGGTCCAGGTGAGGGTACGGCAACGCTTTAGGGGGAGCGTGCGTGTGAGGGCGCGGGTTAGTGTTAGCGTACGGGTTAGGATTAGGGCACGGGTGAGGGTCAGGCTTCGGGGAAGGGTTAGGGTTAGGGTTCGGGCTAGGGTTAGGGTTAGGGGACGGGGACGGTTTAGGGTCCAGGTGAGGGTACGGCAACGCTTTAGGGGGAGCGTGCGTGTGAGGGCGCGGGTTAGTGTTAGCGTACGGGTTAGGATTAGGGCACGGGTGAGGATCAGGCTTCGGGGAAGGGTTAGGGTTAGGGTTCGGGCTAGGGTTAGGGTTAGGGGACGGGGATGGTTTAGGGTCCAGGTGAGGGTACGGCAACGCTTTAGGGGGAGCGTGTGTGTGAGGGCGCGGGTTAGTGTTAGCGTACGTGTTAGGATTAGGGCACGGATGAGGGTCAGGCTTCGGGGAAGGGTTAGGGTTAGGGTTCGGGCTAGGGTTAGGGTTAGGGGACGGGGACGGTTTAGGGTCCAGGTGAGGGTACAGCAACGCTTTAGGGGGAGCGTGCGTGTGAGGGCGCGGGTTAGTGTTCGCGTACGGGTTAGGATTAGGGGACGGGTGAGGGTCAGACTTCGTGGAAGGGTTAGGGTTAGGGTTCGGGCTAGGGTTAGGGTTAAGGGACGGGGACGGTTTAGGGTCCAGGTGACGGTACGGCAACGCTTTAGGGGGAGCGTGTGTGTGAGGGCGCGGGTTAGAGTTAGCGTACGGGTTAGGATTAGGGGACCCGTGAGGGTCAGGCTTCGGGGAAGGGTTAGGGTTAGGGTTCGGGCTAGGGTTAGGGTTAGGTGATGGGGACGGTTTAGGGTCCAGGTGAGGGTACGGCAATGCTTTAGGGGGAGCGTGCGTGTGAGGGCGCGGGTTAGTGTTAGCGTACGGATTAGGATTAGGGCACGGGTGAGGGTCAGGCTTCGGGGAAGGTTTAGGGTTAGGGTTCGGGCTAGGGTTAGGGTTAGGGGACGGGGACGGTTTAGGGTCCAGGTGAGGGTACGGCAACGCTTTAGGGGGAGCGTGCGTGTGAGGGCGCGGGTTAGTGTTAGCGTACAGGTTACGATTAGGGGACGGGTGAGGGTCAGGCTTCGGGGAAGGGTTAGGGTTAGGGTTCGGGCTAGGGTTAGGGTTAGGGGACGGGGACGGTTTAGGGTCCAGGTGAGGGTATGGCAACGCTTTAGGGGGAGCGTGCGTGTGAGGGCGCGGGTTAGTGTTAGCGTACGGGTTAGGATTATGGGACGGGTGAGGGTCAGGCTTCGGGGAAGGGTTAGGGTTAGGGTTCGGGCTAGGGTTAGGGTTAGGGGACGGGGACGGTTTAGGGTCCAGGTGAGGGTACGGCAACGCTTTAGGGGGAGCGTGCGTGTGAGGGCGCGGGTCAGTGTTAGCGTACGGGTTAGGATTAGGGCACGGGTGAGGGTCAGGCTTCGGGGAAGGGTTAGGGTTAGGGTTCGGGCTAGGGTTAGGGTTAGGGGACGGGGACGGTTTAGGGTCCAGGTGAGGGTACGGCAACGCTTTACGGGGAGCGTGCGTGTGAGGGCGCGGGTTAGTGTTAGCGTACGGGGTAGGATTAGGGGACAGGTGAGGGTCAGGCTTCAGGGAAGGGTTAGGGTTAGGGTTCGGGCTAGGGTTAGGGTTAGGGGACGGGGACGGTTTAGGGTCCAGGTGAGGGTACGGCAACGCTTTAGGGGGAGCGTGCGTGTGAGGGCGCGGGTTAGTGTTAGCGTACGGGTTAGGATTAGGGGACGTGTGAGGGTCAGGCTTCGGGGAAGGGTTAGGGTTAGGGTTCGGGCTAGGGTTAGGGTTAGGGGACGGGGACGGTTTAGGGTCCAGGTGAGGGTACGGCAACGCTTTAGGGGGAGCGTGCGTGTGAGGGCGCGGGTTAGTGTTAGCGTACGGGTTAGGATTAGGGGACGGGTGAGGGTCAGGCTTCGGGGAAGGGTTAGGGTTAGGGTTCGCGCTAGGGTTAGGGTTAGGGGACGGGGACGGTTTAGGGTCCAGGTGAGGGTACGGCAACGCTTTAGGGGGAGCGTGCGTGTGAGGGCGCGTGTTAGTGTTAGCGTACGGGTTAGGATTATGGGACGGGTGAGGGTCAGGCTTCAGGGAAGGGTGAGGGTTAGGGTTCGGGCTAGGGTTAGGGTTAGGGGACGGGGACGGTTTAGGGTCCAGGTGAGGGTACGGCAACGCTTTACGGGGAGCATGCGTGTGAGGGCGTGGGTTAGTTTTAGCGTACGAGTTAGGAAAAGGGGACGGGTGAGGGTCAGGCTTCGGGGAAGGGTTAGGGTTAGGGTTCGGGCTAGGGTTAGGGTTAGGGGACGGGGACAGTTTAGGGTCCAGGGAGGGTACGGCAACGCTTTAGGGGGAGCGTGCGTGTGAGGGCGCGGGTTAGGGTTAGCGTACGGGTTAGGATTAGGGCACGGGTGAGGGTCAGGCTTCGGGGAAGGGTTAGGGTTAGGGTTCGGGCTAGGGTTAGTGTTAGGGGACGGGGACGGTTTAGGGTCCAGGTGAGGGTACGGCAACGCTTTAGGGGGAGCGTGTGTGTGAGGGCGCGGGTTAGTGTTAGCGTACGTGTTAGGATTAGGGCACGGATGAGGGTCAGGCTTCGGGGAAGGGTTAGGGTTAGGGTTCGGGCTAGGGTTAGGGTTAGGGGACGGGGACGGTTTAGGGTCCAGGTGAGGGTACGGCAAAGCTTTAGGGGGAGCGTGCGTGTGAGGGCGCGGGTTAGTGTTCGCGTACGGGTTACGATTAGGGGACGGGTGAGGGTCAGGCTTCGTGGAAGGGTTAGGGTTAGGGTTCGGGCTAGGGTTAGGGTTAGGGGACGGGGACGGTTTAGGGTCCAGGTGAGGGTACGGCAACGCTTTAGGGGGAGCGTGTGTGTGAGGGCGCGGGTTAGAGTTAGCGTACGGGTTAGGATTAGGGGACCGGTGAGGGTCAGGCTTCGGGGAAGGGTTAGGGTTAGGGTTCGGGCTAGGGTTAGGGTTAGGGGACGGGGACGGTTTAGGGTCCAGGTGAGGGTACGGCAACGCTTTAGGGGGAGCGTGCGTGTGAGGGCGCGGGTTAGTGTTAGCGTACGGGTTAGGATTAGTGGACGGGTGAGGGTCAGGCTTCGGGGAAGGGTTAGGGTTAGGGTTCGGGCTAGGGTTAGGGTTAGGGGACGGGGACGGTTTAGGGTCCAGGTGAGGGTACTGCAACGCTTTAGGGGGAGCGTGCATGTGACGGCGCGGGTTAGTGTTAGCGTACGGGTTAGGATTAGGGGACGGGTGAGGGTCAGGCTTCGGGGAAGGGTTAGGGTTAGGGTTCGGGCTAGGGTTAGGGTTAGGGGACGGGGACGGTTTAGGGTCCAGGTGAGGGTACGGCAACGCTTTAGGGGGAGCGTGCGTGTGAGGGCGCGGGTTAGTGTTAGCGTACGGGTTAGGATTAGGGCACGGGTGAGGGTCAGGCTTCGGGGAATGGTTAGGGTTAGGGTTCGGGCTAGGGTTAGGGTTAGGGGACGGGGACGGTTTAGGGTCCAGGTGAGGGTACGGCAATGCTTTAGGGGGAGCGTGCGTGTGAGGGCGCGGGTTAGTGTTAGCGTACGGGTTAGGATTAGGGCACGGGTGAGGGTCAGGCTTCGGGGAAGGGTTAGGGTTAGGGTTCGGGCTAGGGTTAGGGTTAGGGGACGGGGACGGTTTAGGGTCCAGGTGAGGGTACGGCAACGCTTTAGGGGGAGCGTGCGTGTGAGGGCGCGGGTTAGTGTTAGCGTACAGGTTACGATTAGGGGACGGGTGAGGGTCAGGCTTCGGGGAAGGGTTAGGGTTAGGGTTCGGGCTAGGGTTAGGGTTAGGGGACGGGGACGGTTTAGGGTCCAGGTGAGGGTACGGCAACGCTTTAGGGGGAGCGTGCGTGTGAGGGCGCGGGTTAGTGTTAGCGTACGGGTTAGGATTATGGGACGGGTGAGGGTCAGGTTTCGGGGAAGGGTTAGGGTTAGGGTTCGGGCTAGGGTTAGGGTTAGGGGACGGGGACGGTTTAGGGTCCAGGTGAGGGTACGGCAACGCTTTAGGGGGAGCGTGCGTGTGAGGGCGCGGGTCAGTGTTAGCGTACGGGTTAGGATTAGGGCACGGGTGAGGGTCAGGCTTCGGGGAAGGGTTAGGGTTAGGGTTCGGGCTAGGGTTAGGGTTAGGGGACGGGGACGGTTTAGGGTCCAGGTGAGGGTACGGCAACGCTTTACGGGGAGCGTGCGTGTGAGGGCGCGGGTTAGTGTTAGCGTACGGGGTAGGATTAGGGGACGGGTGAGTGTCAGGCTTCAGGGAAGGGTTAGGGTTAGGGTTCAGGCTAGGGTTAGGGTTAGGGGACGGGGACGGTTTAGGGTCCAGGTGAGGGTACGGCAACGCTTTAGGGGGAGCGTGCGTGTGAGGGCGCGGGTTAGTGTTAGCGTACGGGTTAGGATTAGGGGACGGGTGAGGGTCAGGCTTCGGGGAAGGGTTAGGGTTAGGGTTCGGGCTAGGGTTAGGGTTAGGGGACGGGGACGGTTTAGGGTCCAGGTGAGGGTACGGCAACGCTTTAGGGGGAGCGTGCGTGTGAGGGCGCGGGTTAGTGTTAGCGTACGGGTTAGGATTAGGGGACGGGTGAGGGTCAGGCTTCGGGGAAGGGTTAGGTTTAGGGTTCGCGCTAAGGTTAGGGTTAGGGGACGGGGACGGTTTAGGGTCCAGGTGAGGGTACGGCAACGATTTAGGGGGAGCCTGCGTGTGAGGGCGCGGGTTAGTGTTAGCGTACGGGTTAGGATTAGGGCACGGGTGAGGGTCAGGCTTCGGGGAAGGGTTAGGGTTAGGGTTCGGGCTAGGGTTAGGGTTAGGGGACGGGGACGGTTTAGGGTCCAGGTGAGGGTACGGCAACGCTTTAGGGGGAGCGTGCGTGTGAGGGCGCGGGTTAGTGTTAGCGTACGTGTTAGGATTAGGGCACGGGTGAGGGTCAGGCTTCGGGGAAGGGTTAGGGTTAGGGTTCGGGCTAGGGTTAGGGTTAGGGGACGGGGACGGTTTAGGGTCCAGGTGAGGGTACGGCAACGCTTTAGGGGGAGCGTGCGTGTGAGGGCGCGGGTTAGTGTTAGCGTACGTGTTAGGATTAGGGCACGGGTGAGGGTCAGGCTTCGGGGAAGGGTTAGGGTTAGGGTTCGGGCTAGGGTTAGGGTTAGGGGACGGGGACGGTTTAGGGTCCAGGTGAGGGTACGGCAACGCTTTAGGGGGAGCGTGCGTGTGAGGGCGCGGGTTAGTGTTAGCGTACGGGTTAGGATTAGGGCACGGGTGAGGGTCAGGCTTCGGGGAAGGGTTAGGGTTAGGGTTCGGGCTAGGGTTAGGGTTAGGAGACGGGGACGGTTTAGGGTCCAGGTGAGGGTACGGCAACGCTTTAGGGGGAGCGTGTGTGTGAGGGCGTGGGTTAGTTTTAGCGTACGAGTTAGGAATAGGGGACGGGTGAGGGTCATGCTTCGGGGAAGGGTTAGGGTTAGGGTTCGGGCTAGGGTTAGGGTTAGGGGACGGGGACGGTTTAGGGTCCAGGTGAGGGTACGGCAACGCTTTAGGGGGAGCGTGCGTGTGAGGGCGCGGGTTAGTGTTCGCGTACGGGTTACGATTAGGGGACGGGTGAGGGTCAGGCTTCTGGGAAGGGTTAGGGTTAGGGTTCGGGCTAGGGTTAGGGTTAGGGGACGGGGACGGTTTAGGGTCCAGGTGGGGGTACGGCAACGCTTTAGAGGGAGCGTGCGTGTGAGGGCGCGGGTTAGTGTTAGCGTATGGGTTAGGATTAGGGCACGGGTGAGGGTCAGGCTTCGGGGAAGGGTTAGGGTTAGGGTTCGGGCTAGGGTTAGGGTTAGGGGACGGGGACGGTTTAGGGTCCAGGTGAGGGTACGGCAACGCTTTAGGGGGAGCGTGCGTGTGAGGGCGCGGGTTAGTGTTAGCGTACGGGTTAGGATTAGGGCACGGGTGAGGGTCAGGCTTCGGGGAAGGGTTAGGGTTAGGGTTCGGGCTAGGGTTAGGGTTAGGGGACGGGGACGGTTTAGGGTCCAGGTGAGGGTACGGCAACGCTTTAGGGGGAGCGTGTGTGTGAGGGCGCGGGTTAGTGTTAGCGTACGTGTTAGGATTAGGGCACGGATGAGTGTCAGGCTTCGGGGAAGGGTTAGGGTTAGGGTTCGGGCTAGGGTTAGTGTTAGGGGACGGGGACGGTTTAGGGTCCAGGTGAGGGTACGGCAACGCTTTAGGGGGAGCGTGCGTGTGAGGGCGCGGGTTAGTGTTCGCGTACGGGTTACGATTAGGGGACGGGTGAGGGTCAGGCTTCTGGGAAGAGTTAGGGTTAGGGTTCGGGCTAGGGTTAGGGTTAGGGGACGGGGACGGTTTAGGGTCCAGGTGGGGGTACGGCAACGCTTTAGAGGGAGCGTGCGTGTGAGGGCGCGGGTTAGTGTTAGCGTATGGGTTAGGATTAGGGCACGGGTGAGGGTCAGGCTTCGGGGAAGGGTTAGGGTTAGGGTTCGGGCTAGGGTTAGGGTTAGGGGACGGGGACGGTTTAGGGTCCAGGTGAGGGTACGGCAACGCTTTAGGGGGAGCGTGCGTGTGAGGGCGCGGGTTAGTGTTAGCGTACGGGTTAGGATTAGGGCACGGGTGAGGGTCAGGCTTCGGGGAAGGGTTAGGGTTAGGGTTCGGGCTAGGGTTAGGGTTAGGGGACGGGGACGGTTTAGGGTCCAGGTGAGGGTACGGCAACGCTTCAGGGGGAGCGTGCGTGTGAGGGCGCGGGTTAGTGTTAGCGTACGGGTTAGGATTAGGGCACGGGTGAGGGTCAGGCTTCGGGGAAGGGTTAGGGTTAGGGTTCGGGCTAGGGTTAGGGTTAGGGGACGGGGACGGTTTAGGGTCCAGGTGAGGGTACGGCAACGCTTTAGGGGGAGCGTGCATGTGAGGGCGCGGGTTAGTGTTAGCGTACGGGTTAGGATTAGGGCACGGGTGAGGGTCAGGCTTCGGGGAAGGGTTAGGGTTAGGGTTCGCGCTAGGGTTAGGGTTAGGGGACGGGGACGGTTTAGGGTCCAGGTGAGGGTACGGCAACGATTTAGGGGGAGCCTGCGTGTGAGGGCGCGGGTTAGTGTTAGCGTACGGGTTAGGATTATGGGACGGGTGGGGGTCAGGCTTCGGGGAAGGGTTAGGGTTAGGGTTCGGGCTAGGGTTAGGGTTAGGGGACGGGGACGGTTTAGGGTCCAGGTGAGGGTACGGCAACGCTTTAGGGGGAGCGTGCGTGTGAGGGCGTGGGTTAGTTTTAGCGTACGGGTTAGGAATAGGGGACGGGTGAGGGTCAGGCTTCGGGAAAGGGTTAGGGTTAGGGTTCGGGCTAGGGTTAGGGTTAGGGGACGGGGACGGTTTAGGGTCCAGGTGAGGGTACGGCAACGCTTTAGGGGGAGCGTGCGTGTGAGGGCGCGGGTTAGGTTTAGCGTACGGGTTAGGATTAGGGCACGGGTGAGGGTCAGGCTTCGGGGAAGGGTTAGGGTTAGGGTTCGGGCTAGGGTTAGGGTTAGGGGACGGGGACGGTTTAGGGTCCAGATGAGGGTACGGCAACGCTTTAGGGGGAGCGTGCGTGTGAGGGCGCGGGTTAGTGTTAGCGTACGGGTTAGGATTAGGGCACGGGTGAGGGTCAGGCTTCGGGGAAGGGTTAGGGTTAGAGTTCGGGCTAGGGTTAGGGTTAGGGGACGGGGACGGTTTAGGGTCCAGGTGAGGGTACGGCAACGCTTTAGGGGGAGCGTGTGTGTGAGGGCGCGGGTTAGTGTTAGCGTACGGGTTAGGATTAGGGCACGGATGAGGGTCAGGCTTCGGGGAAGGGTTAGGGTTAGGGTTCGGGCTAGGGTTAGGGTTAGGGGATGGGGACGGTTTAGGGTCCAGGTGAGGGTACGGCAACGCTTTAGGGGGAGCGTGCGTGTGAGGGCGCGGGTTAGTGTTCGCGTACGGGTTAGGATTAGGGGACGGGTGAGGGTCAGGCTTCGTGGAAGTGTTAGGGTTAGGGTTCGGGCTAGGGTTAGGGTTAGGGTACGGGGACGGTTTAGGGTCCAGGTGAGGGTACGGCAACGCTTTAGGGGGAGCGTGTGTGTGAGGGCGCGGGTTAGAGTTAGCGTACGGGTTAGGATTAGGGGACCGGTGAGGGTCAGGCTTCGGGGAAGGGTTAGGGTTAGGGATCGGGCTAGGGTTAGGGTTAGGGGACGGGGACGGTTTAGGGTCCAGGTGAGGGTACGGCAACGCTTTAGGGGGAGCGTGCGTGTGAGGGCGCGGGTTAGTGTTAGCGTACGGGTTAGGATTAGGGCACGGGTGAGGGTCAGGCTTCGGGGAAGGGTTAGGGTTAGGGTTCGGGCTAGGGTTAGGGTTAGGGGACGGGGACGGTTTAGGGTCCAGGTGAGGGTACGGCAACGCTTCAGGGGGAGCGTGCGTGTGAGGGCGCGGGTTAGTGTTAGCGTACGGGTTAGGATTAGGGCACGGGTGAGGGTCAGGCTTCGGGGAAGGGTTAGGGTTAGGGTTCGGGCTAGGGTTAGGGTTAGGGGACGGGGACGGTTTAGGGTCCAGGTGAGGGTACGGCAACGCTTTAGGGGGAGCGTGCATGTGAGGGCGCGGGTTAGTGTTAGCGTACGGGTTAGGATTAGGGCACGGGTGAGGGTCAGGCTTCGGGGAAGGGTTAGGGTTAGGGTTCGCGCTAGGGTTAGGGTTAGGGGACGGGGACGGTTTAGGGTCCAGGTGAGGGTACGGCAACGATTTAGGGGGAGCCTGCGTGTGAGGGCGCGGGTTAGTGTTAGCGTACGGGTTAGGATTATGGGACGGGTGGGGGTCAGGCTTCGGGGAAGGGTTAGGGTTAGGGTTCGGGCTAGGGTTAGGGTTAGGGGACGGGGACGGTTTAGGGTCCAGGTGAGGGTACGGCAACGCTTTAGGGGGAGCGTGCGTGTGAGGGCGTGGGTTAGTTTTAGCGTACGGGTTAGGAATAGGGGACGGGTGAGGGTCAGGCTTCGGGAAAGGGTTAGGGTTAGGGTTCGGGCTAGGGTTAGGGTTAGGGGACGGGGACGGTTTAGGGTCCAGGTGAGGGTACGGCAACGCTTTAGGGGGAGCGTGCGTGTGAGGGCGCGGGTTAGGTTTAGCGTACGGGTTAGGATTAGGGCACGGCTGAGGGTCAGGCTTCGGGGAAGGGTTAGGGTTAGGGTTCGGGCTAGGGTTAGGGTTAGGGGACGGGGACGGTTTAGGGTCCAGGTGAGGGTACGGCAACGCTTTAGGGGGAGCGTGCGTGTGAGGGCGCGGGTTAGTGTTAGCGTACGGGTTAGGATTAGGGCACGGGTGAGGGTCAGGCTTCGGGGAAGGGTTAGGGTTAGGGTTCGGGCTAGGGTTAGGGTTAGGGGACGGGGACGGTTTAGGGTCCAGATGAGGGTACGGCAACGCTTTAGGGGGAGCGTGCGTGTGAGGGCGCGGGTTAGTGTTAGCGTACGGGTTAGGATTAGGGCACGGGTGAGGGTCAGGCTTCGGGGAAGGGTTAGGTTTAGGGTTCGGGCTAGGGTTAGGGTTAGGGGACGGGGACGGTTTAGGGTCCAGGTGAGGGTACGGCAACGCTTTAGGGGGAGCGTGTGTGTGAGGGCGCGGGTTAGTGTTAGCGTACGGGTTAGGATTAGGGCACGGATGAGGGTCAGGCTTCGGGGAAGGGTTAGGGTTAGGGTTCGGGCTAGGGTTAGGGTTAGGGGATGGGGACGGTTTAGGGTCCAGGTGAGGGTACGGCAACGCTTTAGGGGGAGCGTGCGTGTGAGGGCGCGGGTTAGTGTTCGCGTACGGGTTAGGATTAGGGGACGGGTGAGGGTCAGGCTTCGTGGAAGTGTTAGGGTTAGGGTTCGGGCTAGGGTTAGGGTTAGGGTACGGGGACGGTTTAGGGTCCAGGTGAGGGTACGGCAACGCTTTAGGGGGAGCGTGTGTGTGAGGGCGCGGGTTAGAGTTAGCGTACGGGTTAGGATTAGGGGACCGGTGAGGGTCAGGCTTCGGGGAAGGGTTAGGGTTAGGGATCGGGCTAGGGTTAGGGTTAGGGGACGGGGACGGTTTAGGGTCCAGGTGAGGGTACGGCAACGCTTTAGGGGGAGCGTGCGTGTGAGGGCGCGGGTTAGTGTTAGCGTACGGGTTAGGATTAGGGGACGGGTGAGGGTCAGGCTTCGGGGAAGGGTTAGGGTTAGGGTTCGGGCTAGGGTTAGGGTTAGGGGATGGGGACGGTTTAGGGTCCAGGTGAGGGTACGGCAACGCTTTAGGGGGAGCGTGCATGTGACGGCGCGGGTTAGTGTTAGCGTACGGGTTAGGATTGGGGACGGGTGAGGGTCAGGCTTCGGGGAAGGGTTAGGGTTAGGGTTCGGGCTAGGGTTAGGGTTAGGGGACGGGGACGGTTTAGGGTCCAGGTGAGGGTACGGCAACGCTTTAGGGGGAGCGTGCGTGTGAGGGCGCGGGTTAGTGTTAGCGTACGGGTTAGGATTAGGGCACGGGTGAGGGTCAGGCTTCGGGGAAGGGTTAGGGTTAGGGTTCGGGCTAGGGTTAGGGTTAGGGGACGGGGACGGTTTAGGGTCCAGGTGAGGGTACGGCAACGCTTTAGGGGGAGCGTGCGTGTGAGGGCGCGGGTTAGTGTTCGCGTACGGGTTAGGATTAGGGGACGGGTGAGGGTCAGGCTTCGTGGAAGTGTTAGGGTTAGGGTTCGGGCTAGGGTTAGGGTTAGGGTACGGGGACGGTTTAGGGTCCAGGTGAGGGTACGGCAACGCTTTAGGGGGAGCGTGTGTGTGAGGGCGCGGGTTAGAGTTAGCGTACGGGTTAGGATTAGGGGACCGGTGAGGGTCAGGCTTCGGGGAAGGGTTAGGGTTAGGGATCGGGCTAGGGTTAGGGTTAGGGGACGGGGACGGTTTAGGGTCCAGGTGAGGGTACGGCAACGCTTTAGGGGGAGCGTGCGTGTGAGGGCGCGGGTTAGTGTTAGCGTACGGGTTAGGATTAGGGGACGGGTGAGGGTCAGGCTTCGGGGAAGGGTTAGGGTTAGGGTTCGGGCTAGGGTTAGGGTTAGGGGATGGGGACGGTTTAGGGTCCAGGTGAGGGTACGGCAACGCTTTAGGGGGAGCGTGCATGTGACGGCGCGGGTTAGTGTTAGCGTACGGGTTAGGATTGGGGACGGGTGAGGGTCAGGCTTCGGGGAAGGGTTAGGGTTAGGGTTCGGGCTAGGGTTAGGGTTAGGGGACGGGGACGGTTTAGGGTCCAGGTGAGGGTACGGCAACGCTTTAGGGGGAGCGTGCGTGTGAGGGCGCGGGTTAGTGTTAGCGTACGGGTTAGGATTAGGGCACGGGTGAGGGTCAGGCTTCGGGGAAGGGTTAGGGTTAGGGTTCGGGCTAGGGTTAGGGTTAGGGGACGGGGACGGTTTAGGGTCCAGGTGAGGGTACGGCAACGCTTTAGGGGGAGCGTGCGTGTGAGGGCGCGGGTTAGTGTTAGCGTAGGATTAGGATTAGGGGACGGGTGAGGGTCAGGCTTCGGGGAAGGGTTAGGGTTAGGGTTCGGGCTAGGGTTAGGGTTAGGGGACGGGGACGGTTTAGGGTCCAGGTGAGGGTACGGCAACGCTTTAGGGGGAGCGTGCGTGTGAGGGCGCGGGTTAGTGTTAGCGTACGGGTTAGGATTAGGGGACGGGTGAGGGTCAGGCTTCGGGGAAGGGTTAGGGTTAGGGTTCGCGCTAGGGTTAGGGTTAGGGGACGGGGATGGTTTAGGGTCCAGGTGAGGGTACGGCAACGCTTTAGGGGGAGCGTGCGTGTGAGGGCGCGGGTTAGTGTTAGCGTACGGGTTAGGATTAGGGCACGGGTGAGGGTCAGGCTTCGGGGAAGGGTTAGGGTTAGGGTTCGGGCTAGGGTTAGGGTTAGGGGACGGGGACGGTTTAGGGTCCAGGTGAGGGTACGGCAACGCTTTAGGGGGAGCGTGCGTGTGAGGGCGCGGGTTAGTGTTAGCGTACGGGTTAGGATTAGGGGACGGGTGAGGGTCAGGCTTCGGGGAAGAGTTAGGGTTAGGGTTCGGGCTAGGGTTAGGGTTAGGGGACGGGGACGGTTTATGGTCCAGGTGAGGGTACGGCAACGCTTTAGGGGGAGCGTGCGTGTGAGGGCGCGGGTTAGTGTTAGCGTACGGGTTAGGATTAGGGGACGGGTGAGGGTCAGGCTTCGGGGAAGGGTTAGGGTTAGGGTTCGGGCTAGGGTTAGGGTTAGGGGACGGGGACGGTTTAGGGTCCAGGTGAGGGTACGGCAACGCTTTAGGGGGAGCGTGCGTGTGAAGGCGCGGGTTAGTGTTAGCGTACGGGTTAGGATTAGGGGACGGGTGAGGGTCAGGCTTCGGGGAAGGGTTAGGGTTAGGGTTCGGGCTAGGGTTAGGGTTAGGGGACGGGGACGGTTTAGGGTCCAGGTGAGGGTACGGCAACGCTTTAGGGGGAGCGTGCGTGTGAGGGCGCGGGTTAGTGTTAGCGTACGGGTTAGGATTAGGGCACGGGTGAGGGTCAGGCTTCGGGGAAGGGTTAGGGTTAGGGTTCGGGCTAGGGTTAGGGTTAGGGGACGGGGACGGTTTAGGGTCCAGGTGAGGGTACGGAAACGCTTTAGGGGGAGCGTGCGTGTGAGGACGCGGGTTAGTGTTAGCGTACGGGTTAGGATTAGGGGATGGGTGAGGGTCAGGCTTCGGGGAAGGGTTAGGGTTAGGGTTCGGGCTAGGGTTAGGGTTAGGGGACGGGGACGGTTTAGGGTCCAGGTGAGGGTACGGCAACGCTTTAGGGGGAGCGTGCGTGTGAGGGCGCGGGTTAGTGTTAGCGTACGGGTTAGGATTAGGGCACGGGTGAGGGTCAGGCTTCGGGGAAGGGTTAGGGTTAGGGTTCGGGCTAGGGTTAGGGTTAGGGGACGGGGACGGTTTAGGGTCCAGGTGAGGGTACGGCAACGCTTTAGGGGGAGCGTGCGTGTGAGGGCGCAGGTTAGTGTTAGCGTACGGGTTAGGATTATGGGACGGGTGAGGGTCAGGCTTCGGGGAAGGGTTAGGGTTAGGGTTCGGGCTAGGGTTAGGGTTAGGGGACGGGGACGGTTTAGGGTCCAGGTGAGGGTACGGCAACGCTTTAGGGGGAGCGTGCGTGTGAGGGCGCGGTTTAGTGTTAGCGTACGGGTTAGGATTAGGGCACGGGTGAGGGTCAGGCTTCGGGGAAGGGTTAGGGTTAGGGTTCGGGCTAGGGTTAGGGTTAGGGGACGGGGACGGTTTAGGGTCCAGGTGAGGGTACGGCAACGCTTTAGGGGGAGCGTGCGTGTGAGGGCGCGGGTTAGTGTTAGCGTACGGGTTAGGATTAGGGCACGGGTGAGGGTCAGGCTTCGGGGAAGGGTTAGGGTTAGGGTTCGGGCTAGGGTTAGGGTTAGGGGACGGGGACGGTTTAGGGTCCAGGTGAGGGTACGGCAACGCTTTAGGGGGAGCGTGCGTGTGAGCGTGCGGGTTAGTGTTAGCGTACGGGTTAGGATTAGGGCAAGGGTGAGGGTCAGGCTTCGGGGAAGGGTTAGGGTTAGGGTTCGGGCTAGGGTTAGGGTTAGGGGACGGGGACGGTTTAGGGTCCAGGTGAGGGTACGGCAACGCTTTAGGGGGAGCGTGCATGTGAGGGCGCTGGTTAGAGTTAGCGTACGGGTTAGGATTAGGGCACGGGTGAGGGTCAGGATTCGGGGAAGTGTTAGGGTTAGGGTTCGGGCTAGGGTTAGGGTTAGGGGACGGGGACGGTTTAGGGTCCAGGTGAGGGTACGGCAACGCTTTAGGGGGAGCGTGCGTGTGAGGGCGCGGGTTAGTGTTAGCGTACGGGTTAGGATTAGGGCACGGGTGAGGGTCAGGCTTCGGGGAAGGGTTAGGGTTAGGGTTCGGGCTAGGGTTAGGGTTAGGGCACGGGGATGGTTTAGGGTCCAGGTGAGGGTACGGCAACGCTTTAGGGGGAGCGTGCGTGTGAGGGCGCGGGTTAGTGTTAGCGTACGGGTTAGGATTAGGGGACGGGTGAGGGTCAGGCTTCGGGGAAGGGTTAGGGTTAGGGTTCGGGCTAGGGTTAGGGTTAGGGGACGGGGACGGTTTAGGGTCCAGGTGAGGGTACGGCAACGCTTTAGGGGGAGCGTGCGTGTGAGGGCGCGGGTTAGTGTTAGCGTACGGGTTAGGATTAGGGCACGGGTGAGGGTCAGGCTTCGGGGAAGGGTTAGGGTTAGTGTTCGGGCTAGGGTTAGGGTTAGGGGACGGGGACGGTTTAGGGTCCAGGTGAGGGTACGGAAACGCTTTAGGGGGAGCGTGCGTGTGAGGGCGCGGGTTAGTGTTCGCGTACGGGTTACGATTAGGGCACGGGTGAGGGTCAGGCTTCGGGGAAGGGTTAGGGTTAGGGTTCGGGCTAGGGTTAGGGTTAGGGGACGGGGACGGTTTAGGGTCCAGGTGAGGGTACGGCAACGCTTTAGGGGGAGCGTGCGTGTGAGGGCGCGGGTTAGTGTTCGCGTACGGGTTACGATTAGGGGACGGGTGAGGGTCAGGCTTCGGGGAAGGGTTAGGGTTAGGGTTCGGGCTAGGGTTAGGGTTAGGGGACGGGGACGGTTTAGGGTCCAGGTGAGGGTACGGCAACGCTTTAGGGGGAGCGTGCGTGTGAGGGCGCGGGTTAGTGTTAGCGTACGGGTTAGGATTAGGGGACGGGTGAGGGTCAGGCTTCGGGGAAGGGTTAGGGTTAGGGTTCGGGCTAGGGTTAGGGTTAGGGGACGGGGACGGTTTAGGGTCCAGGTGAGGGTACGGCAACGCTTTAGGGGGAGCGTGCGTGTGAGGGCGCGGGTTAGTGTTAGCGTACGGGTTAGGATTAGGGCACGGGTGAGGGTCAGGCTTCGGGGAAGGGTTAGGGTTAGGGTTCGGGCTAGGGTTAGGGTTAGGGGACGGGGACGGTTTAGGGTCCAGGTGAGGGTACGGCAACGCTTTAGGGGGAGCGTGCGTGTGAGGGCGCGGGTTAGTGTTAGCGTACGGGTTAGGATTAGGGGACGGGTGAGGGTCAGGCTTCGGGGAAGGGTTAGGGTTAGGGTTCGGGCTAGGGTTAGGGTTAGGGGACGGGGACGGTTTAGGGTCCAGGTGAGGGTACAGCAACGCTATAGGGGGAGCGTGCGTGTGAGGGCGCGGGTTAGTGTTAGCGTACGGGTTAGGATTAGGGCACGGGTGAGGGTCAGGCTTCGGGGAAGGGTTAGGGTTAGGGTTCGGGCTAGGGTTAGGGTTAGGGGACGGGGACGGTTTAGGGTCCAGGTGAGGGTACAGCAACGCTTTAGGGGGAGCGTGCGTGTGAGGGCGCGGGTTAGTGTTAGCGTACGGGTTAGGATTAGGGTACGGGTGAGGGTCAGGCTTCGGGGAAGGGTTAGGGTTAGGGTTCGGGCTAGGGTTAGGGTTAGGGGACTGGGACGGTTTAGGGTCCAGGTGAGGGTACGGAAACGCTTTAGGGGGAGCGTGCGTGTGAGGGCGCGGGTTAGTGTTAGCGTACGGATTAGGATTAGGGGACGGGTGAGGGTCAGGCTTCGGGGAAGGGTTAGGGTTAGGGTTCGGGCTAGGGTTAGGGTTAGGGGACGGGGACGGTTTAGGGTCCAGGTGAGGGTACGGCAACGCTTTAGGGGGAGCGTTCGTGTGAGGGCGCGGGTTAGTGTTCGCGTACGGGTTACGATTAGGGGACGGGTGAGGGTCAGGCTTCGGGGAAGGGTTAGGGTTAGGGTTCGGGCTAGGGTTAGGGTTAGGGGACGGGGACGGTTTAGGGTCCAGGTGGGGGTACGGCAACGCTTTAGAGGGAGCGTGCGTGTGAGGGCGCGGGTTAGTGTTAGCGTATGGGTTAGGATTAGGGCACGGGTGAGGGTCAGGCTTCGGGGAAGGGTTAGGGTTAGGGTTCGGGCTAGGGTTAGGGTTAGGGGACGGGGACGGTTTAGGGTCCAGGTGAGGGTACGGCAACGCTTTAGGGGGAGCGTGCATGTGAGGGCGCGGGTTAGTGTTAGCGTACGGGTTAGGATTAGGGGACGGGTGAGGGTCAGGATTCGGGGAAGGGTTAGGGTTAGGGTTCGGGCTAGGGTTAGGGTTAGGGGACGGGGACGGTTTAGGGTCAAGGTGAGGGTACGGCAACGCTTTAGGGGGAGCGTGTGTGTGAGGGCGCGGGTTAGTGTTAGCGTACGTGTTAGGATTAGGGCACGGGTGAGGGTCAGGCTTCGGGGAAGGGTTAGGGTTAGGGTTCGGGCTAGGGTTAGGGTTAGGGGACGGGGACGGTTTAGGGTCCAGGTGAGGGTACGGCAACGCTTTAGGGGGAGCATGCGTGTGAGGGCGCGGGTTAGTGTTCGCGTACAGGTTAGGATTAGGGGACGGGTGAGGGTCAGGCTTCGGGGAAGGGTTAGGGTTAGGGTTCGGGCTAGGGTTAGGGTTAGGGGACGGGGACGGTTTAGGGTCCAGGTGAGGGTACGGCAACGCTTTAGGGGGAGCGTGCATGTGAGGGCGCGGGTTAGTGTTAGCGTACGGGTTAGGATTAGGGGACGGGTGAGGGTCAGGATTCGGGGAAGGGTTAGGGTTAGTGTTCGGGCTAGGGTTAGGGTTAGGGGACGGGGACGGTTTAGGGTCCAGGTGAGGGTACGGCAACGCTTTCGGGGGAGCGTGCGTGTGAGGGCGCGGGTTAGTGTTAGCGTACGGGTTAGGATTAGGGCACGGGTGAGGGTCAGGCTTCGGGGAAGGGTTAGGGTTAGGGTTCGGGCTAGGGTTAGGGTTAGGGGACGGGGACGGTTTAGGGTCCAGGTGAGGGTACGGCAACGCTTTAGGGGGAGCGTGCGTGTGAGGGCGCGGGTTAGTGTTCGCGTACGGGTTACGATTAGGGGACGGGTGAGGGTCAGGCTTCGGGGAAGGGTTAGGGTTAGGGTTCGGGCTAGGGTTAGGGTTAGGGGACGGGGACGGTTTAGGGTCCAGGTGAGGGTACGGCAACGCTTTAGGGGGAGCGTGCGTGTGAGGGCGCGGGTTAGTGTTAGCGTACGGGTTAGGATTAGGGCACGGGTGAGGGTCAGGCTTCGGGGAAGGGTTAGGGTTAGGGTTCGGGCTAGGGTTAGGGTTAGGGGACGGGGACGGTTTAGGGTCCAGGTGAGGGTACGGCAACGCTTTAGGGGGAGCGTGCGTGTGAGGGCGCGGGTTAGTGTTAGCGTACGGGTTAGGATTAGGGCACGGGTGAGGGTCAGGCTTCGGGGAAGGGTTAGGGTTAGGGTTCGGGCTAGGGTTAGGGTTAGGGGACGGGGACGGTTTAGGGTCCAGGTGAGGGTACGGCAACGCTTTAGGGGGAGCGTGCGTGTGAGGGCGCGGGTTAGTGTTAGCGTACGGGTTAGGATTAGGGGACGGGTGAGGGTCAGGCTTCGGGGAAGGGTTAGGGTTAGGGTTCGGGCTAGGGTTAGGGTTAGGGGACGGGGACGGTTTAGGGTCCAGGTGAGGGTACGGCAACGCTTTAGGGGGAGCGTGCGTGTGAGGGCGTGGGTTAGTGTTAGCGTACTGGTTAGGATTAGGGGACGGGTGAGGGTCAGGCTTCGGGGAAGGGTTAGGGTTAGGGTTCGGGCTAGGGTTAGGGTTAGGGGACGGGGACGGTTTAGGGTCCAGGTGAGGGTACGGCAACGCTTTAGGGGGAGCGTGCGTGTGAGGGCGCGGGTTAGTGTTAGCGTACGGGTTAGGATTAGGGCACGGGTGAGGGTCAGGCTTCGGGGAAGGGTTAGGGTTAGGGTTCGGACTAGGGTTAGGGTTAGGGGACGGGGACGGTTTAGGGTCCAGGTGAGGGTACGGCAACGCTTTAGGGGGAGCGTGCGTGTGAGGGCGCGGGTTAGTGTTAGCGTACGGGTTAGGATTATGGGACGGGTGAGGGTCAGGCTTCGGGGAAGGGTTAGGGTTAGGGTTCGGGCTAGGGTTAGGGTTAGGGGACGGGGACGGTTTAGGGTCCAGGTGAGGGTACGGCAACGCTCTAGGGGGAGCGTGCGTGTGAGGGCGCGGGTTAGTGTTAGCGTACGGGTTAGGATTAGGGCACGGGTGAGGGGCAGGCTTCGGGGAAGGGTTAGGGTTAGGGTTCGGGCTAGGGTTAGGGTTAGGGGACGGGGACGGTTTAGGGTCCAGGTGAGGGTACGGCAACGCTTTAGGGGGAGCGTGCGTGTGAGGGCGCGGGTTAGTGTTAGCGTACGGGTTAGGATTAGGGCACGGGTGAGGGTCAGGCTTCGGGGAAGGGTTAGGGTTAGGGTTCGGGCTAGGGTTAGGGTTAGGGGACGGGGACGGTTTAGGGTCCAGGTGAGGGTATGGCAACGCTTTAGGGGGAGCGTGCGTGTGAGGGCGCGGGTTAGTGTTAGCGTACGGGTTAGGATTAGGGCACGGGTGAGGGTCAGGCTTCGGGGAAGGGTTAGGGTTAGGGTTCGGGCTAGGGTTAGGGTTAGGGGACGGGGACGGTTTAGGGTCCAGGTGAGGGTACGGCAACGCTTTAGGGGGAGCGTGCGTGTGAGGGCGCGGGTTAGTGTTAGCGTACGGGTTAGGATTAGGGGACGGGTGAGGGTCAGGCTTCGGGGAAGGGTTAGGGTTAGGGTTCGGGCTAGGGTTAGGGTTAGGGGACGGGGACGGTTTAGGGTCCAGGTGAGGGTACGGCAACGCTTTAGGGGGAGCGTGCGTGTGAGGGCGTGGGTTAGTGTTAGCGTACGGGTTAGGATTAGGGGACGGGTGAGGGTCAGGCTTCGGGGAAGGGTTAGGATTAGGGTTCGAGCTAGGGTTAGGGTTAGGGGACGGGGACGGTTTAGGGTCCAGGTGAGGGTACGGCAACGCTTTAGGGGGAGCGTGCGTGTGAGGGCGCGGGTTAGTGTTAGCGTACGGGTTAGGATTAGGGCACGGGTGAGGGTCAGGCTTCGGGGAAGGGTTAGGGTTAGGGTTCGGACTAGGGTTAGGGTTAGGGGACGGGGACGGTTTAGGGTCCAGGTGAGGGTACGGCAACGCTTTAGGGGGAGCGTGCGTGTGAGGGCGCGGGTTAGTGTTAGCGTACGGGTTAGGATTAGGGGACGCGTGAGGGTCAGGCTTCGGGGAAGGGTTAGGGTTAGGGTTCGGGCTAGGGTTAGGGTTAGGGGACGGGGACGGTTTAGGGTCCAGGTGAGGGTACGGCAACGCTTTAGGGGGAGCGTGCGTGTGAGAGCGCGGGTTAGTGTTAGCGTACGGGTTAGGATTAGGGCACGGGTGAGGGTCAGGCTTCGGGGAAGGGTTAGGGTTAGGGTTCGGGCTAGGGTTAGGGTTAGGGGACGGGGACGGTTTAGGGTCCAGGTGAGGGTACGGCAACGCTTTAGGGGGAGCGTGCGTGTGAGGGCGCGGGTTAGGGTTAGCGTACGGGTTAGGATTAGGGGACGGGTGAGGGTCAGGCTTCGGGGAAGGTTTAGGGTTAGGGTTCGGGCTAGGGTTAGGGTTAGGGGACGGGGACGGTTTAGGGTCCAGGTGAGGGTACGGCAACGCTTTAGGGGGAGCGTGCGTGTGAGGGCGCGGGTTAGTGTTAGCGTACGGGTTAGGATTAGGGGACGGGTGAGGGTCAGGCTTCGGGGAAGGGTTAGGGTTAGGGTTCGGGCTAGGGTTAGGGTTAGGGGACGGGGACGGTTTAGGGTCCAGGTGAGGGTACGGCAACGCTTTAGGGGGAGCGTGCGTGTGAGGGCGCGGGTTAGTGTTAGCGTACGGGTTAGGATTAGGGCACGGGTGAGGGTCAGGCTTCGGGGAAGGGTTAGGGTTAGGGTTCGGGCTAGGGTTAGGGTTAGGGGACGGGGACGGTTTAGGGTCCAGGTGAGGGTATGGCAACGCTTTAGGGGGAGCGTGCGTGTGAGGGCGCGGGTTAGTGTTAGCGTACGGGTTAGGATTAGGGGACGGGTGAGGGTCAGGCTTCGGGGAAGGGTTAGGGTTAGGGTTCGGGCTAGGGTTAGGGTTAGGGGACGGGGACGGTTTAGGGTCCAGGTGAGGGTACGGCAACGCTTTAGGGGGAGCGTGCGTGTGAGGGCGCGGGTTAGTGTTAGCGTACGTGTTAGGATTAGGGCACGGGTGAGGGTCAGGCTTCGGGGAAGGGTTAGGGTTAGGGTTCGGGCTAGGGTTAGGGTTAGGGGACGGGGACAGTTTAGGGTCCAGGTGAGGGTACGGCAACGCTTTAGGTGAAGCGTGCGTGTGAGGGCGCGGGTTAGTGTTAGCGTACGGGTTAGGATTAGGGGACGGGTGAGGGTCAGGCTTCGGGGAAGGGTTAGGGTTAGGGTTCGGGCTAGGGTTAGGGTTAGGGGACGGGGACGGTTTAGGGTCCAGGTGAGGGTACGGCAACGCTTTAGGGGGAGCGTGCGTGTGAGGGCGCGGGTTAGTGTTAGCGTACGGGTTAGGATTAGGGCACGGGTGAGGGTCAGGCTTCGGGGAAGGGTTAGGGTTAGGGTTCGGGCTAGGGTTAGGGTTAGGGGACGGGGACGGTTTAGGGTCCAGGTGAGGGTACGGCAACGCTTTAGGGGGAGCGTGCGTGTGAGGGCGCGGGTTAGTGTTCGCGTACGGGTTACGATTAGGGGACGGGTGAGGGTCAGGTTTCGGGGAAGGGTTAGGGTTAGGGTTCGGGCTAGGGTTAGGGTTAGGGGACAGGGACGGTTTAGGGTCCAGGTGAGGGTACGGCAACGCTTTAGGGGGAGCGTGCGTGTGAGGGCGCGGGTTAGTGTTAGCGTACGGGTTACGATTAGGGGACGGGTGAGGGTCAGGCTTCGGGGAAGGGTTAGGGTTAGGGTTCGGGCTAGGGTTAGGGGACGGGGACGGTTTAGGGTCCAGGTGAGGGTACGGCAACGCTTTAGGGGGAGCGTGCGTGTGAGGGCGCGGGTTAGTGTTAGCGTACGGGTTAGGATTAGGGGACGGGTGAGGGTCAGGCTTCGGGGAAGGTTTAGGGTTAGGGTTCGGGCTAGGGTTAGGGTTAGGGGACGGGGACGGTTTAGGGTCCAGGTGAGGGTACGGCAACGCTTTAGGGGGAGCGTGCGTGTGAGGGCGCGGGTTAGTGTTAGCGTACGGGTTAGGATTAGGGCACGGGTGAGGGTCAGGCTTCGGGGAAGGGTTAGGGTTAGGGTTCGGGCTAGGGTTAGGGTTAGGGGACGGGGACGGTTTAGGGTCCAGGTGAGGGTACGGCAACGCTTTAGGGGGAGCGTGCGTGTGAGGGCGCAGGTTAGTGTTAGCGTACGGGTTAGTATTAGGGGACGGGTGAGGGTCAGGATTCGGGGAAGGGTTAGGGTTAGGGTTCGGGCTAGGGTTAGGGTTAGGGGACGGGGACGGTTTAGGGTCCAGGTGAGGGTACGGCAACGCTTTAGGGGGAGCGTGCGTGTGAGGGCGCGGGTTAGTGTTAGCGTACGGGTTAGGATTAGGGCAAGGGTGAGGGTCAGGCTTCGGGGAAGGGTTAGGGTTAGGGTTCGGGCTAGGGTTAGGGTTAGGGGACGGGGACGGTTTAGGGTCCAGGTGAGGGTACGGCAACGCTTTAGGGGGAGCGTGCGTGTGAGGGCGCGGGTTAGTGTTAGCGTACGGGTTAGGATTAGGGGACGGGTGAGGGTCAGGCTTCGGGGAAGGGTTAGGGTTAGGGTTCGGGCTAGGGTTAGGGTTAGGGGACGGGGACGGTTTAGGGTCCAGGTGAGGGTACGGCAACGCTTTAGGGGGAGCGTGCGTGTGAGGGCGCGGGTTAGTGTTAGCGTACGGGTTAGGATAAGGGGACGCGTGAGGGTCAGGCTTCGGGGAAGGGTTAGGGTTAGGGTTCGGGCTAGGGTTAGGGTTAGGGACGGGGACGGTTTAGGGTCCAGGTGAGGGTACGGCAGCGCTTTAGGGGGAGCGTGCGTGTGAGGGCGTGGGTTAGTTTTAGCGTACGAGTTAGGATTAGGGGACGGGTGAGGGTCAGGCTTCGGGGAAGGGTTAGGGTTAGGGTTCGGGCTAGGGTTAGGGTTAGGGGACGGGGACGGTTTAGGGTCCAGGTGAGGGTACAGCAACGCTTTAGGGGGAGCGTGCGTGTGAGGGCGCGGGTTAGTGTTAGCGTACGGGTTAGGATTAGGGCACGGGTGAGGGTCAGGCTTCGGGGAAGGGTTAGGGTTAGGGTTCGGGCTAGGGTTAGGGTTAGGGGACGGGGACGGTTTAGGGTCCAGGTGAGGGTACGGCAACGCTTAAGGGGGAGCGTGCGTGTGAGGGCGCGGGTTAGTGTTAGCGTACGGGTTAGGATTAGGGGACGGGTGAGGGTCAGGCTTCGGGGAAGGGTTAGGGTTAGGGTTCGGGCTAGTGTTAGGGTTAGGGGACGGGGACGGTTTAGGGTCCAGGTGAGGGAACGGCAACGCTTTAGGGGGAGCGTGCGTGTGAGGGCGCGGGTTAGTGTTAGCGTACGTGTTAGGATTAGGGGACGGGTGAGGGTCAGGCTTCGGGGAAGGGTTAGGGTTAGGGTTCGGGCTAGGGTTAGGGTTAGGGGACGGGGACGGTTTAGGGTCCAGGTGAGGGTACGGCAACGCTTTAGGGGGAGCGTGCGTGTGAGGGCGCGGGTTAGTGTTAGCGTACGGTTTAGGATTAGGGGACGGGTGAGGGTCAGGCTTCGGGGAAGGGTTAGGGTTAGGGTTCGGGCTAGGGTTAGGGTTAGGGGACGGGGACGGTTTAGGGTCCAGGTGAGGGTACGGCAACGCTTTAGGGGGAGCGTGCGTGTGAGGGCGCGGGTTAGTGTTAGCGTACGGGTTAGGATTAGGGGATGGGTGAGGGTCAGGCTTCGGGGAAGGGTTAGGGTTAGGGTTCGGGCTAGGGTTAGGGTTAGGGGACGGGGACGGTTTAGGGTCCAGGTGAGGGTACGGCAACGCTTTAGGTGGAGCGTGCGTGTGAGGGCGCGGGTTAGTGTTAGCGTACGGGTTAGGATTAGGGGACGGGTGAGGGTCAGGCTTCGGGGAAGGGTTAGGGTTAGGGTTCGGGCTAGGGTTAGGGTTAGGGGACGGGGACGGTTTAGGGTCCAGGTGAGGGTACGGCAACGCTTTAGGGGGAGCGTGCGTGTGAGGGCGCGGGTTAGTGTTAGCGTACGGGTTAGGATTAGGGGACGGGTGAGGGTCAGGCTTCGGGGAAGGGTTAGGTTTAGGGTTCGGGCTAGGGTTAGGGTTAGGGGATGGGGACGGTTTAGGGTCCAGGTGAGGGTACGGCAACGCTTTAGGGGGAGCGTGCGTGTGAGGGCGCGGGTTAGTGTTAGCGTACGCGTTAGGATTAGGGCACGGGTGAGGGTCAGGCTTCGGGGAAGGGTTAGGGTTAGGGTTCGGGCTAGGGTTAGGGTTAGGGGACGGGGACGGTTTAGGGTCCAGGTGAGGGTACGGCAACGCTTTAGGGGGAGCGTGCGTGTGAGGGCGCGGGTTAGTGTTAGCGTACGGGTTAGGATTAGGGGACGGGTGAGGGTCAGGCTTCGGGGAAGGGTTAGGGTGAGGGTTCGGGCTAGGGTTAGGGTTAGGGGACGGGGACGGTTTAGGGTCCAGGTGAGGGTACGGCAACGCTTTAGGGGGAGCGTGCGTGTGAGGGCGCGGGTTAGTGTTAGCGTACGGGTTAGGATTATGGGACGGGTGAGGGTCAGGCTTCGGGGAAGGGTTAGGGTTAGGGTTCGGGCTAGGGTTAGGGTTAGGAGACGGGGACGGTTTAGGGTTCAGGTGAGGGTACGGCAACGCTTTAGGGGGAGTGTGCGAGTGAGGGCGCGGGTTAGTGTTAGCGTACGGGTTAGGATTAGGGGACGGGTGAGGGTCAGGCTTCGGGGAAGGGTTAGAGTTAGGGTTCGGGCTAGGGTTAGGGTTAGGGGACGGGGACGGTTTAGGGTCCAGGTGAGGGAACGGCAACGCTTTAGGGGGAGCGTGCGTGTGAGGGCGTGGGTTAGTTATAGCGTACGAGTTAGGATTAGGGGACGGGTGAGGGTCAGGCTTCGGGGAAGGGTTAGGGTTAGGGTTCGGGCTAGGGTTAGGGTTAGGGGACTGGGACGGTTTAGGGTCCAGGTGAGGGTACGGAAACGCTTTAGGGGGAGCGTGCGTGTGAGGGCGCGGGTTAGTGTTAGCGTACGGGTTAGGATTATGGGACGGTTGAGGGTCAGGCTTCGGGGAAGGGTTAGGGTTAGGGTTCGGGCTACGGTTAGGGTTAGGGGACGGGGACGGTTTAGGGTTCAGGTGAGGGTACGGCAACGCTTTAGGGGGAGCGTGCGTGTGAGGGCGCGGGTTAGTGTTAGCGTACGGGTTAGGATTAGGGGACGGGTGAGGGTCAGGCTTCGGGGAATGGTTAGAGTTAGGGTTCGGGCTAGGGTTAGGGTTAGGGGACGGGGACGGTTTAGTGTCCAGGTGAGGGTACGGAAACGCTTTAGGGGGAGCGTGCGTGTGAGGGCGTGGGTTAGTGTTAGCGTACGGGTTAGGATTATGGGACGGTTGAGGGTCAAGCTTCGGGGAAGGGTTAGGGTTAGGGTTCGGGCTACGGTTAGGGTTAGGGGACGTGGACGGTTTAGGGTTCAGGTGAGGGTACGGCAACGCTTTAGGGGGAGCGTGCGTGTGAGGGCGCGGGTTAGTGTTAGCGTACGGGTTAGGATTAGGGGACGGGTGAGGTTCAGGCTTCGGGGAAGGGTTAGGGTTAGGGTTCGGGCTAGGGTTAGGGTTAGGGGACGGGGACGGTTTAGGGTCCAGGTGAGGGTACAGCAATGCTTTAGGGGGAGCGTGGGTGTGAGGGCGCGGGTTAGTGTTAGCGTACGGGTTAGGATTAGGGCACGGGTGAGGGTCAGGCTTCGGGGAAGGGTTAGGGTTAGGGTTCGGGCTAGGGTTAGGGTTAGGGGACGGGGACGGTTTAGGGTCCAGGTGAGGGTACGGCAACGCTTTAGGGGGAGCCTGCGTGTGAGGGCGTGGGTTAGTGTTAGCGTACGGATTAGGATTAGGGGACGGGTGAGGGTCAGGATTCGGGGAAGGGTTAGGGTTAGGGTTCGGGCTAGGGTTAGGGTTAGGGGACGGGGACGGTTTAGGGTCCAGGTGAGGGTACGGCAACGCTTTAGGGGGAGCGTGCGTGTGAGGGCGCGGGTTAGTGTTAGCGTACGGGTTAGGATTAGGGCACGGGTGAGGGTCAGGCTTCGGGGAAGGGTTAGGGTTAGGGTTCGGGCTAGGGTTAGGGTTAGGGGACGGGGACGGTTTAGGGTCCAGGTGAGGGTACGGCAACGCTTTAGTGGGAGCCTGCGTGTGAGGGCGTGGGTTAGTGTTAGCGTACGGATTAGGATTAGGGGACGGGTGAGGGTCAGGATTCGGGGAAGGGTTAGGGTTAGGGTTCGGGCTAGGGTTAGGGTTAGGGGACGGGGACGGTTTAGGGTCCAGGTGAGGGTACGGCAACGCTTTAGGGGGAGCGTGCGTGTGAGGGCGCGGGTTAGTGTTAGCGTATGGGTTAGGATTAGGGCACGGGTGAGGGTCAGGCTTCGGGGAAGGGTTAGGGTTAGGGTTCGGGCTAGGGTTAGGGTTAGGGGACGGGGACGGTTTAGGGTCCAGGTGAGGGTACGGCAACGTTTTAGGGGGAGCGTGCGTGTGAGGGCGCGGGTTAGAGTTAGCGTACGGGTTAGGATTAGGGGACGGGTGAGGGTCAGGCTTCGGGGAAGGGTTAGGGTTAGGGTTCGGGCTAGGGTTAGGGTTAGGGGACGGGGACGGTTTAGGGTCCAGGTGAGGGTACGGCAACGCTTTATGGGGAGCGTGCGTGTGAGGGCGCGTGTTAGTGTTAGCGTACGGGTTAGGATTAGGGGACTGGTGAGGGTCAGGCTTCGGGGAAGGGTTAGGGTTAGGGTTCGGGCTAGGGTTAGGGTTAGGGGACGGGGACGGTTTAGGGTCCAGGTGAGGGTACGGCAACGCTTTAGGGGGAGCGTGCGTGTGAGGGCGCGGGTTAGTGTTAGCGTACGGATTAGGATTAGGGGATGGGTGAGGGTCAGGATTCGGGGAAGGGTTAGGGTTAGGGTTCGGGCTAGGGTTAGGGTTAGGGGATGGGGACGGTTTAGGGTCCAGGTGAGGGTACGGCAACGCTTTAGGGGGAGCGTGCGTGTGAGGGCGCGGGTTAGTGTTAGCGTACGGGTTAGGATTAGGGCACGGGTGAGGGTCAGGCTTCGGGGAAGCGTTAGGGTTAGGGTTCGGGCTAGGGTTAGGGTTAGGGGACGGGGACGGTTTAGGGTCCAGGTGAGGGTACGGCAACGCTTTAGGGGGAGCGTGCGTGTGAGGGCGCGGGTTAGTGTTAGCGTACGGGTTAGGATTAGTGCACGGGTGAGGGTCAGGCTTCGGGGAAGGTTTAGGGTTAGGGTTCGGGCTAGTGTTAGGGTTAGGGGACGGGGACTGTTTAGGGTCCAGGTGAGGGTACGGCAACGCTTTAGGGGGAGCGTGCGTGTGAGGGCGCGGGTTAGTGTTAGCGTACGGGTTAGGATTAGGGGACGGGTGAGGGTCAGGCTTCGGGGAAGGGTTAGGTTTAGGGTTCGGGCTAGGGTTAGGGTTAGGGGACGGGGACGGTTTAGGGTCCAGGTGAGGGTACGGCAACGCTTTAGGGGGAGCGTGCGTGTGAGGGCGCGGGTTAGTGTTAGCGTACGGGTTAGGATTAGGGGACGGGTGAGGGTCAGGCTTCGGGGAAGGGTTAGGGTTAGGGTTCGGGCTAGGGTTAGGGTTAAGGGACGGGGACGGTTTAGGGTCCAGGTGAGGGTACGGCAACGCTTTAGGGGGAGCGTGCGTGTGAGGGCGCGGGTTAGTGTTAGCGTACGGGTTAGGATTAGGGTACGGGTGAGGGTCAGGCTTCGGGGAAGGGTTAGGGTTAGGGTTCGGGCTAGGGCTAGGGTTAGGGGACGGGGACGGTTTAGGGTCCAGGTGAGGGTACGGCAACGCTTTAGGGGGAGCGTGCGTGTGAGGGCGCGGGTTAGTGTTAGCGTACGTGTTAGGATTAGGGCACGGGTGAGGGTCAGGCTTCGGGGAAGGGTTAGGGTTAGGGTTCGGGCTAGGGTTAGGGTTAGGGGACGGGGACGGTTTAGGGTCCAGGTGAGGGTACGGCAACGCTTTAGGGGGAGCGTGCGTGTGAGGGCGCGGGTTAGTGTTAGCGTACGGGATAGGATTAGGGGACGGGTGAGGGTCAGGATTCGGGGAAGGGTTAGGGTTAGGGTTCGGGCTAGGGTTAGGGTTAGGGGATGGGGACGGTTTAGGGTCCAGGTGAGGGTACGGCAACGCTTTAGGGGGAGCGTGCGTGTGAGGGCGCGGGTTAGTGTTAGCGTACGGGTTAGGATTAGGGCACGGGTGAGGGTCAGGCTTCGGGGAAGGGTTAGGGTTAGGGTTCGGGCTAGGGTTAGGGTTAGGGGACGGGGACGGTTTAGGGTCCAGGTGAGGGTACGGCAACGCTTTATGGGGAGCGTGCGTGTGAGGGCGCGGGTTAGTGTTAGCGTACGGGTTAGGATTAGGGGACTGGTGAGGGTCAGGCTTCGGGGAAGGGTTAGGGTTAGGGTTCGGGCTAGGGTTAGGGTTAGGGGACGGGGACGGTTTAGGGTCCAGGTGAGGGTACGGCAACGCTTTAGGGGGAGCGTGCGTGTGAGGGCGCGGGTTAGTGTTAGCGTACGGATTAGGATTAGGGGATGGGTGAGGGTCAGGATTCGGGGAAGGGTTAGGGTTAGGGTTCGGGCTAGGGTTAGGGTTAGGGGACGGGGACGGTTTAGGGTCCAGGTGAGGGTACGGCAACGCTTTAGGGGGAGCGTGCGTGTGAGGGCGCGGGTTAGTGTTAGCGTACGGGTTAGGATTAGGGCACGGGTGAGGGTCAGGCTTCGGGGAAGCGTTAGGGTTAGGGTTCGGGCTAGGGTTAGGGTTAGGGGACGGGGACGGTTTAGGGTCCAGGTGAGGGTACGGCAACGCTTTAGGGGGAGCGTGCGTGTGAGGGCGCGGGTTAGTGTTAGCGTACGGGTTAGGATTAGTGCACGGGTGAGGGTCAGGCTTCGGGGAAGGTTTAGGGTTAGGGTTCAGGCTAGTGTTAGGGTTAGGGGACGGGGACTGTTTAGGGTCCAGGTGAGGGTACGGCAACGCTTTAGGGGGAGCGTGCGTGTGAGGGCGCGGGTTAGTGTTAGCGTACGGGTTAGGATTAGGGGACGGGTGAGGGTCAGGCTTCGGGGAAGGGTTAGGTTTAGGGTTCGGGCTAGGGTTAGGGTTAGGGGACGGGGACGGTTTAGGGTCCAGGTGAGGGTACGGCAACGCTTTAGGGGGAGCGTGCGTGTGAGGGCGCGGGTTAGTGTTAGCGTACGGGTTAGGATTAGGGGACGGGTGAGGGTCAGGCTTCGGGGAAGGGTTAGGGTTAGGGTTCGGGCTAGGGTTAGGGTTAAGGGACGGGGACGGTTTAGGGTCCAGGTGAGGGTACGGCAACGCTTTAGGGGGAGCGTGCGTGTGAGGGCGCGGGTTAGTGTTAGCGTACGGGTTAGGATTAGGGTACGGGTGAGGGTCAGGCTTCGGGGAAGGGTTAGGGTTAGGGTTCGGGCTAGGGCTAGGGTTAGGGGACGGGGACGGTTTAGGGTCCAGGTGAGGGTACGGCAACGCTTTAGGGGGAGCGTGCGTGTGAGGGCGCGGGTTAGTGTTAGCGTACGTGTTAGGATTAGGGCACGGGTGAGGGTCAGGCTTCGGGGAAGGGTTAGGGTTAGGGTTCGGGCTAGGGTTAGGGTTAGGGGACGGGGACGGTTTAGGGTCCAGGTGAGGGTACGGCAACGCTTTAGGGGGAGCGTGCGTGTGAGGGCGCGGGTTAGTGTTAGCGTACGGGATAGGATTAGGGGACGGGTGAGGGTCAGGATTCGGGGAAGGGTTAGGGTTAGGGTTCGGGCTAGGGTTAGGGTTAGGGGATGGGGACGGTTTAGGGTCCAGGTGAGGGTACGGCAACGCTTTAGGGGGAGCGTGCGTGTGAGGGCGCGGGTTAGTGTTAGCGTACGGGTTAGGATTAGGGCACGGGTGAGGGTCAGGCTTCGGGGAAGGGTTAGGGTTAGGGTTCGGGCTAGGGTTAGGGTTAGGGGACGGGGACGGTTTAGGGTCCAGGTGAGGGTACGGCAACGCTTTAGGGGGAGCGTGCGTGTGAGGGCGCGGGTTAGTGTTAGCGTATGGGTTAGGATTAGGGCACGGGTGAGGGTCAGGCTTCGGGGAAGGGTTAGGGTTAGGGTTCGGGCTAGGGTTAGGGTTAGGGGACGGGGACGGTTTAGGGTCCAGGTGAGGGTACGGCAACGTTTTAGGGGGAGCGTGCGTGTGAGGGCGCAGGTTAGAGTTAGCGTACGGGTTAGGATTAGGGGACGGGTGAGGGTCAGGCTTCGGGGAAGGGTTAGGGTTAGGGTTCGGGCTAGGGTTAGGGTTAGGGGACGGGGACGGTTTAGGGTCCAGGTGAGGGTACGGCAACGCTTTAGGGGGAGCGTGCGTGTGAGGGCGCGGGTTAGTGTTAGCGTACGGGATAGGATTAGGGGACGGGTGAGGGTCAGGATTCGGGGAAGGGTTAGGGTTAGGGTTCGGGCTAGGGTTAGGGTTAGGGGATGGGGACGGTTTAGGGTCCAGGTGAGGGTACGGCAACGCTTTAGGGGGAGCGTGCGTGTGAGGGCACGGGTTAGTGTTAGCGTACGGGTTAGGATTAGGGCACGGGTGAGGGTCAGGCTTCGGGGAAGGGTTAGGGTTAGGGTTCGGGCTAGGGTTAGGGTTAGGGGACGGGGACGGTTTAGGGTCCAGGTGAGGGTACGGCAACGCTTTATGGGGAGCGTGCGTGTGAGGGCGCGGGTTAGTGTTAGCGTACGGGTTAGGATTAGGGGACTGGTGAGGGTCAGGCTTCGGGGAAGGGTTAGGGTTAGGGTTCGGGCTAGGGTTAGGGTTAGGGGACGGGGACGGTTTAGGGTCCAGGTGAGGGTACGGCAACGCTTTAGGGGGAGCGTGCGTGTGAGGGCGCGGGTTAGTGTTAGCGTACGGATTAGGATTAGGGGATGGGTGAGGGTCAGGATTCGGGGAAGGGTTAGGGTTAGGGTTCGGGCTAGGGTTAGGGTTAGGGGACGGGGACGGTTTAGGGTCCAGGTGAGGGTACGGCAACGCTTTAGGGGGAGCGTGCGTGTGAGGGCGCGGGTTAGTGTTAGCGTACGGGTTAGGATTAGGGCACGGGTGAGGGTCAGGCTTCGGGGAAGCGTTAGGGTTAGGGTTCGGGCTAGGGTTAGGGTTAGGGGACGGGGACGGTTTAGGGTCCAGGTGAGGGTACGGCAACGCTTTAGGGGGAGCGTGCGTGTGAGGGCGCGGGTTAGTGTTAGCGTACGGGTTAGGATTAGTGCACGGGTGAGGGTCAGGCTTCGGGGAAGGTTTAGGGTTAGGGTTCGGGCTAGTGTTAGGGTTAGGGGACGGGGACTGTTTAGGGTCCAGGTGAGGGTACGGCAACGCTTTAGGGGGAGCGTGCGTGTGAGGGCGCGGGTTAGTGTTAGCGTACGGGTTAGGATTAGGGGACGGGTGAGGGTCAGGCTTCGGGGAAGGGTTAGGTTTAGGGTTCGGGCTAGGGTTAGGGTTAGGGGACGGGGACGGTTTAGGGTCCAGGTGAGGGTACGGCAACGCTTTAGGGGGAGCGTGCGTGTGAGGGCGCGGGTTAGTGTTAGCGTACGGGTTAGGATTAGGGGACGGGTGAGGGTCAGGCTTCGGGGAAGGGTTAGGGTTAGGGTTCGGGCTAGGGTTAGGGTTAAGGGACGGGGACGGTTTAGGGTCCAGGTGAGGGTACGGCAACGCTTTAGGGGGAGCGTGCGTGTGAGGGCGCGGGTTAGTGTTAGCGTACGGGTTAGGATTAGGGTACGGGTGAGGGTCAGGCTTCGGGGAAGGGTTAGGGTTAGGGTTCGGGCTAGGGCTAGGGTTAGGGGACGGGGACGGTTTAGGGTCCAGGTGAGGGTACGGCAACGCTTTAGGGGGAGCGTGCGTGTGAGGGCGCGGGTTAGTGTTAGCGTACGTGTTAGGATTAGGGCACGGGTGAGGGTCAGGCTTCGGGGAAGGGTTAGGGTTAGGGTTCGGGCTAGGGTTAGGGTTAGGGGACGGGGACTGTTTAGGGTCCAGGTGAGGGTACGGCAACGCTTTAGGGGGAGCGTGCGTGTGAGGGCGCGGGTTAGTGTTAGCGTACGGGATAGGATTAGGGGACGGGTGAGGGTCAGGATTCGGGGAAGGGTTAGGGTTAGGGTTCGGGCTAGGGTTAGGGTTAGGGGATGGGGACGGTTTAGGGTCCAGGTGAGGGTACGGCAACGCTTTAGGGGGAGCGTGCGTGTGAGGGCGCGGGTTAGTGTTAGCGTACGGGTTAGGATTAGGGGACGGGTGAGGGTCAGGCTTCGGGGAAGGGTTAGGGTTAGGGTTCGGGCTAGGGTTAGGGTTAGGGGACGGGGACGGTTTAGGGTCCAGGTGAGGGTACGGCAACGCTTTAGGGGGAGCGTGCGTGTGAGGGCGCGGGTTAGTGTTAGCGTATGGGTTAGGATTAGGGCACGGGTGAGGGTCAGGCTTCGGGGAAGGGTTAGGGTTAGGGTTCGGGCTAGGGTTAGGGTTAGGGGACGGGGACGGTTTAGGGTCCAGGTGAGGGTACGGCAACGTTTTAGGGGGAGCGTGCGTGTGAGGGCGCAGGTTAGAGTTAGCGTACGGGTTAGGATTAGGGGACGGGTGAGGGTCAGGCTTCGGGGAAGGGTTAGGGTTAGGGTTCGGGCTAGGGTTAGGGTTAGGGGACGGGGACGGTTTAGGGTCCAGGTGAGGGTACGGCAACGCTTTATGGGGAGCGTGCGTGTGAGGGCGCGGGTTAGTGTTAGCGTACGGGTTAGGATTAGGGGACTGGTGAGGGTCAGGCTTCGGGGAAGGGTTAGGGTTAGGGTTCGGGCTAGGGTTAGGGTTAGGGGACGGGGACGGTTTAGGGTCCAGGTGAGGGTACGGCAATGCTTTAGGGGGAGCGTGCGTGTGAGGGCGCGGGTTAGTGTTAGCGTACGGATTAGGATTAGGGGATGGGTGAGGGTCAGGATTCGGGGAAGGGTTAGGGTTAGGGTTCGGGCTAGGGTTAGGGTTAGGGGACGGGGACGGTTTAGGGTCCAGGTGAGGGTACGGCAACGCTTTAGGGGGAGCGTGCGTGTGAGGGCGCGGGTTAGTGTTAGCGTACGGGTTAGGATTAGGGCACGGGTGAGGGTCAGGCTTCGGGGAAGCGTTAGGGTTAGGGTTCGGGCTAGGGTTAGGGTTAGGGGACGGGGACGGTTTAGGGTCCAGGTGAGGGTACGGCAACGCTTTAGGGGGAGCGTGCGTGTGAGGGCGCGGGTTAGTGTTAGCGTACGGGTTAGGATTAGTGCACGGGTGAGGGTCAGGCTTCGGGGAAGGTTTAGGGTTAGGGTTCGGGCTAGTGTTAGGGTTAGGGGACGGGGACTGTTTAGGGTCCAGGTGAGGGTACGGCAACGCTTTAGGGGGAGCGTGCGTGTGAGGGCGCGGGTTAGTGTTAGCGTACGGGTTAGGATTAGGGGACGGGTGAGGGTCAGGCTTCGGGGAAGGGTTAGGTTTAGGGTTCGGGCTAGGGTTAGGGTTAGGGGACGGGGACGGTTTAGGGTCCAGGTGAGGGTACGGCAACGCTTTAGGGGGAGCGTGCGTGTGAGGGCGCGGGTTAGTGTTAGCGTACGGGTTAGGATTAGGGGACGGGTGAGGGTCAGGCTTCGGGGAAGGGTTAGGGTTAGGGTTCGGGCTAGGGTTAGGGTTAAGGGACGGGGACGGTTTAGGGTCCAGGTGAGGGTACGGCAACGCTTTAGGGGGAGCGTGCGTGTGAGGGCGCGGGTTAGTGTTAGCGTACGGGTTAGGATTAGGGTACGGGTGAGGGTCAGGCTTCGGGGAAGGGTTAGGGTTAGGGTTCGGGCTAGGGCTAGGGTTAGGGGACGGGGACGGTTTAGGGTCCAGGTGAGGGTACGGCAACGCTTTAGGGGGAGCGTGCGTGTGAGGGCGCGGGTTAGTGTTAGCGTACGTGTTAGGATTAGGGCACGGGTGAGGGTCAGGCTTCGGGGAAGGGTTAGGGTTAGGGTTCGGGCTAGGGTTAGGGTTAGGGGACGGGGACGGTTTAGGGTCCAGGTGAGGGTACGGCAACGCTTTAGGGGGAGCGTGCGTGTGAGGGCGCGGGTTAGTGTTAGCGTACGGGATAGGATTAGGGGACGGGTGAGGGTCAGGATTCGGGGAAGGGTTAGGGTTAGGGTTCGGGCTAGGGTTAGGGTTAGGGGATGGGGACGGTTTAGGGTCCAGGTGAGGGTACGGCAACGCTTTAGGGGGAGCGTGCGTGTGAGGGCGCGGGTTAGTGTTAGCGTACGGGTTAGGATTAGGGCACGGGTGAGGGTCAGGCTTCGGGGAAGGGTTAGGGTTAGGGTTCGGGCTAGGGTTAGGGTTAGGGGACGGGGACGGTTTAGGGTCCAGGTGAGGGTACGGCAACGCTTTAGGGGGAGCGTGCGTGTGAGGGCGCGGGTTAGTGTTAGCGTACGGGTTAGGATTAGGGCACGGGTGAGGGTCAGGCTTCGGGGAAGGGTTAGGGTTAGGGTTCGGGCTAGGGTTAGGGTTAGGGGACGGGGACGGTTTAGGGTCCAGGTGAGGGTACGGCAACGCTTTAGGGGGAGCGTGCGTGTGAGGGCGCGGGTTAGTGTTAGCGTACGGTTTAGGATTAGGGCACGGGTGAGGGTCAGGCTTCGGGGAAGGGTTAGGGTTAGGGTTCGGGCTAGGGTTAGGGTTAGGGGACGGGGACGGTTTAGGGTCCAGGTGAGGGTACGGCAACGCTTTAGGGGGAGCGTGCGTGTGAGGGCGCGGGTTAGTGTTAGCGTACGGGTTACGATTAGTGGAGAGGTGAGGGTCAGGCTTCGGGAAAGGGTTAGGGTTAGGGTCCGGGCTAGGGTTAGGGTTAGGGGACGGGGACGGTTTAGGGTCCAGGTGAGGGTATGGCAACGCTTTAGGGGGAGCGTGCGTGTGAGGGCGCGGGTTAGTGTTAGCGTACGGGTTACGATTAGTGGACGGGTGAGGGTCAGGCTTCGGGGAAGGGTTAGGTTTAGGGTTCGGGCTAGGGTTAGGGTTAGGGGACGGGGACGGTTTAGGGTCCAGGTGAGGGTACGGCAACGCTTTAGGGGGAGCGTGGGTGTGAGGGCGCGGGTTAGTGTTAGCGTACGGGGTAGGATTAGGGGACTGGTGAGGGTCAGGCTTCGGGGAAGGGTTAGGGTTAGGGTTCGGGCTAGGGTTAGGGTTAGGGGCCGGGGACGGTTTAGGGTCCAGGTGAGGGTACGGCATCGCTTTAGGGGGAGCGTGCGTGTGAGGGCGCGGGTTAGTGTTAGCGTACGGGTTAGGATTAGGGCACGGGTGAGTGTCAGGCTTCGGGGAAGGGTTAGGGTTAGGGTTCGGGCTAGGGTTAGGGTTAGGGGACGGGGACGGTTTAGGGTCCAGGTGAGGGTACGGCAACGCTTTAGGGGGAGCGTGCGTGTGAGGGCGCGGGTTAGTGTTAGCGTACAGTTAGGATTAGGGCACGGGTGAGGGTCAGGCTTCGGGGAAGGGTTAGGGTTAGAGTTCGGGCTAGGGTTAGGGTTAGGGGACGGGGACGGTTTAGGGTCCAGGTGAGGGTACGGCAACGCTTTAGGGGGAGCGTGCGTGTGAGGGCGCGGGTTAGTGTTAGCGTACGGGTTACGATTAGTGGACGTGTGAGGGTCAGGCTTCGGGAAAGGGTTAGGGTTAGGGTTCGGGCTAGGGTTAGGGTTAGGGGACGGGGACGGTTTAGGGTCCAGGTGAGGGTACGGCAACGCTTTAGGGGGAGCGTGCGTGTGAGGGCGCGGGTTAGTGTTAGCGTACGGGGTAGGATTAGGGGACGGGTGAGGGTCAGGCTTCGGGGAAGGGTTAGGGTTAGGGTTCGGGCTAGGGTTAGGGTTAGGGGCCGGGGACGGTTTAGGGTCCAGGTGAGGGTACGGCAACGCTTTAGGGGGAGCGTGCGTGTGAGGGCGCGGGTTAGTGTTAGCGTACGGGTTAGGATTAGGGCACGGGTGAGGGTCAGGCTTCGGGGAAGGGTTAGGGTTAGGGCTCGGGCTAGGGTTAGGGTTAGGGGACGGGGACGGTTTAGGGTCCAGGTGAGGGTACGGCAACGCTTTAGGGGGAGCGTGCGTGTGAGGGCGCGGGTTAGTGTTAGCGTACGGGTTAGGATTAGGGCACGGATGAGGGTCAGGCTTCGGGGAAGGGTTAGGGTTAGGGTTCGGGTTAGGGTTAGGGGACGGGGACGGGGACGGTTTAGGGTCCAGGTGAGGGTACGGCAACGCTTTAGGGGGAGCGTGCGTGTGAGGGCGCGGTTTAGTGTTAGCGTACGGGTTAGGATTAGGGCACGGGTGAGGGTCAGGCTTCGGGGAAGGGTTAGGGTTAGGGTTCGGGCTAGGGTTAGGGTTAGGGTACGGGGACGGTTTAGGGTCCAGGTGAGGGTACGGCAACGCTTTAGGGGGAGCGTGCGTGTGAGGGCGCGGGTTAGTGTTTGCGTACGGGTTAGGATTAGGGGACGGGTGAGGGTCAGGCTTCGGGGAAGGGTTAGGGTTAGGGTTCGGGCTAGGGTTAGGGTTAGGGGACGGGGACGGTTTAGGGTCCAGGTGAGGGTACGGCAACGCTTTAGGGGGAGCGTGCGTGTGAGGGCGCGGGTTAGTGTTAGCGTACGGGGTAGGATTAGGGCACGGGTGAGGGTCAGGCTTCGGGGAAGGGTTAGGGTTAGGGTTCGGGCTAGGGTTAGGGTTAGGGGACGGGGACGGTTTAGGGTCCAGGTGAGGGTACGGCAACGCTTTAGGGGGAGCGTGCGTGTGAGGGCGCGGGTTAGTGTTAGCGTACGGGTTAGGATTAGGGCACGGGTGAGGGTCAGGCTTCGGGGAAGGGTTAGGGTTAGGGTTCGGGCTAGGGTTAGGGTTAGGGGACGGGGACGGTTTAGGGTCCAGGTGAGGGTACGGCAACGCTTTAGGGGGAGCGTGCGTGTGAGGGCGCAGGTTAGTGTTAGCGTACGGGTTACGATTAGTGGACGGGTGAGGGTCAGGCTTCGGGAAAGGTTTAGGGTTAGGGTTCGGGCTAGGGTTAGGGTTAGGGGACGGGGACGGTTTAGGGTCCAGGTGAGGGTACGGCAACGCTTTAGGGGGAGCGTGCGTGTGAGGGCGCGGGTTAGTGTTCGCGTACGGGTTACGATTAGGGGACGGGTGAGGGTCAGGCTTCGGGGAAGGGTTAGGGTTAGGGTTCGGGCTAGGGTTAGGGTTAGGGGACGGGGACGGTTTAGGGTCCAGGTGAGGGTACGGCAATGCTTTAGGGGGAGCGTGCGTGTGAGGGCGCAGATTAGTGTTAGCGTACGTGTTAGGATTAGGGCACGGGTGAGGGTCAGGCTTCGGGGAAGGGTTAGGGTTAGGGTTCGGGCTAGGGTTAGGGTTAGGGGACGGGGACGGTTTAGGGTCCAGGTGAGGGTACGGCAACGCTTTAGGGGGAGCGTGCGTGTGAGGGCGCGGGTTAGTGTTAGCGTACGGGTTAGGATTAGGGGACGGGTGAGGGTCAGGCTTCGGGGAAGGGTTAGGGTTAGGGTTCGGGCTAGGGTTAGGGTTAGGGGACGGGGACGGTTTAGGGTCCAGGTGAGGGTACGGCAACGCTTTAGGGGGAGCGTGCGTGTGAGGGCGCGGGTTAGAGTTAGCGTACGGGTTAGGATTAGGGGACGGGTGAGGGTCAGGTTTCGGGGAAGGGTTAGGGTTAGGGTTCGGGCTAGGGTTAGGGTTAGGGGACGGGGACGGTTTAGGGTCCAGGTGAGGGTACGGCAACGCTTTAGGGGGAGCGTGCGTGTGAGGGCGCGGGTTAGTGTTAGCGTACGGGTTAGGATTAGGGGACTGGTGAGGGTCAGGCTTCGGGGAAGGGTTAGGGTTAGGGTTCGGGCTAGGGTTAGGGTTAGGGGACGGGGACGGTTTAGGGTCCAGGTGAGGGTACGGCAACGCTTTAGGGGGAGCGTGCGTGTGAGGGCGCGGGTTAGTTTTAGCGTACGGATTAGGATTAGGGGACGGGTGAGGGTCAGGATTCGGGGAAGGGTTAGGGTTAGGGTTCGGGCTAGGGTTAGGGTTAGGGGACGGGGACGGTTTAGGGTCCAGGTGAGGGTACGGCAACGCTTTAGGGGGAGCGTGCGTGTGAGGGCGCGGGTTAGTGTTAGCGTACGGGTTAGGATTAGGGCACGGGTGAGGGTCAGGCTTCGGGGAAGGGTTAGGGTTAGGGTTCGGGCTAAGGTTAGGGTTAGGGGACGGGGACGGTTTAGGGTCCAGGTGAGGGTACGGCAACGCTTTAGGGGGAGCGTGCGTGTGAGGGCGCGGGTTAGTGTTAGCGTACGGGTTAGGATTAGGGCACGGGTGAGGGTCAGGCTTCGGGGAAGGGTTAGGGTTAGGGTTCGGGCTAGGGTTAGGGTTAGGGGACGGGGACGGTTTAGGGTCCAGGTGAGGGTACGGCAACGCTTTAGGGGGAGCGTGCGTGTGAGGGCGCGGGTTAGTGTTAGCGTACGGGTTACGATTAGGGGACGGGTGAGGGTCAGGCTTCGGGGAAGGGTTAGGGTTAGGGTTCGGGCTAGGGTTAGGGTTAGGGGACGGGGACGGTTTAGGGTCCAGGTGAGGGTACGGCAACGCTTTAGGGGGAGCGTGCGTGTGAGGGCGCGGGTTAGTGTTAGCGTACGGGTTAGGATTAGGGCACGGGTGATGGTCAGGCTTCGGGGAAGGGTTAGGGTTAGGGTTCGGGCTAGGGTTAGGGTTAGGGGACGGGGACGGTTTAGGGTCCAGGTGAGGGTACGGCAACGCTTTAGGGGGAGCGTGCGTGTGAGGGCGCGGGTTAGTGTTAGCGTACGGGTTAGGATTAGGGCACGGGTGAGGGTCAGGCTTCGGGGAAGGTTTAGGGTTAGGGTTCGGGCTAGGGTTAGGGTTAGGGGACGGGGACGGTTTAGGGTCCAGGTGAGGGTATGGCAACGCTTTAGGGGGAGCGTGTGTGTGAGGGCGCGGGTTAGTGTTAGCGTACGTGTTAGGATTAGGGCACGGATGAGGGTCAGGGTTCGGGGAAGGGTTAGGGTTAGGGTTCGGGCTAGGGTTAGGGTTAGGGGACGGGGACGGTTTAGGGTCCAGGTGAGGGTACGGCAACGCTTTAGGGGGAGCGTGCGTGTGAGGGCGCGGGTTAGTGTTCGCGTACGGGTTACGATTAGGGGACGGGTGAGGGTCAGGCTTCGTGGAAGGGTTAGGGTTAGGGTTAGGGCTAGGGTTAGGGTTAGGGGACGGGGACGGTTTAGGGTCCAGGTGAGGGTACGGCAACGCTTTAGGGGGAGCGTGCGTGTGAGGGCGCGGGTTAGTGTTAGCGTACGGGTTAGGATTAGGGCAAGGGTGAGGGTCAGGCTTCGGGGAAGGGTTAGGGTTAGGGTTCGGGCTAGGGTTAGGGTTAGGGGACGGGGACGGTTTAGGGTCCAGGTGAGGGTACGGCAACGCTTTAGGGGGAGCGTGCGTGTGAGGGCGCGGGTTAGTGTTAGCGTACGGGTTAGGATTAGGGGACGGGTGAGGGTCAGGCTTCGGGGAAGGGTTAGGGTTAGGGTTCGGGCTAGGGTTAGGGTTAGGGGACGGGGACGGTTTAGGGTCCAGGTGAGGGTACGGCAACGCTTTAGGGGGAGCGTGCATGTGAGGGCGTAGGTTAGTGTTAGCGTACGGGTTAGGATTAGGGGACGGGTGAGGGTCAGGCTTCGGGGAAGGGTTAGGGATAGGGTTCGGGCTAGGGTTAGGGTTAGGGGACGGGGACGGTTTAGGGTCCAGGTGAGGGTACGGCAACGCTTTAGGGGGAGCGTGCGTGTGAGGGCGCGGGTTAGTGTTAGCGTACGGGTTAGGATTATGGGACGGGTGAGGGTCATGCTTCAGGGAAGGGTTAGGGTTAGGGTTCGGGCTAGGGTTAGGGTTAGGGGACGGGGAAGGTTTAGGGTCCAGTTGAGGGTACGGCAACGCTTTAGGGGGAGCGTTTGTGTGAGGGCGTGGGTTAGTTTTAGCGTACGAGTTAGGAATAGGGGACGGGTGAGGGTCAGGCTTCGGGGAAGGGTTAGGGTTAGGGTTCGGGCTAGGGTTAGGGTTAGGGGACGGGGACGGTTTAGGGTCCAGGTGAGGGTACGGCAACGCTTTAGGGGGAGCGTGCGTGTGAGGGCGCGGGTTAGTGTTAGCGTACGGGTTAGGATTAGGGCACGGGTGAGGGTCAGGCTTCGGGGAAGGGTTAGGGTTAGGGTTCGGGCTAGGGTTAGGGTTAGGGGACGGGGACTGTTTAGGGTCCAGGTGACGGTACGGAAACGCTTTAGGGGGAGCGTGCGTGTGAGGGCGCGGGTTAGTGTTAGCGTACGGATTAGGATTAGGGGACAGGTGAGGGTCAGGCTTCGGGGAAGGGTTAGGGTTAGGGTTTGGGCTAGGGTTAGGGTTAGGGGACGGGGACGGTTTAGGGTCCAGGTGAGGGTACGGCAACGCTTTAGGGGGAGTGTGCGTGTGAGGGCGCGGGTTAGTGTTCACGTACGGGTTACGATTAGGGGACGGGTGAGGGTCAGGCTTCGGGGAAGGGTTAGGGTTAGGGTTCGGGCTAGGGTTAGGGTTAGGGGACGGGGACGGTTTAGGGTCCAGGTGAGGGTACGGCAACGCTTTAGGGGGAGCGTGCGTGTGAGGGCGCGGGTTAGTGTTAGCGTACGGGTTAGGATTAGGGCACGGGTGAAGGTCAGGCTTCGGGGAAGGGTTAGGGTTAGGGTTCGGGCTAGGGTTAGGGTTAGGGGACGGGGACGGTTTAGGGTCCAGGTGAGGGTACGGCAACGCTTTAGGGGGAGCGTGCGTGTGAGGGCGCGGGTTAGTGTTAGCGTACGGGTTAGGATTAGGGGACGTGTGAGGGTCAGGCTTCGGGGAAGGGTTAGGGTTAGGGTTCGGGCTAGGGTTAGGGTTAGGGGACGGGGACGGTTTAGGGTCCAGGAGAGGGTACGGCAACGCTTTAGGGGGAGCGTGCGTGTGAGGGCGCGGGTTAGTGTTAGCATACGGGTTAGGATTAGGGGACGGGTGAGGGTCAGGCTTCGGGGAAGGGTTAGGGTTAGGGTTCAGGCTAGGGTTAGGGTTAGGGGACGGGGACGGTTTAGGGTCCAGGTGAGGGTACGGCAATGCTTTAGGGGGAGCGTGCGTGTGAGGGCGCGGGTTAGTGTTAGCGTACGGGTTAGGATTAGGGCACGGGTGAGGGTCAGGCTTCGGGGAAGGGTTAGGGTTAGGGTTCGGGCTAGGGTTAGGGTTAGGGGACGGGGACGGTTTAGGGTCCAGGTGAGGGTACGGCAACGCTTTAGGGGGAGCGTGCGTGTGAGGGAGCGGGTTAGTGTTAGCGTACGGGTTACGATTAGGGGACGGGTGAGGGTCAGGCTTCGGGGAAGGGTTAGGGTTAGGGTTCGGGCTAGGGTTAGGGTTAGGGGACGGGGACGGTTTAGGGTCCAGGTGAGGGTACGGCAACGCTTTAGGGGGAGCATGCGTGTGAGGGCGCGGGTTAGTGTTAGCGTACGGTTTAGGATTAGGGGACGGGTGAGGGTCAGGCTTCGGGGAAGGGTTAGGGTTAGGGTTCGGGCTAGGGTTAGGGTTAGGGGACGGGGACGGTTTAGGGTCCAGGTGAGGGTACGGCAACGCTTTAGGGGGAGCGTGCATGTGAGGGCGCGGGTTAGTGTTAGCGTACGGGTTAGGATTAGGGGACGGGTGAGGGTCAGGCTTCGGGGAAGGGTTAGGGTTAGGGTTCGGGCTAGGGTTAGGGTTAGGGGACGGGGACAGTTTAGGGTCCAGGTGAGGGTACGGCAACGCTTTAGGGGGAGCGTGCGTGTGAGGGCGCGGGTTAGTGTTAGCGTACGGGTTAGGATTAGGGCACGGGTGAGGGTCAGGCTTCGGGGAAGGGTTAGGGTTAGGGTTCGGGCTAGGGTTAGGGTTAGGGGACGGGGACGGTTTAGGGTCCAGGTGAGGGTACGGCAACGCTTTAGGGGGAGCGTGCGTGTGAGGGCGCGGGTTAGTGTTAGCGTACGGGTTAGGATTAGGGCACGGGTGAGGGTCAGGCTTCGGGGAAGGGTTAGGGTTAGGGTTCGGGCTAGGGTTAGGGTTAGGGGACGGGGACGGTTTAGGGTCCAGGTGAGGGTACGGCAACGCTTTAGGGGGAGCGTGCGTGTGAGGGCGCGGGTTAGTGTTAGCGTACGGGTTAGGATTAGGGCACGGGTGAGGGTCTGGCTTCGGGGAAGGGTTAGGGTTAGGGTTCGGGCTAGGGTTAGGGTTAGGGGACGGGGACGGTTTAGGGTCCAGGTGAGGGTACTGCAACGCTTTAGGGGGAGCGTGCGTGTGAGGGCGCGGGTTAGTGTTAGCGTACGGGTTAGGATTAGGGGACGGGTGAGGGTCAGGCTTCGGGGAAGGGTTAGGGTTAGGGTTCGGGCTAGGGTTAGGGTTAGGGGACGGGGACGGTTTAGGGTCCAGGTGAGGGTACGGCAACGCTTTAGGGGGAGCGTGCGTGTGAGGGCGCGGGTTAGTGTTCGCGTACGGGTTAGGATTAGGGGACGGGTGAGGGTCAGGCTTCGGGGAAGGGTTAGGGTTAGGGTTCGGGCTAGGGTTAGGGTTAGGGGACGGGGACGGTTTAGGGTCCAGGTGAGGGTACGGCAACGCTTTAGAGGGAGCGTGCGTGTGAGGGCGCGGGTTAGTGTTAGCGTACGGGTTAGGATTAGGGCACGGGTGAGGGTCAGGCTTCGGGGAAGGGTTAGGGTTAGGGTTCGGGCTAGGGTTAGGGTTAGGGGACGGGGACGGTTTAGGGTCCAGGTGAGGGTACGGCAACGCTTTAGGGGGAGCGTGCGTGTGAGGGCGCGGGTTAGTGTTAGCGTACGGGTTAGGATTAGGGCACGGGTGAGGGTCAGGGTTCGGGGAAGGGTTAGGGTTAGGGTTCGGGCTAGGGTTAGGGTTAGGGCACGGGGACGGTTTAGGGTCCAGGTGAGGGTACGGCAACGCTTTAGGGGGAGCGTGCGTGTGAGGGCGTGAGTTAGTGTTAGCGTACGGGTTAGGATTAGGGCACGGGTGAGGGTCAGGCTTCGGGGAAGGGTTAGGGTTAGGGTTCGGGCTAAGGTTAGGGTTAGGGGACGGGGACGGTTTAGGGTCCAGGTGAGGGTACGGCAACGCTTTAGGGGGAGCGTGCGTGTGAGGGCGCGGGTTAGTGTTAGCGTACGTGTTAGGATTAGGGCACGGGTGAGGGTCAGGCTTCGGGGAAGGGTTAGGGTTAGGGTTCGGGCTAGGGTTAGGGTTAGGGGACGGGGACGGTTTAGGGTCCAGGTGAGGGTACGGCAACGCTTTAGGGGGAGCGTGCGTGTGAGGGCGCGGGTGGGTGTTAGCGTACGGGTTAGGATTAGGGGACGGGTGAGGGTCAGGCTTCGGGAAAGGGTTATGGTTCGGGTTTGGGCTAGGGTTAGGGTTAGGGGACGGGGACGGTTTAGGGTCCAGGTGAGGGTACGGCAACGCTTTAGGGGGAGCGTGCGTGTGAGGGCGCGGGTTTTAGTTAGCGTACGGGTTAGGATTAGGGGACGGGTGATGGTCAGGCTTCGGGGAAGGGTTAAGGTTAGGGTTCGGACTAGGGTTAGGGTTAGGGGACGGGGACGGTTTAGGGTCCAGGTGAGGGTACGGCAACGCTTTAGGGGGAGCGTGCGTGTGAGGGCGCGGGTTAGTGTTAGCGTACGGGTTAGGGTTAGGGGACGGGTGAGGGTCAGGCTTCGGGGAAGGGTTAGGGTTAGGGTTCGGGCTAGGGTTAGGGTTAGGGGACGGGGACGGTTTAGGGTCCAGGTGAGGGTTCGGCAACGCTTTAGGGGGAGCGTGCGTGTGAGGGCGCGGGTTAGTGTTAGCGTACGGGTTAGGATTAGGGCACGGGTGAGGGTCAGGCTTCGGGGAAGGGTTAGGGTTAGGGTTCGGGCTAGGGTTAGGGTTAGGGGACGGGGACGGTTTAGGGTCCAGGTGAGGGTACGGCAACGCTTTAGGGGGAGCGTGCGTGTGAGGGCGTGGGTTAGGGTTAGCGTACGGGTTAGGATTAGGGCACGGGTGAGGGTCAGGCTTCGGGGAAGTGTTAGGGTTAGGGTTCCGGCTAGGGTTAGGGTTAGGGGACGGGGACGGTTTAGGGTCCAGGTGAGGGTACGGCAACGCTTTAGGGGGAGCGTGCGTGTGAGGGCGCGGGTTAGTGTTAGCGTACGGTTTAGGATTAGGGCACGGGTGAGGGTCAGGCTTCGGGGAAGGGTTAGGGTTAGTGTTCGGGCTAGGGTTAGGGTTAGGGGACGGGGACGGTTTAGGGTCCAGGTGAGGGTACGGCAACGCTTTAGGGGGAGCGTGTGTGTGAGGGCGCGGGTTAGTGTTAGCGTACGTGTTAGGATTAGGGCACGGGTGAGGGTCAGGCTTCGGGGAAGGGTTAGGGTTAGGGTTCGGGCTAGGGTTAGGGTTAGGGGATGGGGACGGTTTAGGGTCCAGGTGAGGGTACGGCAACGCTTTATGGGGAGCGTGCGTGTGAGGGCGCGGGTTAGTGTTAGCGTACATGTTAGGATTAGGGCACGGGTGAGGGTCAGGCTTCGGGGAAGGGTTAGGGTTAGGGTTCGGGCTAGGGTTAGGGTTAGGGGACGGGGACGGTTTAGGGTCCAGGTGAGGGTACGGCAACGCTTTAGGGGGAGCGTGCGTGTGAGGGCGCGGGTTAGTTTTCGCGTACGGGTTAGGATTAGGGGACGGGTGAGTGTCAGGCTTCGTGGAAGGGTTAGGGTTAGGGTTCGGGCTAGGGTTAGGGTTAGGGGATGGGGACGGTTTAGGGTCCAGGTGAGGGTACGGCAACGCTTTAGGGGGAGCGTGCGTGTGAGGTCGCGGGTTAGTGTTAGCGTACGGGTTAGGATTAGGGCACGGGTGAGGGTCAGGCTTCGGGGAAGGGTTAGGGTTAGGGTTCGGGCTAGGGTTAGGGTTAGGGGACGGGGACGGTTTAGGGTCCAGGTGAGGGTACGGCAACGCTTTAGGGGGAGCGTGCGTGTGAGGGCGCGGGTTAGTGTTAGCGTACGGGTTAGGATTATGGGACGGGTGAGGGTCAGGCTTCGGGGAAGGGTTAGGGTTAGGGTTCGGGCTAGGGTTAGGGTTAGGGGACGGGGACGGTTTAGGGTCCAGGTGAGGGTACGGCAACGCTTTAGGGGGAGCGTGCGTGTGAGGGTGCGGGTTAGTTTTAGCGTACGAGTTAGGAATAGGGGACGGGTGAGGGTCAGGCTTCGGGGAAGGGTTAGGGTTAGGGTTCGGGCTAGGGTTAGGGTTAGGGCACGGGGACGGTTTAGGGTCCAGGTGAGGGTACGGCAACGCTTTAGGGGGAGCGTGCGTGTGAGGGCGCGGGTTAGTGTTAGCGTACGGGTTAGGATTAGGGCACGGGTGAGTGTCAGGCTTCGGGGAAGTGTTAGGGTTAGGGTTCGGGCTAGGGTTAGGGTTAGGGGACGGGGACGGTTTAGGGTCCAGGTGAGGGTACGGCAACGCTTTAGGGGGAGTGTGCGTGTGAGGGCGCGGGTTAGTTTTAGCGTACGAGTTAGGAATAGGGGACGGGTGAGGGTCAGGCTTCGGGGAAGGGTTAGGGTTAGGGTTCGGGCTAGGGTTAGGGTTAGGGCACGGGGACGGTTTAGGGTCCAGGTGAGGGTAAGGCAACGCTTTAGGGGGAGCGTGCGTGTGAGGGCGCGGGTTAGTGTTAGCGTACGGGTTAGGATTAGGGCACGGGTGAGGGTCAGGCTTCGGGGAAGGGTTAGGGTTAGGGTTCGGGCTAGGGTTAGGGTTAGGGGACGGGGACGGTTTAGGGTCCAGGTGAGGGTACGGAAACGCTTTAGGGGGAGCGTGCGTGTGAGAGCGCGGGTTAGTGTTAGCGTACGGATTAGGATTGGGGACGGGTGAGGGTCAGGCTTCGGGGAAGGGTTAGGGTTAGGGTTCGGGCTAGGGTTAGGGTTAGGGGACGGGGACGGTTTAGGGTCCAGGTGAGGGTACGGCAGCGCTTTAGGGGGAGCGTGCGTGTGAGGGCGCGGGTTAGTGTTCGCGTACGGGTTACGATTAGGGAACGGGTGAGGGTCAGGCTTCGGGGAAGGGTTAGGGTTAGGGTTCGGGCTAGGGTTAGGGTTAGGGGACGGGGACGGTTTAGGGTCCAGGTGAGGGTACGGCAACGCTTTAGGGGGAGTGTGCGTGTGAGGGCGCGGGTTAGTTTTAGCGTACGAGTTAGGAATAGGGGACGGGTGAGGGTCAGGCTTCGGGGAAGGGTTAGGGTTAGGGTTCGGGCTAGGGTTAGGGTTAGGTGACGGGGACGGTTTAGGGTCCAGGTGAGGGTACGGCAACGCTTTAGGGGGAGCGTGCGTGTGAGGGCGCGGGTTAGTGTTAGCGTACGGGTTAGGATTAGGGCACGGGTGAGGGTCAGGCTTCGGGGAAGGGTTAGGGTTAGGGTTCGGGCTAGGGTTAGGGTTAGGGGACGGGGACGGTTTAGGGTCCAGGTGAGGGTACGGAAACGCTTTAGGGGGAGCGTGCGTGTGAGGGCGCGGGTTAGTTTTCGCGTACGGGTTAGGATTAGGGGACGGGTGAGTGTCAGGCTTCGTGGAAGGGTTAGGGTTAGGGTTCGGGCTAGGGTTAGGGTTAGGGGACGGGGACGGTTTAGGGTCCAGGTGAGGGTACGGCAACGCTTTAGGGGGAGCGTGCGTGTGAGGTCGCGGGTTAGTGTTAGCGTACGGGTTAGGATTAGGGCACGGGTGAGGGTCAGGCTTCGGGGAAGGGTTAGGGTTAGGGTTCGGGCTAGGGTTAGGGTTAGGGGACGGGGACGGTTTAGGGTCCAGGTGAGGGTACGGCAATGCTTTAGGGGGAGCGTGCGTGTGAGGGAGCGGGTTAGTTTTAGCGTACGAGTTAGGAATAGGGGACGGGTGAGGGTCAGGCTTCGGGGAAGGGTTAGGGTTAGGGTTCGGGCTAGGGTTAGGGTTAGGGCACGGGGACGGTTTAGGGTCCAGGTGAGGGTACGGCAACGCTTTAGGGGGAGCGTGCGTGTGAGGGCGCGGGTTAGTGTTAGCGTACGGGTTAGGATTAGGGCACGGGTGAGTGTCAGGCTTCGGGGAAGGGTTAGGGTTAGGGTTCGGGCTAGGGTTAGGGTTAGGGGACGGGGACGGTTTAGGGTCCAGGTGAGGGTACGGCAACGCTTTAGGGGGAGCGTGCGTGTGAGGGCGCGGGTTAGTTTTAGCGTACGAGTTAGGAATAGGGGACGGGTGAGGGTCAGGCTTCGGGGAAGGGTTAGGGTTAGGGTTCGGGCTAGGGTTAGGGTTAGGGGACGGGGACGGTTTAGGGTCCAGGTGAGGGTACGGCAACGCTTTAGGGGGAGCGTGCGTGTGAGGGCGCGGGTTAGTGTTAGCGTACGGGTTAGGATTAGGGCACGGGTGAGGGTCAGGCTTCGGGGAAGGGTTAGGGTTAGGGTTCGGGCTAGGGTTAGGGTTAGGGGACGGGGACGGTTTAGGGTCCAGGTGAGGGTACGGAAACGCTTTAGGGGGAGCGTGCGTGTGAGGGCGTGGGTTAGTGTTAGCGTACGGATTAGGATTGGGGACGGGTGAGGGTCAGGCTTCGGGGAAGGGTTAGGGTTAGGGTTCGGGCTAGGGTTAGGGTTAGGGGACGGGGACGGTTTAGGGTCCAGGTGAGGGTACGGCAACGCTTTAGGGGGAGCGTGCGTGTGAGGGCGCGGGTTAGTGTTCGCGTACGGGTTACGATTAGGGAACGGGTGAGGGTCAGGCTTCGGGGAAGGGTTAGGATTAGGGTTCGGGCTAGGGTTAGGGTTAGGGGACGGGGACGGTTTAGGGTCCAGGTGAGGGTATGGCAACGCTTTAGGGGGAGCGTGCGTGTGAGGGCGCGGGTTAGTTTTAGCGTACGAGTTAGGAATAGGGGACGGGTGAGGGTCAGGCTTCGTGGAAGGGTTAGGGTTAGGGTTCGGGCTAGGGTTAGGGTTAGGGGACGGGGACGGTTTAGGGTCCAGGTGAGGGTACGGCAACGCTTTAGGGGGAGCGTGCGTGTGAGGGCGCGGGTTAGTGTTAGCGTACGTGTTAGGATTAGGGCACGGGTGCGGGTCAGGCTTCGGGGAAGGGTTACGGTTAGGGTTCGGGCTAGGGTTAGGGTTAGGGGTCGGGGACGGTTTAGGGTCCAGGTGAGGGTACGGCAACGCTTTAGGGGGAGCGTGCGTGTGAGGGCGCGGGTTAGTTTTCGCGTACGGGTTAGGATTAGGGGACGGGTGAGTGTCAGGCTTCGTGGAAGGGTTAGGGTTAGGGTTCGGGCTAGGGTTAGGGTTAGGGGACGGGGACGGTTTAGGGTCCAGGTGAGGGTACGGCAACGCTTTAGGGGGAGCGTGCGTGTGAGGTCGCGGGTTAGTGTTAGCGTACGGGTTAGGATTAGGGCACGGGTGAGGGTCAGGCTTCGGGGAAGGGTTAGGGTTAGAGTTCGGGCTAGGGTTAGGGTTAGGGGACGGGGACGGTTTAGGGTCCAGGTGAGGGTACGGCAACGCTTTAGGGGGAGCGTGCGTGTGAGGGCGCGGGTTAGTGTTAGCGTACGGGTTAGGATTAGGGGACGGGTGAGGGTCAGGCTTCGGGGAAGGGTTAGGGTTAGGGTTCGGGCTAGGGTTAGGGTTAGGGGACGGGGACGGTTTAGGGTCCAGGTGAGGGTACGGCAACGCTTTAGGGGGAGCGTGCGTGTGAGGGCGCGGGTTAGTTTTAGCGTACGAGTTAGGAATAGGGGACGGGTGAGGGTCAGGCTTCGGGGAAGGGTTAGGGTTAGGGTTCGGGCTAGGGTTAGGGTTAGGGGACGGGGACGGTTTAGGGTCCAGGTGAGGGTACGGCAACGCTTTAGGGGGAGCGTGCGTGTGAGGGCGCGGGTTAGTGTTAGCGTACGGGTTAGGATTAGGGGACGGGTGAGGGTCAGGCTTCGGGGAAGGGTTAGGGTTAGGGTTCGGGCTAGGGTTAGGGTTAGGGGACGGGGACGGATTTGGGTTCAGGTGAGGGTACGGAAACGCTTTAGGGGGAGCGTGCGTGTGAGGGCGTGGGTTAGTGTTAGCGTACGGATTAGGATTGGGGACGGGTGAGGGTCAGGCTTCGGGGAAGGGTTAGGGTTAGGGTTCGGGCTAGGGTTAGGGTTAGGGGACGGGGACGGTTTAGGGTCCAGGTGAGGGTACGGCAACGCTTTAGGGGGAGCGTGCGTGTGAGGGCGCGGGTTAGTGTTCGCGTACGGGTTACGATTAGGGGACGGGTGAGGGTCAGGCTTCGGGGAAGGGTTAGGGTTAGGGTTCGGGCTAGGGTTAGGGTTAGGGGACGGGGACGGTTTAGGGTCCAGGTGAGGGTACGGCAACGCTTTAGGGGGAGCGTGCGTGTGAGGGCGCGGGTTAGTGTTAGCGTACGGGTTAGGATTAGGGCACGGGTGAAGGTCAGGCTTCGGGGAAGGGTTAGGGTTAGGGTTCGGGCTAGGGTTAGGGTTAGGGGACGGGGACGGTTTAGGGTCCAGGTGAGGGTACGGCAACGCTTTAGGGGGAGCGTGCGTGTGAGGGCGCGGGTTAGTGTTAGCGTACGGGTTAGGATTAGGGCACGGGTGAGGGTCAGGCTTCGGGGAAGGGTTAGGGTTAGGGTTCGGGCTAGGGTTAGGGTTAGGGGACGGGGACGGTTTAGGGTCCAGGAGAGGGTACGGCAACGCTTTAGGGGGAGCGTGCGTGTGAGGGCGCGGGTTAGTGTTAGCATACGGGTTAGGATTAGGGGACGGGTGAGGGTCAGGCTTCGGGGAAGGGTTAGGGTTAGGGTTCAGGCTAGGGTTAGGGTTAGGGGACGGGGACGGTTTAGGGTCCAGGTGAGGGTACGGCAATGCTTTAGGGGGAGCGTGCGTGTGAGGGCGCGGGTTAGTGTTAGCGTACGGGTTAGGATTAGGGCACGGGTGAGGGTCAGGCTTCGGGGAAGGGTTAGGGTTAGGGTTCGGGCTAGGGTTAGGGTTAGGGGACGGGGACGGTTTAGGGTCCAGGTGAGGGTACGGAAACGCTTTAGGGGGAGTGTGCGTGTGAGAGCGCGGGTTAGTGTTAGCGTACGGATTAGGATTGGGGACGGGTGAGGGTCAGGCTTCGGGGAAGGGTTAGGGTTAGGGTTCGGGCTAGGGTTAGGGTTAGGGGACGGGGACGGTTTAGGGTCCAGGTGAGGGTATGGCAGCGCTTTAGGGGGAGCGTGCGTGTGAGGGCGCGGGTTAGTGTTCGCGTACGGGTTACGATTAGGGAACGGGTGAGGGTCAGGCTTCGTGGAAGGGTTAGGGTTAGGGTTCGGGCTAGGGTTAGCGTTAGGGGACGGGGACGGTTTAGGGTCCAGGTGAGGGTACGGCAACGCTTTAGGGGGAGCGTGCGTGTGAGGTCGCGGGTTAGTGTTAGCGTACGGGTTAGGATTAGGGCACGGGTGAGGGTCAGGCTTCGGGGAAGGGTTAGGGTTAGGGTTCGGGCTAGGGTTAGGGTTAGGGGACGGGGACGGTTTAGGGTCCAGGTGAGGGTACGGCAACGCTTTAGGGGGAGCGTGCGTGTGAGGGAGCGGGTTAGTTTTAGCGTACGAGTTAGGAATAGGGGACGGGTGAGGGTCAGGCTTCGGGGAAGGGTTAGGGTTAGGGTTCGGGCTAGGGTTAGGGTTAGGGCACGGGGACGGTTTAGGGTCCAGGTGAGGGTACGGCAACGCTTTAGGGGGAGCGTGCGTGTGAGGGCGCGGGTTAGTGTTAGCGTACGGGTTAGGATTAGGGCACGGGTGAGGGTCAGGCTTCGGGGAAGGGTTAGGGTTAGGGTTCGGGCTAGGGTTAGGGTTAGGGGACGGGGACGGTTTAGGGTCCAGGTGAGGGTACGGAAACGCTTTAGGGGGAGCGTGCGTGTGAGGGAGCGGGTTAGTTTTAGCGTACGAGTTAGGAATAGGGGACGGGTGAGGGTCAGGCTTCGGGGAAGGGTTAGGGTTAGGGTTCGGGCTAGGGTTAGGGTTAGGGCACGGGGACGGTTTAGGGTCCAGGTGAGGGTACGGCAACGCTTTAGGGGGAGCGTGCGTGTGAGGGCGCGGGTTAGTGTTAGCGTACGGTTTAGGATTAGGGCACGGGTGAGTGTCAGGCTTCGGGGAAGGGTTAGGGTTAGGGTTCGGGCTAGGGTTAGGGTTAGGGGACGGGGACGGTTTAGGGTCCAGGTGAGGGTACGGCAACGCTTTAGGGGGAGCGTGCGTGTGAGGGCGCGGGTTAGTTTTAGCGTACGAGTTAGGAATAGGGGACGGGTGAGGGTCAGGCTTCGGGGAAGGGTTAGGGTTAGGGTTCGGGCTAGGGTTAGGGTTAGGGCACGGGGACGGTTTAGTGTCCAGGTGAGGGTACGGCAACGCTTTAGGGGGAGCGTGCGTGTGAGGGCGCGGGTTAGTGTTAGCGTACGGGTTAGGATTAGGGCACGGGTGAGGGTCAGGCTTCGGGGAAGGGTTAGGGTTAGGGTTCAGGCTAGGGTTAGGGTTAGGGGACGGGGACGGTTTAGGGTCCAGGTGAGGGTACGGCAATGCTTTAGGGGGAGCGTGCGTGTGAGGGCGCGGGTTAGTGTTAGCGTACGGGTTAGGATTAGGGCACGGGTGAGGGTCAGGCTTCGGGGAAGGGTTAGGGTTAGGGTTCGGGCTAGGGTTAGGGTTAGGGGACGGGGACGGTTTAGGGTCCAGGTGAGGGTACGGAAACGCTTTAGGGGGAGTGTGCGTGTGAGAGCGCGGGTTAGTGTTAGCGTACGGATTAGGATTGGGGACGGGTGAGGGTCAGGCTTCGGGGAAGGGTTAGGGTTAGGGTTCGGGCTAGGGTTAGGGTTAGGGGACGGGGACGGTTTAGGGTCCAGGTGAGGGTATGGCAGCGCTTTAGGGGGAGCGTGCGTGTGAGGGCGCGGGTTAGTGTTCGCGTACGGGTTACGATTAGGGAACGGGTGAGGGTCAGGCTTCGTGGAAGGGTTAGGGTTAGGGTTCGGGCTAGGGTTAGCGTTAGGGGACGGGGACGGTTTAGGGTCCAGGTGAGGGTACGGCAACGCTTTAGGGGGAGCGTGCGTGTGAGGTCGCGGGTTAGTGTTAGCGTACGGGTTAGGATTAGGGCACGGGTGAGGGTCAGGCTTCGGGGAAGGGTTAGGGTTAGGGTTCGGGCTAGGGTTAGGGTTAGGGGACGGGGACGGTTTAGGGTCCAGGTGAGGGTACGGCAACGCTTTAGGGGGAGCGTGCGTGTGAGGGAGCGGGTTAGTTTTAGCGTACGAGTTAGGAATAGGGGACGGGTGAGGGTCAGGCTTCGGGGAAGGGTTAGGGTTAGGGTTCGGGCTAGGGTTAGGGTTAGGGCACGGGGACGGTTTAGGGTCCAGGTGAGGGTACGGCAACGCTTTAGGGGGAGCGTGCGTGTGAGGGCGCGGGTTAGTGTTAGCGTACGGGTTAGGATTAGGGCACGGGTGAGGGTCAGGCTTCGGGGAAGGGTTAGGGTTAGGGTTCGGGCTAGGGTTAGGGTTAGGGGACGGGGACGGTTTAGGGTCCAGGTGAGGGTACGGCAACGCTTTAGGGGGAGCGTGCGTGTGAGGGAGCGGGTTAGTTTTAGCGTACGAGTTAGGAATAGGGGACGGGTGAGGGTCAGGCTTCGGGGAAGGGTTAGGGTTAGGGTTCGGGCTAGGGTTAGGGTTAGGGCACGGGGACGGTTTAGGGTCCAGGTGAGGGTACGGCAACGCTTTAGGGGGAGCGTGCGTGTGAGGGCGCGGGTTAGTGTTAGCGTACGGTTTAGGATTAGGGCACGGGTGAGTGTCAGGCTTCGGGGAAGGGTTAGGGTTAGGGTTCGGGCTAGGGTTAGGGTTAGGGGACGGGGACGGTTTAGGGTCCAGGTGAGGGTACGGCAACGCTTTAGGGGGAGCGTGCGTGTGAGGGCGCGGGTTAGTTTTAGCGTACGAGTTAGGAATAGGGGACGGGTGAGGGTCAGGCTTCGGGGAAGGGTTAGGGTTAGGGTTCGGGCTAGGGTTAGGGTTAGGGCACGGGGACGGTTTAGTGTCCAGGTGAGGGTACGGCAACGCTTTAGGGGGAGCGTGCGTGTGAGGGCGCGGGTTAGTGTTAGCGTACGGGTTAGGATTAGGGCACGGGTGAGGGTCAGGCTTCGGGGAAGGGTTAGGGTTAGGGTTCGGGCTAGGGTTAGGGTTAGGGGACGGGGACGGTTTAGGGTCCAGGTGAGGGTACGGAAACGCTTTAGGGGGAGCGTGCGTGTGAGGGCGTGGGTTAGTGTTAGCGTACGGATTAGGATTGGGGACGGGTGAGGGTCAGGCTTCGGGGAAGGGTTAGGGTTAGGGTTCGGGCTAGGGTTAGGGTTAGGGGATGGGGACGGTTTAGGGTCCAGGTGAGGGTACGGCAACGCTTTAGGGGGAGCGTGCGTGTGAGGGCGCGGGTTAGTGTTCGCGTACGGGTTACGATTAGGGCACGGGTGAGGGTCAGGCTTCGGGGAAGGGTTAGGATTAGGGTTCGGGCTAGGGTTAGGGTTAGGGGACGGGGACGGTTTAGGGTCCAGGTGAGGGTACGGCAACGCTTTAGGGGGAGCGTGCGTGTGAGGGCGCGGGTTAGTTTTAGCGTACGAGTTAGGAATAGGGGACGGGTGAGGGTCAGGCTTCGTGGAAGGGTTAGGGTTAGGGTTCGGGCTAGGGTTAGGGTTAGGGGACGGGGACGGTTTAGGGTCCAGGTGAGGGTACGGCAACGCTTTAGGGGGAGCGTGCGTGTGAGGGCGCGGGTTAGTGTTAGCGTACGTGTTAGGATTAGGGCACGGGTGAGGGTCAGGCTTCGGGGAAGGGTTACGGTTAGGGTTCGGGCTAGGGTTAGGGTTAGGGGTCGGGGACGGTTTAGGGTCCAGGTGAGGGTACGGCAACGCTTTAGGGGGAGCGTGCGTGTGAGGGCGCGGGTTAGTTTTCGCGTACGGGTTAGGATTAGGGGACGGGTGAGTGTCAGGCTTCGTGGAAGGGTTAGGGTTAGGGTTCGGGCTAGGGTTAGGGTTAGGGGACGGGGACGGTTTAGGGTCCAGGTGAGGGTACGGCAACGCTTTAGGGGGAGCGTGCGTGTGAGGTCGCGGGTTAGTGTTAGCGTACGGGTTAGGATTAGGGCACGGGTGAGGGTCAGGCTTCGGGGAAGGGTTAGGGTTAGAGTTCGGGCTAGGGTTAGGGTTAGGGGACGGGGACGGTTTAGGGTCCAGGTGAGGGTACGGCAACGCTTTAGGGGGAGCGTGCGTGTGAGGGCGCGGGTTAGTGTTAGCGTACGGGTTAGGATTAGGGGACGGGTGAGGGTCAGGCTTCGGGGAAGGGTTAGGGTTAGGGTTCGGGCTAGGGTTAGGGTTAGGGGACGGGGACGGTTTAGGGTCCAGGTGAGGGTACGGCAACGCTTTAGGGGGAGCGTGCGTGTGAGGGCGCGCGTTAGTGTTAGCGTACGGGTTAGGATTAGGGCACGGGTGAGGGTCAGGCTTCGGGGAAGGGTTAGGGTTAGGGATAGGGCTAGGGTTAGGGTTAGGGGACGGGGACGGTTTAGGGTCCAGGTGAGGGTACGGCAACACTTTAGGGGGAGCGTGCGTGGGAGGGCGCGGGTTAGTGTTAGCGTACGGGTTAGGATTAGGGCAAGGGTGAGGGTCAGGCTTCGGGGAAGTGTTAGGGCTAGGGTTCGGGCTAGGGTTAGAGTTAGGGGACGGGGACGGTTTAGGGTCCAGGTGAGGGTACGGCAACGCTTTAGGTGGAGCGTGCGTGTGAGGGCGCGGGTTAGTGTTAGCGTACGGGTTAGGATAAGGGGACGGGTGAGGGTCAGGCTTCGGGGAAGGGTTAGGGTTAGGGTTCGGGCTAGGGTTAGGGTTAGGGGACGGGGACGGTTTAGGGTCCAGGTGAGGGTACGGCAACGCTTTAGGGGGAGCGTGCGTGTGAGGGCGCGGGTTAGTGTTAGCGTACGGGTTAGGATTAGGGGACGGGTGAGGGTCAGGCTTCGGGGAAGGGTTAGGGTTAGGGTTCGGGCTAGGGTTAGGGTTAGGGGACGGGGACGGTTTAGGGTCCAGGTGAGGGTACGGCAACGCTTTAGGGGGAGCGTGCGTGTGAGGGCGCGGGTTAGTGTTCGCGTACAGGTTACGATTAGGGAACGGGTGAGGGTCAGGCTTCGGGGAAGGGTTAGGGTTAGGGTTCGGGCTAGGGTTAGGGTTAGGGGACGGGGACGGTTTAGGGTCCAGGTGAGGGTACGGCAACGCTTTAGGGGGAGCGTGCGTGTGAGGGCGCGGGTTAGTGTTCGCGTACAGGTTACGATTAGGGAACGGGTGAGGGTCAGGCTTCGGGGAAGGGTTAGGGTTAGGGTTCGGGCTAGGGTTAGGGTTAGGGGACGGGGACGGTTTAGGGTCCAGGTGAGGGTACGGCAACGCTTTAGAGGGAGCGTGCGTGTGAGGGCGCGGGTTAGTGTTAGCGTACGGGTTAGGATTAGGGCACGGGTGAGGGTCAGGCTTCGGGGAAGGGTTAGGGTTAGGGTTCGGGCTAGGGTTAGGGTTAGGGGACGGGGACGGTTTAGGGTCCAGGTGAGGGTACGGCAACGCTTTAGGGGGAGCGTGCGTGTGAGGGCGCGGGTTAGTGTTAGCGTACGGGTTAGGATTAGGGCACGGGTGAGGGTCAGGCTTCGGGGAAGGGTTAGGGTTAGGGTTCGGGCTAGGGTTAGGGTTAGGGCACGGGGACGGTTTAGGGTCCAGGTGAGGGTACGGCAACGCTTTAGGGGGAGCGTGCGTGTGAGGGCGCGGGTTAGTGTTAGCGTACGGGTTAGGATTAGGGCACGGGTGAGGGTCAGGCTTCGGGGAAGGGTTAGGGTTAGGGTTCGGGCTAGGGTTAGGGTTAGGGGACGGGGACGGTTTAGGGTCCAGGTGAGGGTATGGCAACGCTTTAGGGGGAGCGTGTGTGTGAGGGCGCGGGTTAGTGTTAGCGTACGTGTTAGGATTAAGGCACGGGTGAGGGTCAGGCTTCGGGGAAGGGTTAGGGTTAGGGTTCGGGCTAGGGTTAGGGTTAGGGGACGGGGACGGTTTAGGGTCCAGGTGATGGTACGGCAACGCTTTAGGGGGAGCGTGCGTGTGAGGGCGCGGGTTAGTGTTAGCGTACGGGTTAGGATTAGGGGACGGGTGAGGGTCAGGCTTCGGGGAAGGGTTAGGGTTAGGGTTCGGGCTAGGGTTAGGGTTAGGGGACGGGGACGGTTTAGGGTCCAGGTGAGGGTACGGCAACGCTTTAGGGGGAGCGTGCGTGTGAGGGCGCGGGTTAGAGTTAGCGTACGGGTTAGGATTAGGGGACGGGTGAGGGTCAGGCTTCGGGGAAGGGTTAGGGTTAGGGTTCGGGCTAGGGTTAGGGTTAGGGGACGGGGAAGGTTTAGTGTCCAGGTGACGGTACGGCAACGCTTTTGGGGGAGCGTGCGTGTGAGGGCGCGGGTTAGTGTTAGCGTACGGGTTAGGATTAGGGCACGGGTGAGGGTCAGGCTTCGGGGAAGGGTTAGGGTTAGGGTTCGGGCTAGGGTTAGGGTTAGGGGACGGGGACGGTTTAGGGTCCAGGTGAGGGTACGGCAACGCTTTAGGGGGAGCGTGCGTGTGAGGGCGCGGGTTAGTGTTAGTGTACGGGTTAGGATTAGGGGACGGGTGAGGGTCAGGCTTCGGGGAAGGGTTAGGGTTAGGGTTCGGGCTAGGGTTAGGGTTAGGGGACGGGCACGGTTTAGGGTCCAGGTGAGGGTACGGCAACGCTTTAGGGGGAGCGTGCGTGTGAGGGCGCGGGTTAGTGTTAGCGTACGGGTTAGGATTAGGGGACGGGTGAGGGTCAGGCTTCGGGGAAGGGTTAGGGTTAGGGTTCGGGCTAGGGTTAGGGTTAGGGGACGGGGACGGTTTAGGGTCCAGGTGCGGGTACGGCAACGATTTAGGGGGAGCCTGCGTGTGAGGGCGCGGGTTAGTGTTAGCGTACGGGTTAGGATTAGGGCACGGGTGAGGGTCAGGCTTCGGGGAAGGGTTAGGGTTAGGGTTCGGGCTAGGGTTAGGGTTAGGGGACGGGGACGGTTTAGGGTCCAGGTGAGGGTACGGCAACGCTTTAGGGGGAGCGTGCGTGTGAGGGCGCGCGTTAGTGTTAGCGTACGTGTTAGGATTAGGGCACGGGTGAGGGTCAGGCTTCGGGGAAGGGTTAGGGTTAGGGATAGGGCTAGGGTTACGGTTAGGGGACGGGGACGGTTTAGGGTCCAGGTGAGGGTACGGCAACGCTTTATGGGGAGCGTGCGTGTGAGGGCGCGGGTTAGTGTTAGCGTACATGTTAGGATTAGGGCACGGGTGAGGGTCAGGCTTCGGGGAAGGGTTAGGGTTAGGGTTCGGGCTAGGGTTAGGGTTAGGGTTAGGGGACGGTTTAGGGTCCAGGTGAGGGTACGGCAACGCTTTAGGGGGAGCGTGCGTGTGAGGGCGCGGGTTAGTTTTCGCGTACGGGTTAGGATTAGGGGACGGGTGAGTGTCAGGCTTCGTGGAAGGGTTAGGGTTAGGGTTCGGGCTAGGGTTAGGGTTAGGGGACGGGGACGGTTTAGGGTCCAGGTGAGGGTACGGCAACGCTTTAGGGGGAGCGTGCGTGTGAGGGCGCGGGTTAGTGTTAGCGTACGGGTTAGGATTAGGGCACGGGTGAGGGTCAGGCTTCGGGGAAGGGTTAGGGTTAGGGTTCGGGCTAGGGTTAGGGTTAGGGGACGGGGACGGTTTAGGGTCCAGGTGAGGGTACGGCAACGCTTTAGGGGGAGCGTGCGTGTGAGGGCGCGGGTTAGTGTTAGCGTACGGGTTAGGATTATGGGACGGGTGAGGGTCAGGCTTCGGGGAAGGGTTAGGGTTAGGGTTCGGGCTAGGGTTAGGGTTAGGGGACGGGGACGGTTTAGGGTCCAGGTGAGGGTACGGCAACGCTTTAGGGGGAGCGTGCGTGTGAGGGTGCGGGTTAGTTTTAGCGTACGAGTTAGGAATAAGGGACGGGTGAGGGTCAGGCTTCGGGGAAGGGTTAGGGTTAGGGTTCGGGCTAGGGTTAGGGTTAGGGCACGGGGACGGTTTAGGGTCCAGGTGAGGGTACGGCAACGCTTTAGGGGGAGCGTGCGTGTGAGGGCGCGGGTTAGTGTTAGCGTACGGGTTAAGATTAGGGCACGGGTGAGTGTCAGGCTTCGGGGAAGGGTTAGGGTTAGGGTTCGGGCTAGGGTTAGGGTTAGGGGACGGAGACGGTTTAGGGTCCAGGTGAGGGTACGGCAACGCTTTAGGGGGAGTGTGCGTGTGAGGGCGCGGGTTAGTTTTAGCGTACGAGTTAGGAATAGGGGACGGGTGAGGGTCAGGCTTCGGGGAAGGGTTAGGGTTAGGGTTCGGGCTAGGGTTAGTGTTAGGGCACGGGGACGGTTTAGGGTCCAGGTGAGGGTACGGCAACGCTTTAGGGGGAGCGTGCGTGTGAGGGCGCGGGTTAGTGTTAGCGTACGGGTTAGGATTAGGGCACGGGTGAGGGTCAGGCTTCGGGGAAGGGTTAGGGTTAGGGTTCGGGCTAGGGTTAGGGTTAGGGGACGGAGACGGTTTAGGGTCCAGGTGAGGGTACGGAAACGCTTTAGGGGGAGCGTGCGTGTGAGAGCGCGGGTTAGTGTTAGCGTACGGATTAGGATTGGGGACGGGTGAGGGTCAGGCTTCGGGGAAGGGTTAGGGTTAGGGTTCGGGCTAGGGTTAGGGTTAGGGGACGGGAACGGTTTAGGGTCCAGGTGAGGGTACGGCAGCGCTTTAGGGGGAGCGTGCGTGTGAGGGCGCGGGTTAGTGTTCGCGTACGGGTTACGATTAGGGAACGGGTGAGGGTCAGGCTTCGGGGAAGGGTTAGGGTTAGGGTTCGGGCTAGGGTTAGGGTTAGGGGACGGGGACGGTTTAGGGTCCAGGTGAGGGTACGGCAACGCTTTAGGGGGAGCGTGCGTGTGAGGGCGCGGGTTAGTTTTAGCGTACGAGTTAGGAATAGGGGACGGGTGAGGGTCAGGCTTCGGGGAAGGGTTAGGGTTAGGGTTCGGGCTAGGGTTAGGGTTAGGGCACGGGGACGGTTTAGGGTCCAGGTGAGGGTACGGCAACGCTTTAGGGGGAGCGTGCGTGTGAGGGCGCGGGTTAGTGTTAGCGTACGGGTTAGGATTAGGGCACGGGTGAGCGTCAGGCTTCGGGGAAGGGTTAGGGTTAGGGTTCGGGCTAGGGTTAGGGTTAGGGGACGGGGACGGTTTAGGGTCCAGGTGAGGGTACGGAAACGCTTTAGGGGGAGCGTGCGTGTGAGGGCGCGGGTTAGTTTTCGCGTACGGGTTAGGATTAGGGGACGGGTGAGTGTCAGGCTTCGTGGAAGGGTTAGGGTTAGGGTTCGGGCTAGGGTTAGCGTTAGGGGACGGGGACGGTTTAGGGTCCAGGTGAGGGTACGGCAACGCTTTAGGGGGAGCGTGCGTGTGAGGTCGCGGGTTAGTGTTAGCGTACGGGTTAGGATTAGGGCACGGGTGAGGGTCAGGCTTCGGGGAAGGGTTAGGGTTAGGGTTCGGGCTAGGGTTAGGGTTAGGGGACGGGGACGGTTTAGGGTCCAGGTGAGGGTACGGCAACGCTTTAGGGGGAGCGTGCGTGTGAGGGAGCGGGTTAGTTTTAGCGTACGAGTTAGGAATAGGGGACGGGTGAGGGTCAGGCTTCGGGGAAGGGTTAGGGTTAGGGTTCGGGCTAGGGTTAGGGTTAGGGCACGGGGACGGTTTAGGGTCCAGGTGAGGGTACGGCAACGCTTTAGGGGGAGCGTGCGTGTGAGGGCGCGGGTTAGTGTTAGCGTACTGGTTAGGATTAGGGCACGGGTGAGTGTCAGGCTTCGGGGAAGGGTTAGGGTTAGGGTTCGGGCTAGGGTTAGGGTTAGGGGACGGGGACGGTTTAGGGTCCAGGTGAGGGTACGGCAACGCTTTAGGGGGAGCGTGCGTGTGAGGGCGCGGGTTAGTGTTAGCGTACGGGTTAGGATTAGGGCACGGGTGAGCGTCAGGCTTCGGGGAAGGGTTAGGGTTAGGGTTCGGGCTAGGGTTAGGGTTAGGGGACGGGGACGGTTTAGGGTCCAGGTGAGGGTACGGAAACGCTTTAGGGGGAGCGTGCGTGTGAGGGCGCGGGTTAGTTTTCGCGTACGGGTTAGGATTAGGGGACGGGTGAGTGTCAGGCTTCGGGGAAGGGTTAGGGTTAGGGTTCGGGCTAGGGTTAGCGTTAGGGGACGGGGACGGTTTAGGGTCCAGGTGAGGGTACGGCAACGCTTTAGGGGGAGCGTGCGTGTGAGGTCGCGGGTTAGTGTTAGCGTACGGGTTAGGATTAGGGCACGGGTGAGGGTCAGGCTTCGGGGAAGGGTTAGGGTTAGGGTTCGGGCTAGGGTTAGGGTTAGGGGACGGGGACGGTTTAGGGTCCAGGTGAGGGTACGGCAACGCTTTAGGGGGAGCGTGCGTGTGAGGGAGCGGGTTAGTTTTAGCGTACGAGTTAGGAATAGGGGACGGGTGAGGGTCAGGCTTCGGGGAAGGGTTAGGGTTAGGGTTCGGGCTAGGGTTAGGGTTAGGGCACGGGGACGGTTTAGGGTCCAGGTGAGGGTACGGCAACGCTTTAGGGGGAGCGTGCGTGTGAGGGCGCGGGTTAGTGTTAGCGTACGGGTTAGGATTAGGGCACGGGTGAGTGTCAGGCTTCGGGGAAGGGTTAGGGTTAGGGTTCGGGCTAGGGTTAGGGTTAGGGGACGGGGACGGTTTAGGGTCCAGGTGAGGGTACGGCAACGCTTTAGGGGGAGCGTGCGTGTGAGGGCGCGGGTTAGTTTTAGCGTACGAGTTAGGAATAGGGGACGGGTGAGGGTCAGGCTTCGGGGAAGGGTTAGGGTTAGGGTTCGGGCTAGGGTTAGGGTTAGGGCACGGGGACGGTTTAGGGTCCAGGTGAGGGTACGGCAACGCTTTAGGGTGAGCGTGCGTGTGAGGGCGCGGGTTAGTGTTAGCGTACGGGTTAGGATTAGGGCACGGGTGAGGGTCAGGCTTCGGGGAAGGGTTAGGGTTAGGGTTCGGGCTAGGGTTAGGGTTAGGGGACGGGGACGGTTTAGGGTCCAGGTGAGGGTACGGAAACGCTTTAGGGGGAGCGTGTGTGTGAGGGCGTGGGTTAGTGTTAGCGTACGGATTAGGATTGGGGACGGGTGAGGGTCAGGCTTCGGGGAAGGGTTAGGGTTAGGGTTCGGGCTAGGGTTAGGGTTAGGGGACGGGGACGGTTTAGGGTCCAGGTGAGGGTACGGCAACGCTTTAGGGGGAGCGTGCGTGTGAGGGCGCGGGTTAGTGTTCGCGTACGGGTTACGATTAGGGAACGGGTGAGGGTCAGGCTTCGGGGAAGGGTTAGGATTAGGGTTCGGGCTAGGGTTAGGGTTAGGGGACGGGGACGGTTTAGGGTCCAGGTGAGGGTACGGCAACGCTTTAGGGGGAGCGTGCGTGTGAGGGCGCGTGTTAGTTTTAGCGTACGAGTTAGGAATAGGGGACGGGTGAGGGTCAGGCTTCGTGGAAGGGTTAGGGTTAGGGTTCGGGCTAGGGATAGGGTTAGGGGACGGGGACGGTTTAGGGTCCAGGTGAGGGTACGGCAACGCTTTAGGGGGAGCGTGCGTGTGAGGGCGCGGGTTAGTGTTAGCGTACGTGTTAGGATTAGGGCACGGGTGAGGGTCAGGCTTCGGGGAAGGGTTACGGTTAGGGTTCGGGCTAGGGTTAGGGTTAGGGTTCGGGGGCGGTTTAGGGTCCAGGTGAGGGTACGGCAACGCTTTGGGGGAGCGTGCGTGTGAGGGCGCGGGTTAGTTTTCGCGTACGGGTTAGGATTAGGGGACGGGTGAGTGTCAGGCTTCGTGGAAGGGTTAGGGTTAGGGTTCGGGCTAGGGTTAGGGTTAGGGGACGGGGACGGTTTAGGGTCCAGGTGAGGGTACGGCAACGCTTTAGGGGGAGCGTGCGTGTGAGGTCGCGGGTTAGTGTTAGCGTACGGGTTAGGATTAGGGCACGGGTGAGGGTCAGGCTTCGGGGAAGGGTTAGGGTTAGAGTTCGGGCTAGGGTTAGGGTTAGGGGACGGGGACGGTTTAGGGTCCAGGTGAGGGTACGGCAACGCTTTAGGGAGAGCGTGCGTGTGAGGGCGCGGGTTAGTGTTAGCGTACGGGTTAGGATTAGGGGACGGGTGAGGGTCAGGCTTCGGGGAAGGGTTAGGGTTAGGGTTCGGGCTAGGGTTAGGGTTAGGGGACGGGGACGGTTTAGGGTCCAGGTGAGGGTACGGCAACGCTTTAGGGGGAGCGTGCGTGTGAGGGCGCGGGTTAGTTTTAGCGTACGAGTTAGGAATAGGGGACGGGTGAGGGTCAGGCTTCGGGGAAGGGTTAGGGTTAGGGTTCGGGCTAGGGTTAGGGTTAGGGGACGGGGACGGTTTAGGGTCCAGGTGAGGGTACGGCAACGCTTTAGGGGGAGCGTGCGTGTGAGGGCGCGGGTTAGTGTTAGCGTACGGGT